>NC_052077.1:43783926-44105176 GCF_015852505.1 Tachyglossus aculeatus
TCTGGGCCTCATCTGGAAAATGGGGATGAAGACTGTGAGCCCCACGTGGGACACCCTGATTATCTTCTATCTAGACGAGCGCTTAGAACAGAGTTTGGCGCGTAGTAAGTGCTTAAGAAATATCATTATTATTACTATGTGAGGACAAGAGGACGGCTAGGGAGCAGGATAGGGTAAGGGGCCGGAGGTGCTGGGGGAGAGGGTTAGCCCAGTGCTCTGCACACAGTAGGCGCTCGATAAATGCCCTTGATCGATTGAAGGTTATGGGAGATTGGAGCAGGGAGGAGGGGAGGCTGATGGGGAAGTGGGGAGGGGCAGGTGGGACTGGGAAAGGGGAAATTGGGCCAGCATTTCTCCAGTTTGGGCAACCGACTCTGGCCCAGGGGCTGGCACGGGGGAGAGGGGAAGCTTGTGATTTGGGGGGTCTGGCCCCTGGGGGAGGGGCCGGATTCTTGGTGTCGGATGACCCCACGAGGTCCGGTGACTAAATTTGGAAACTCGGTCTGTCTCGGGACACCCGAGCCGCCGCTCCGGTTATAGCGTGCGGTGCCCAGCCCTATACAGGAATAACGGGTGGCGTCCTCCATGCTCCCTGGGCCCCAATTTCCCAACCTCCAGCGACCCCGAGCAGTGTCCCGGGGCAGGGGCAGGGGTCCACAAGGCAGGACATGGGTCAGAGAGCGTCCGGCCCGGGCGGGTCCTGATGAATGAATGAAAGAATCATTCATTCATTCATTAGTATTTATTGAGCGCTAACTGTGTGCAGAGCACTGTACTAGGCGCTTGGGAAGTACAAGTTGGCAACATATAATAATAATAATAATGGCATTTATTAAGCACTTACTATGTGCAAAGCACTGTTCTAAGCACTGGGTAGGTTACAAGGAGATCAGGTTGTCCCACGGAGGGCTCACAGTCTTAATCCCCATTTTACAGATGAGGGAACTGAGGCCCAGAGAAGTGAAGTGACTTGCCCAAAGTCACACAGCTAAGTGGCGGAGTGGGATTCGAACCCCTGACCCTTGACTCCCAAGCCCGGACTCTTTCCACTGAGCCACACTGCTTCTCTATAGATAAGAGGGACCATCTATATAGAGATGGTCCCTACCCAACAACGGGCTCACAGTCTAGAAGGGGAAGACAGACAACAAAACAAAACAGGTAGACAGGTGTCAAAATCATCAGAACAAACAGAATTAAGGCTGTATGCAAATCATAAGCAAAAGCAATAGTAAATATGTACAAGTAAAATAGAGTAATAAATCTGTACATATATATACAGGTGCTGTGGGGAGAGGAAGGAGGTAGGGCATGGGGGGATGGGGGGAGGAGAGAAAAGGGGGGCTCAGTCTGGGAAGGCCTCCTGGAGGAGGTGAGCCCTCAGTAGGGATTTGAAGGGAGGAAGAGAGCTAGCTTGGCGGATGTGTGGAGGGAGGGCATTCCGGGCCAGGGGAAGGACGTGGGCCAGGGGTCGACGGCGGGACCAATCAATCGTGTCATTCATTCATTCAGTCGTATTTATTAACAAATCTTCCTGATTTCTAGACTGTGAGCCCATTGTTGGGTAGGCACCGTCTCTATATGTTGCCAACTTGTACTCCCCAAGCGCTTGGTACAGCGCTCTGCACACAGTAAGCGCTCAATAAATACGATTGAATGAATGAATGACTGATGGCATTTGTTAAGCGCTTACCATGTGCAAAGCACTTACTGAACTCTTCCTGTGTGCAGAGCAATCAACCAATCAATCGTATTTATGGAGCGCTTACTGTGTGTACAGCACTGTACTAAGCGCTTGGAAAGTACAATACAGCAATAAAGACTCTCTCCCTCTCACCCCCCAACCCTCCCTGTCTCCCTGTCTCTCCCTCCCTCCTACTGTTTCCCTTCCCCCTTGTCTCTCCCGGTCCCCTCCCTCTCTCCTTGCTCCTCCTTGCTTTCAACTTCTTCCTCAATCTCTGTCTCTTTCCTTCCCTCTGCCTGTATATCTCTCCCCTCTGTCTCCTGGAAACCTCTGCCCGCTCTTCCGTCTCTTTCTCTGCCCTTCTCCATCGTCCCTCTGCCCTTTCTGTTCTCCCTTCTCCCCTGATTCTCCTCCACCCCCTCCTCATTTCCCCGTCCCCCTTCCATCTCCCCACCCCCTCTTTGATTTTCTCCTCCCCCTTCCATCTCCTTCACTCCCCCTCTCTGTTTCCCCTCTCCCCATCTTCCCCCCCTCCCCATGTCCCCCCTGCCACCCCACTGTCCCCATTGGCACAGGTCCAGCACGCCAGCAAGCAGATCACCGCAGAGCAGCAGTACAAGGGCATCATCGACTGCGTGGTGCGAATCCCCAAGGAGCAGGGCTTCCTGAGCTACTGGAGGGGGAACCTGGCCAACGTCATCCGCTACTTCCCCACCCAGGCCCTCAACTTCGCCTTCAAGGACAAGTACAAGCAGATCTTCCTGGGCGGCGTGGACCGCCACAAGCAGTTCTGGCGCTACTTCGCCGGCAACCTGGCCTCGGGGGGTGCGGCCGGGGCCACCTCGCTCTGCTTCGTCTACCCGCTGGACTTCGCCCGAACCCGGCTGGCCGCCGACGTGGGCAAGGGCGCTGCCCAGCGCGAGTTCAACGGGCTGGGGGACTGCCTCACCAAGATCTTCAAGTCGGATGGCCTCAAAGGCCTCTACCAGGGCTTCAGCGTGTCCGTCCAAGGCATTATCATCTACAGGGCTGCCTACTTCGGTGTATATGACACCGCCAAGGGTGAGGGACGTCCCCCCACCCCAATAACCCTGGGCTGGAGGGATCCCCCACTCCTGTCTCCCCTCTTGACCCCCAACCCTGGGCGTTTTTTTAATGGTATTTGTTAAGCGATTACTATGTGTCAGACAGTGCTCTGAGTGCTGGGGTAGATACAAGGTAATCAGGTTGGACACAGTCCCTGTCCCACGTGGGGCTCTCGGTCTAAGCAGGAGAGAGGACAGGAGAACCGAGGCACCGGGAAGTTAAGTGACTTGCCCAAGTGCTCTTTCCAATAGGCCGAGCGGAGATTAGTGGTTCACAGCGGGGCAGGGAGTCCTGGCCTAATCAGTCAACCGTATTTATTGAGCACTTACTGTGTACAGCGTACTGTACTAAGCACTTGGGAGAGTACGAGCAGCGTGGCTTAGTGGAAAGAGCCTGGGCTTGGGAGTCAGAGGACGTGAGTTCTAATCCCGGCTCTGCCACTTGTCTGCTGTGTGACCTTGGAAAGCCACTTAACTTCTCTGTGCCTCAATTACCTTACCTGTAAAATGGGGATTAGGACTGTGATCCCCAAGTGGGACAACCTGATTACCTTGTATCTACCCCAGCACTTAGAACAGCGGTAGGCACAGAGTAAGCGCTTAACAAATACCATAGTTAGTATTCTTTTAGACTGTGAGCCCACTGTTGGGTAGGGACTGTCTCTATATGTTGCCAATTTGTACTTCCCAAGCGCCTAGTACAGTGCTCTGCACATAGTAAGCGCTCAATAAATACGATTGATGATTACTATTATTACAACATAAGAGCATTCCCCGCTCACAATGAGCTTACAGCCTAGAAGCCTCCTCTGTATCAGCCCAACTCTGGGACGGAAGCATTTATAGGAAGAGGAAAGGAAGGAATCGGGAGGTGGGTGGATGAAGTCTGTTCCCCAAGTAGCTCTGCAGTCGGTAACATCAGGGGCTCCAGAGGGACTTGGGTAGATCCATCATCAGCATCTGTGGTGGTTCACTATGAGGGGGGAAGAATCGGGGATGGAGGGGGGAGAGTTGGGGTGTTGGAGGGTCCGTGCTGGATCTTAGTAGGAGAATTGATGATGGAGAAGGAGAGTCAGGAGTGTTGGATGGTCTGTGATGGGTCACTGGGAAAGGGTTAGAGATGAAGAGGGGAGAGTCAGGGGGGTTTGACGATCTGTGCATTTGACGATTTTAGACTGTGAGCCCACTGTTGGGTAGGGACTGTCTCTATATGTTGCCAATTTGTACTTCCCAAGCGCTTAGTACAGTGCTCTGCACACAGTAAGCGCTCAATAAATACGATTGATGATGATGATGATGATGTGCTGGGACTCAGAGCTGGAGAGGGGAGAGTTGGGGCTGTTGGATGGTTCATGCTGGAACACGGAGCGTGTCAGGGGTGTTGGATGGTCTGTGTTGGATCATGGAGGGAGAGTCAGGGATGGAGAGGGGAGAGTTAGGGGTGTAGACTGTAAACCCGTTGTGGGCAGGGATTGTCTCTATTGCTGACTTGTACTTTCCAAGCGCTTAGTACAGTGCTCTGCACACAGTAAGCACTCAGTAAATACTATTGAATGAATGAATGGAAGATCTGTACTGGCTTACAAGGGAGAGTCAGGGGTGTAGGATGGTCTATGCTGGATCAATCAATCAATCATATTGATTGAGAGCTTACTATGTGCGAAGAGCTGTACTAAGCACTTGGGAGAGTACAACACAACAATATAATAAACACATTCACTGCCCATAACAAGTTTACAGTTTAGAGGGGGAGAAACACATTAATATAAATGAATCAATTATGGATGTCTATCTATCTATCCATAGTTGAGTCCTATGTGTATATATGACTCAATTATGGATACACATATATAGATAGAGAGATTATAATATAGTGTGTGTGTGTGGCATGGTACTGAGGGGGTGATGAGAGAAGGGATCAAGTCTGGGTGATGCAGAAGGAAATGAGAAAAGAGCAAATGAGGGCTTAGTCACAGAAGGTCTCTTGGAAGAGATGTGCCTCCCATAAGTCTTTGAAGGTGGGGAGAGTCACTGTCTTTTCTTTTGGATATTAAAAGGAGGGTGTTCCAGGCCAGAAGCAGGGCGCGAGCGAAGGGTCCGTGGAAAAATAGACAAAATTGAGGTACAGTGAGTTGGTTGGCATTGGAGGAGCAAAGTGTGCGGCCTGGGTTGTAGTTGGAGAGCAGCGAGGTGAGGTAAGAGGGGACAAGGTGATTGACTGCTTTAAAGCCGATGGTAAGGAGTTTCTGTTGGATTCATTCATTCATTCAATCGTATTTATTGAGTGCTTACTGTGTGCAGAGCACTGTACTAAGCGCTTGGGAAGTACAAATCGGCAACATATAGAGACGGTCCCTACCCAACAATGGGCTCACAGGCTAGAAGGGGGAGACAGACAACAAAACAAAACAAGTAGACAAGTGTCAATGCCAACAGAATAAATAGAATTGTAGCTATATGCACATCATTAATAAAGCAAATAGAGTAATAAATATGTATAAGTATACACAAGTGCTGTGGGGAGGGGTGGGGGAAGGGCAGAGGGAGGGGGGCGATGGGGAGGGGAGGAGGAGGAGGAGAGGAAAAAGTGGGGACTCGGTCTGGGAAGGCCTCCTGGAGGAGGTGAGCTCTCAGTAGGGCTTTGTAGGGAGGGAGAGAGGTAGTTTGGTGGATGTGTGGAGGGAGGGCATTCCGGGCCAGAGGTAGGATGTGGGCCAGGGGTCGACGGCGGGACAGGTGAGAACGAGGCACGGGGAGGAGGTGAGCAGCAGAGGAGCGGAGGGTGCGGGCCGGGCTGGAGAAGGAGAGAAGGGAGGTGAGGTAGGAGGGGGCGAGGGGATGGACAGCTTTGAAGCCAAGATTGATTGAGTTTTTGCTTGCTTCGAAGGTTGGTGGATGGGCAACCACTGGAGGTTTCTGAGGAGTGGGGAAACTTGTTCTGAATGTTTTTGTAGAAAAACAATCCAGGCAACAGAGCTTAGGATGGACTGAAGTAGGGAGAGATAGGAGGCGGGTAGGTCAGCAAGGTGGCTGTTACAGTAATCAAGCCGAGATAGGATAGGATGGATTCACAGGGAAGAGTCAGGGATGGAGAGGGGAGCCTCAGGGGAATAGGATGGCCCATATTGGATCATTGGAGAAAAGTCAGGGGTGGAGAGGGGAAAGTCAGAGGTGTGGAGTGGTGCCTCCTTAATTAGGAGGGTGAGTGTCCCCCTTCAGATGGGAGACCAGCACACGGTTCCTTCCAAGTGTCAGAGACAGTGCCCTGGACTGGCAGATCATGAAAATTGATGGGTGGGAATGGTTGGGGGATGAAGGGAGAGGCCAGGAGCTGGTTTAAGGAAGTAGAGGAAGAGTTGGGGAAAAGAAAAGAAAGGAAAAGAGCAGTGGTTGAAGTGGAGGAGAATAAAGAAGAGGAAAATGAGGACAGGAAGAGGGGGAAATTGAGGAGAAGGGTAGGACTGTTAGCCCCCATCAGTGGAGGGGCTCTTCCCCACGTCGCTTGGGGATCAGAGACCTCCTGCTTCTGGTGGCCCGGAGGAGTGGTGTGGGGGTGGGACCCCAGTGCTTACCCAGGGTTCGTGGCTCTGTCGGCAGGGATGATGCCAGACCCCAAGAACGTGCACATCGTGGTCAGCTGGATGATCGCTCAGACGGTGACGGCGGTGGCCGGGCTGGTGTCCTACCCCTTCGATACCGTCCGGCGGAGGATGATGATGCAGTCGGGACGCAAAGGGGGTAAGACCGGGCTCCTGCCTTTCCCAGGGCTAGAACGTCCCCCCCCCATCAATCAATCAATCCGTCATAATAATAATAACAATAATAATTCTGGTATTTGTTAAGCGCTTACTACGTGCCAAGCACTGTTCGAAGCGCTGGGGTAGATACAGAATAATCAGGTTGTCCCACGTGGGGCTCACACTTTTAATCCCCATTCTACAGATGAGGGAGCTGAGGCACAGAGAAGTTAAGTGGCTTGCCCAAGGTCACACAGCAGACATGTGGCAGAGGTGGAATTAGAAAACACATCTTCTGACTCCCAAGCCTGGGCTCTTTCCGCTAAGTCACACTGCTTATCAAAGGCATTTATTGAGCGCTTACTGTGTATGTGCAGAGCACTGTACTAATTGCTTGGGAGAGTACATCAGAGTTGGTAGACACCTTCCACGCCCACAAGGAACTTATAGTCTAAAGGGGGAGACAGATGTTAATATAAAAAAGTAAGTTATGGGTATGGACAAAAGTGCTGCGGAGCTGAGGGTGAGGTAATAATACAAATGGAATTTGTTAAGCACTTAACTATGTGCCAGGTACTGTACTAAGCACTGGTTAGTGTGCTCCTGGGAGTCAGAAGGTCACGGTTTCTAATGACAGCTCTGCCACTTGTCTGCTGTGAAGCCTTGGGCAAGTTACCTCACTTCCCTGTGCCTCAGTTACCTCATCTGTAAAATGGGGATTGAAATTGTGAGCCCCACATGGGACAGGGACTCTCAACCCAATTTGCTTGTCTCCACACCAGCACTGAGTGCAGTGCCTGGCAATCAATCAATCAATCAATCGTATCTATTGACTGCTTACTGTGTGCAGAGCACTGTACTAAGTGATTGGGAAGTACACATAGTAAGTGCGTAACAAATACCGTAATAATAATAGCGAACGCTTAAGGGGTACAGATCTATGTGCAGAGAGAACGGAGGAGGGAGAGAGAGTTCTTTGGAAGGAGGGGAAAGCCAGGGATTCCTCATCCTGTTCCCCTACCCACCACAAACTGACTTTTTTCCCCTGGGCTCCTCTTAGGGGCTTGGAAATCCAAGACCTCGCTGTCTGTCTGATAAAGTGAAGGAGAATGATTTAGGGGGAAGAGAGAGACTGTCTCTGTTTCCTTCCAGTCCAAGGAGATGGGCAGATCCCTGCCACCCTGGAAGGTTTTCCCCGACAGTAAAGTCTGGGTCGCAGAGGTCTAGGGAAGGAGCAGGGCCCAGTGGGAAGTGAAGAGGGCTGGGAATCAGGATGCTCGGGTTCTAGTCCCACTTTGCCCTCCATCCTGTGCTTTGCTTGCGGGAACTCGGGCAAGTCGCCAACCCTGGGCCTCGGTTTCCTCTGTAAAGTCGGGGAGAGAAAGTCCTGTCCCATCCTGCCTCGCAGGGAGGGACAGGTGACAGTTAGACTATCTTAAGGTGTGACTGTCAGCCGGGGGGCTGTTGGCTTGGCGGCCTCAAATTGTTCGGGATCCTAAACATGGCCCAGTTATTTCCTTGTAGCTCAGGGCCAGACTGAGGATAGAGTTGCGTGAGAAAGCCAAGGGGTGAGGGCAGGCCGCCCGCAGTTTGGATATGTGAACTCTCCCAAGTTGGTTCTCTTGGGCGGGCGCTGAGGCCTGGCTGGTTATCTGGTTATCTGGTTTCCCTCGGCCGGGCCAAGACCAATCGGGGACCCATCCTTGGTTCTGGAACTCACCTTCAGCTGAGTTGCTTTCTGTCAATCAATCAAGCGCTTAGTACAGTGATCTGCACACAGCAAGAGCTCAATAAATGTGATTGAATCATAATCAATCAATCAATCAATCAATCGTATTTATTGAGCGCTTACTATGTGCAGAGCACTGTACTAAGCGCTCGGGAAGTACAAATTGGCAACACATACAGACAGTCCCTACCCAACAGTGGGCTCACAGTCTAAAAGGGGGAGACAGAGAACAGAACCAAACATACCAACAAAATAAAATAAATAGGATAGAAATGTACAAGTAAAATAAATAAATAAATAAATAGAGTAATAAATATGTACAACCATATATACATATATACAGGTGCTGTGGGGAAGGGAAGCAGGTAAGATGGGGGGCTGGAGAGGGGGGCGAGGGGGAGAGGAAGGAAGGGGCTCATTCTGGGAAGGCCTCCTGGAGGAGGTGATATCAATTGAGTGCCTTTTAGACTGTGAGCCCACTGTTGGGTAGGGACTGTCTCTATATGTTGCCAACCTGTACTTCCCAAGCGCTTAGTACAGTGCTCTGCACACGGTAAGCGCTCAATAAATATGATTGATTGATTACCATGCAAATGATGCTGTACTTAGCACCTGCTGTGGGCAGAGCAGTGGACTGGGTACCTATTGCGTGCAAAGCACTGTCCTGGGTGTCTGCCGGATGCAGTCAATCAATCATATATTTATTGAGCGCTTATAGTGTGCAGAGCATCGTACTAGGCACTTGGGAGAGTTCGATATGACAATAAACAGGCATATTACCCGCCCAGAGCTGTACACTGAACGCTTGGGAAAACCTTACTGTGTAAAAGATGCCCTCTTGCAGCTCACAGTCCAGTGGGATAATCAATCAATCAATCAATCAATCGTATTTATTGAGCGCTTACTATGTGCAGAGCACTGTACTAAGCGCTTGGGAAGTACAAATTGGCAACATATAGAGACAGTCCCTACCCAACAGTGGGCTCACAGTCTAAAAGGGGGAGACAGAGAACAAAACCGACTGTGGGCCCTTGGGGAAAGCACTTAACTTCTCTGTGCCTCAGAGAACAAAACATACTAACAAACTAAAATAAATAGAATAGCTATGTACAAGTAAAATAAATAAATAAATAGAGTAATAATAAATAAATAAATAGAGTAATAGATAGTCTGATAGATAGTCTGTCCCACGGGAAATACTCGAGGGGTCGGAGGAGAAAAGACAGTTCGCTGGAGCCACTGTCAATCAATCAATCAATCAATCGTATTTATTGAGCGCTTACTATGTGCGGAGCACTGTACTAAGTGCTTGGGAAGTACAAATTGGCATCACATCACTGTCCTGGGTGTGTGTGTGTCTGTCTGTCTGTCTGTCTGTCTCCCCAACAGGAGACATCATGTACAAAGGCACGGTGGACTGCTGGAGGAAGATCGCCAAAGACGAGGGGTCCAGAGCCTTCTTCAAGGGGGCCTGGTCCAACGTGTTGCGGGGGATGGGCGGCGCCTTCGTGCTAGTTTTGTACGACGAGATCAAGAAATACGTCTGATCTCCCGGCTCCGGGGCCGCTAGACGTTTCCTAGGGAAATGGAGGGCTGCTCCAGGCAGGCCAGGAAGCCACGGGGTCACAGTGGAAGGTCACGCCACGTCAACCCGCTCCCTTCACAGGCATCTAATCCCGCACGTGTAACGTAGCCTAGCCCGCGTACAGTAACCCGTGTTCCCGGTCACCTGCCGACACCTACCCAAATAAAGACGTGATAACAGAGTGGAGAAGTTTACCTGATGACGGGATGCCTCGGTGAACACCAAGTCCCACTCCCTAAATGCTAACCATTAGAGTACCAGCCATTTGAGCACGCCAGCACTCAAAACGCGGAAGAAACAGCCTGTCCTGGTGTAGAGAGCCATGGCCTTGGGAGTCAGGGAACCTAGGTTCGAGGGCCCTTGGGCAAGGCACTTAACTTCTCTGTGCCTCAGTTTCCTAATATTAGTAATAATGATGACATTTATTAAGCACTTACTACGTGCCAAGCGCTGTTCTCAGTGCTGAGAACAGCGCTTGGCACGTAGTAAGTGCTTAACAGATGCCATCATTATTATTCTCAGTGCTGGGGTAGATACAAGCTAATCTGGTTGGACACAGTCACTGTCTCACATAAAGCTCACAGCCTTAATCCCCATTTTATAGATGAGGTAGCTGAGGCACAGAGAAGTGTGGTGACTTGCCAAAGGCCACGCAGCAGACAAGTGGCGGAGTCAGGGTTAGAACCCAGGTCCTACGGTCTCCCGGGTCTGGGCTCTATCCAGTACGCCGTGCTGCTTTTCCTCATCTGTAAAATGGGGATGAAGTACCCAGTCCTCCCTCCCTCTTAGTCTGCGAGCTGTACGTGAAACGAGGGACTGTGTCTGTTCTCTTCGTGTTGCACCATCTGCCCCGGTGCTTGGCCCACAGGAAACGCTTAAAGTCATCTCTACAGTTCTCGTGCCCAAGGAAATCTCCGACGGCGTCCGAGACTACAATCCACCGTCCTACCAAGGGCCGAGTGCTGTTCCATTTAAGACTCGATCCATCAATCGTATTTATTGAGTGCTTACTTTGTGCAGAGCACTGTGCAGACCCACCCAGCTCTCCCGTAACCCAGACATACTGCTCGTATAGACTCCCGCTAAGGAAAACCTGTAACCTGGAGCGCCGTAACTCTCCCCACAATGGAAGCGCTTCCTCCGACACCTCTGCTTCCAGACGTTCGCCGTCGAAGGGTGTTCTCCGGCCTTGCCGTCGCCAGGTCCTACGGAGAACGCAGCTTCCACAGCAGGGTAAATAATGCTCGTCTGTCTCTCTTCCCCCATTTGATTGCAAGCCCCTCAAGGGCAGGGAGTGTAAGGGCCTCGTTGTTGTGATACGCTCCGAGCTCTTGGTACGGTGCCCTGTACTCAGACATAATAATAATAATAATAATAATAATAATAATGTTGGTATTCGTTAAGCGCTTACTATGTGCAAAGGACTGTTCTAAGCGCTGGGGTAGATATAAGGTTGTCCCACGAGGGACTCACAGTCTTCATCCCCATTTTACAGATGAGGGAACTGAGGCCCAGAGAAGTGAAGTGACTTGCCCAAAGTCACACAGCTGACAAGGGGCGGAGCCGGGATTTGAACCCACGGCCTCCGACGCATACAACTGACTGATTGACCTCATTTTATTCAAGGAGACAGCCCGCCGGGGAACAGAGGAAATCACTGAGACCCCAACCCCTGCCGTCCTATGGTGGGTGAGGGCACAGGGGTGCCATGGCTGCCAGCTGTTGGCCTGACCCCTCGGTTCATTCAATCAATCAATCGTATTTATTGAGCGCTTACTGTGTGCAGAGCACTGTACTAAGCGCTGGGGAAGTACAAGTTGGCAACATATAGAGATGGTCCCTACCCAACAGCGGGCTCACAGTCTAGAAGGGGGAGACAGACAACAAAACAAAACATATAAACCAAATAAAATGAATAGAATAAATATGTACAAGTAAAATAAATAGAGCAATAAATATGTACAAACATATATACATATATACAGGTGCCATGGGGAGGGGAAGGAGGTAAGGCGGGGGGGATGGGGAGGGAACAATCAATCAATCAATGGTATTTATTGAGTAGTCACTGTGTGCAGAGCATTGTACTAAGTGATCAATCAATCGTATTTATTGACCGCTTACTGTGTGCAGAGCACTGTACTAAGCGCTTGGGAAGTACAAGTTGGCAATATATAGAGACGGTCCCTGTCCAACAGTGGGCTCACAGTCTATAAGACTGAACAAGAGAGTTTAATACAGCAGAGTTGGTAGACAAGCTTCCTGCCCACGACAAGCTTACAGTCTAGATGGGGAGACAGACGGTAATATAAATACATTACAGATATGGACATAAGTGCTGTGGGGCTGAGGGTGGGTAAATATTAAATGCCTAAAGGACCCAGGCATTAACCTTTGTAAAAAGTGCCGCAGATAAGAACTTCTTACAAGTTCTTGCCTGAGGACTTTTTCTCCACCAGAGCATTTTTTAAAGCTGGTCATTTGAAAATTAACACCCAGTTTGAGGGCAAACCTTGCAACAGTTCCAGCCGTGAGCTATGGTGGTGACAAGAGAGGACGGACAAACATTAACCTTATCCTGGGATAGACCAGTCCAGCCCAGAAGTCTGTCTCATGCTATAAATCAATCAATCAATCATATTTACTGAGCACTTACTGTGTGCAAAACACTGCACTAAGCGCTTAAATATAAATGCCCCTAGACTGCGATGCATACCTGACTTCACGCCTCCAGAATCCTAGAATCGCCTCCTCAGGAAGCCGCATGTCCACGTGAGGACATACTTCTCATTTCCAATCTCCACATTGGGAGAACATTATGGAATTTGTGTAACTCACCCACCACTGAGCTGGATCAGGTGTGAGCAATCTTAGTTTTTCCTCTTTGGGGAGGGGTCTGTGTCCCATTTTGCTCTCACTGAGAAGGCAGGACAGGATTGACATTCCCCTCCTTTCAATCAATCAATCAATCAATCGTATTTATTGAGCGCTTACTATGTGCAGAGCACTGTACTTTCCTTCATTCCTCTGCCAGCCAAAGTGCAGTGAACTTTTTATACCCCAGAAATTCCCTTCGCTGAACCCCCCCGCAAGTCAGTCGATCAGTGGCACTGATTGAGAGCCTATGGAAACAACGAATGGAAGTAAGAGATGCTGCCTTACCCTCAACAGGTCCCCCTTTTGTCTCCAAAACATTCTTTTGGATCCTTCTACCCCTGCATCCCGGGATCCTCCACACCCAGCCAACCACTTAGGTGATGCCACAACGGCCTCCAACCACACTCAGGGCATCAATGCTACCCATGATGGCAGCCTTTCAGATTTGGCAAAGGTGCCATCCCAAACCTCAGATTGAAACGTCTGGGGAGCCAGGACACTCTCGCGAGCCAACGTCACAGTGAAAGACTCGTTTTCAGAGCTGGAGAGGTCAGGCCTAGCCCTGCCGGACAGCGGATTTCCACCGTGCATCCTTGCTAGGCCGGGGAAATGGCCGGCGAGCCTTGGGGGCAGGTGAGATGATCAGGCGCCGTCTCGGATACTTGCGCATTTCCCCGATCATCAGATCTGCAAGGAGACCGCCCCGCATCCTAGCAGGGCTGGGGCTTCCTCCCGAAGGCCAGAGTGAGGAAACAAGAAGATGCCAGGAGGGTGGGAGGAAGAGGCTGGGTGCAGGGCAGAGGGAGGCGATCGGCAACACCTGAACGAAGCTCTCTCCAGACTGGGGAAAATGGGAAAAAGGAAGAGAAAACGGTGAGGTGGGCTTAGGTCAGAGGGTGTGGTGGACAGCGGAGGGAAAGCTGGAGGACTCAATAGTCGCAATGAAGTGGAGAAGAGGCATGGGCTAGTGGAAAGAGCATAATAATAATCATAATTGTGGTGTTAAGCGCTTACTATGTGCCAGGGACTGTACTAAGTGCTGGGGTGGATACGAGCAAATCAGATTGGACACAATCCCCGTCCCACATGGGGTTCACACTTTCAATCCCCATTTTACAGATGAGGTAACTGAGGCCCAGAGAAGCGAAGTGAAATGACCTGTCCAAGGTCACACAGCAGACAAGTGGCAGAGTGGGATTAAAACCCATGAACGTGCTCTATCCACTACGCCATGCTAATTTTCTACAGCCTGAGGACCTGGGCTCTAATCCTGGACCTGCTACTTAGGGTAACCTTGGGCACATCACAACTTCTCTGAGCCTCAGTTACCTCCTGCGTAAAATGAGGATTAAATCTCACTCTCTCCTACTTAGACTGACACACGCCTGTGTAGAACAGGGTCTGTGCCCAATTCTCGGGTATCTTGTATCTACCCCAGTGCTTAGAACAATGCTTGGCCACACAATGGTGTGGCTATTGGCCAGTGTGTGGTGCAGATTGCAGATTCCCACCACGAATGAGACAGAATTCCCAGCCGAGGATGTGGAGTCCCCACCATTGCTCCCCTGACAAGTGAAGGGAGACGCCTGCTCGGGGGTCTGACGGTAGCGTCTTGTCACTTGGACATACCCCACGTCCCTAGCTCCTGACTGTGGGGACACAGTGACCACAGACCTGAGTCTTGGCCAGAGTGGAGCCCCAAGGGGTCTGGGACTCTGGGGAGGAATTATTACTATTATTACTACTATGGTACTCGTTAAGTAATTACAGTGTGCCACGCACTGTTTTTAGATGCTGGGGTAGATACCAGTCAAACTGAGGGAAGAAGAAGAAGAGAGAAGAAGAAAGAAGAAGAAAGAAGAAGAAGAAGAAGAAGAAGAAGAAGAAGAGGAGAAGGAGAAGAAGAAGAAGAAGAAGAAGAAGAAGAAGAAGAAGAAGAAGAAGAAGAAAAGAAGGAGGAGGAGGAGGAGGAGGAGGAGAAGGAGAAGGAGGAGGAGGAGAAGAAGAAGAAGAAGGAGAAGAAGAAGAAGAAGAAGAAGAAGAAGAAGAAGAAGAAGAAGAAGAGGAAGAGGAAGAAGAAGAAGGAAGGAGGAGGAGGAGGGGGAGGGGGAGGAGGAGGAGGGGGAGGGGGAGGGGAGGAGGAGGAGGAGGAGGGGGAGGGGGAGGGGAGGAGGAGGGGGAGGAGGGGGGGAGGAGGAGGAGGAGAAGAAGAAGAAGAAGAAAGAAGATGAAGAAGAAAGAAGAAGAAGAAAAGAAGAAAGAAGAAGGAAGAAGGAAGAAGAAGAAGAAGAAGAAGAAGAAGAAGAAGAAGAAGAAGAAGAAGAAGAAGAAGAAGAAGAAGAAATTGTTAAGTGCTTACTATGTGCCAAGCACTAAGTGCTGGGGTAGATATATAATAATAATAATAATAATGGCATTTATTAAGCACTTACTATGTGCAAAGCACTGTTCTAAGCGCTGGGGAGTTTACAAGGTGATCGGGTTGTCCCACGTCGGGCTCACAGTCTTAATCCCCATTTTACGGATGAGGGAACTGAGGCCCAGAGAAGTTAAGTGACCTGCCCAAAGTCACACAGCTAAGTGGCGGAGGTGGGATTTGAACCCATGACCTCTGACTCCAAAGCCCGGGCTCTTTCCACTGAGCCACGCTTCTTCACCACGATATATGGTCATCAGGTTGTCCCACGTGGGGCTCAGTCTTAAACCCCATCTTACAGATGAGGGAACTGAGGCCCAGAGAAATGAAGTGACTTGCCCAAGGTCACAGAGCAGACATGTGGTGGAGCTGGGATTAGAACCCAGGTCCTTCTGACTCCCAGGGCCCCGCTCTATTTGAGCCACGCTGCTTAGGATGCATTTTCGTCCCCGACAGTGAGTCTTCACTCGGTAGAGATCTGAAAGGGGACAAGGACAAATGCCCCTGGGATCCTCCGAGTGAAGAGTCAAAACCGCCAGCCCCAACTCCGGCCCCTCCGGGTGCTACTGACTGACTTCAGGGGAGGCCTCTGAAACCCCAACAGGACTACAAACCACACTTGAACTTCATCGGCGACAATAAAATAAGGAATTTTATTGATCGGTAAAAACCAATCCTTTAAAGTGCCTTAACCTTAGCATCTACATCCCAACCTATACTTACATACATTCTAAAACGTAGACAAAATAGAGGAAATCAACTTACCGGGTTATCTAATGGCTAGTTTACAGAAATGAAAGACCTGTCGGATCCTAAAAATGGCAATCTATTTATTTACACAGTACGGGGAAGTCCTAGCTCTACTGGGAGAAAATAAGATTTACAGCTACCTTCTTATTTCTGAGGCCATAACTATTATCTCATGGGAAATACTGATCGGAGACAGAACTATACTCGCAAGAGCAAGTTTCGAGCCAAGCTTTCCGAGAAGCGATAAACGGCGGTCCTCTTTCAATAGCTCCACGACACTCTCGCGCATCCTTGTGTGGCGACTTTCAGTGATCTACAAATGCCCTCCTTGGTGAATCGGACGAAGCGGTTGGGAACGCCCCAAGTCCCAAGACATCTTCATGGGCAGACGTCCGGGCGGCGAGGGCCCCCGGGCCTCAGCACCGTCCCAGTGGCTGAATCGGACGCAGGTTTGTCGCCGAGGTGAACGAGGGCCGTGGGCGCACCCGCTGTAACAGTGGTCTTGCTGCAATGGGGGGTTGGGGTGTGTATGTTGCGTTGGGGAACCTGGGGGCAATGGGGGGGCACGGGATCCTGGGCATCTGAGGCACAACAGGGGTCCTGGCTGCAGCGGGGACTTGGGCACTGGGGACCCTGGAGACATTGGGAGCGCTGGGAATCTTTGGGGCGCTGGAAATCCTGGGGGCACTGGGACCCCTGGGAATGCTAGGGATCCTAGGGGCACTGGGACCCCGGGGGCTGTTGGGGCTCCGGGGGCTGCTGGAAACCCGAGGGCTACTGGAAACCCGAAGGCTACTGGAAACCCGGGGGCTGCCAGACACGCTGAGGACTCGGGAATTCCCGGTGGCTTCCCCTGGCAAAAACAGAGAAAGAATGAGAGAAAATTAGGATTCAGAGACCACATTCCCTCTAGACTACTGTAAGCTCGGTGTGGGCAGGGAATGTGTCTACCAACTCCTCTCCGTTGTGTTCATTTTTTCATTCATTCAATCATACTTACTGAGAGCTTACTGTGAGCAGAGCACTGCGCTAAGTGTTTGGGAGCCTGCTTATGTTATGTTTGGACACATTCCCTTCCCACAGCGAGCTTACAGTCTGTACAGGGAGACCCTCCCAAGCACTTAGTCCAGCGCTCTGCACACAGTAAGTGCTCAATAAATATGATTGATTGATTGGCACACTAAGTACCCAATAAATACTTTTGATGAGGGTGATGATCGTTAAATACAGAAACCACCATATTTCCCTCCAACCCTTTAGTTTTAGTTCTAAGTTGGGAATTGAGGGTTGGTTTTCTAAACCCGCTCTGAAACGTTTTGGGTTTGGGATGACCTCTGAGCATTATTTTAGACAGTGGTAAGGAGTTAAGGAGGTTTTAGGGGGCCCTCAGGTTCTTGTCTGGAATCTTTCCAGGCAGGGTAAGGAGCGTGAAAAGGGAGTCGGGAACGAATTGGGTATGACAGGCAAGACACTTCCTGTATCCCCAGTGAGTGGGAAGCAGGCAGACATTCCGGCAGCTCAGCCTCAGCTCTGGTCTCTTGTTGGTGATCCCGGCTATTCCACAGGGAGGATTACCTTCTCTCCTGCGGGCTCCCCGCAGCGGGGCCTGAGTCAGTCCCACTGAAGATATTTATTGATTACTGAGAAGCAGCATGGGCCTACCAGAAAGAGTCCAGGCCTTCAAGGCCCTACTGAGAGCTCACCTCCTCCAGGAGGCCTTCCCAGACTGAGCCCCTTCCTTCCTCTCCCCCTCGTCTCCCTCTCCATCCCCCCATCTTACCTCCTTCCCTTCCCCACAGCACCTGTATATATGTTTGTACATATTTATTACTCTATTTATTTTACTTGTACATATCTATTCTATTTATTTTATTTTGTTAGTATGTTTGGTTTTGTTCTCTGTCTCCCCCTTTTAGACTGTGAACCCACTGTTGGGTAGGGACTGTCTCTCTATGTTGCCAACTTGTACTTCCCAAGCGCTTAGTCCAGTGCTCTGCACACAGTAAGTGCTCAATAAATACGATTGATTGATTGATTGATTGATTAGAGTCAGAGGACCGTGGTTCTAAACCCAGTTCTGCCACTTGCCTGCTGAGAGACCTTGGGCAACTCCTTTGTGCCTTAGTTTCCGCATCTGTAAAATGGGGATTCCGTACCTGTTCGCCTTCTCACTTAGACTGTGAGTCCCATATGGGGCAGGGATTGGGTCCAACCTGATGATCTTGTACTTACCTCCGTGCTTAGTACAGTGTTTGGCACATAATAAGTGCTTAGTGCATGCCATCATTATTACTGAGTGCCCGAGACTCTGGACTAAGCCCAGGACCCTGGCAGGGGAATCTGAGGCCTCAAGGGGAAGCCACCGACCTCAGAGGTAAAAGGCAGGTGGACTCGTCAAGGAATCGAGAAAGCCTTGAAGCTGCCCTTCCCTTTATTGTGGGGTGAAGCCTCGAGTAGCTGGACCACTCCCAGGGAATCTCACCTACTGGCTTGTCTGCCTTAGCCACACTGGCCGTTTCTGGGGGGCGGGGTACGGGTGGTGACATGCGTGTGTGTGTTGTGTTTGTTGGGGGTGGAAATAATAATAATAATGGCATTTGTTAAGCGCTTACTATGTGCCAAGCACTGTTCTAAGCGCTGGGGAGGATATCAGGTGATCAGGTTGTCCCACGTGGGGCTCACAGTCTTAATCCCCGTTTTACAGATAAGGGAACTGAGGCCCAGAGAAGTGAAGTGACTTGCCCAAAAGTCACACAGCTGACAACTGGTGGAGCCGGGATTTGAACCCATGACCTCTGACTCCCAAGCCCGGGCTCTTTCCATTGAGCCACTTGGGTTTGGGGTGGAAACTGAAAAAGACGCCAACTGTAACACCAGAAAGATACACTAGCCTGCCCCGAGCCCTAAGGCTAGTGGAGGAGGAGATTCAAGTTGAATTATGTCAGGGCCATCAGCCTGAGGCACAGATTTTTGTTTTTTCAAATGGTATTTGTTAAGCACTTACTATGTGCCAGGCACTGCTTTAAGCACTGGGGTAGATACTAAGTAATCCAGCTGGACACAGTCCATATCCCACATGGGACTTACAGGTTTAATCCCCATTTCACAGATGAGGTAACTGGGGCACAGAGAAGCGAAGTGACTTCCCCAAGGTCACACGGCAGACAAGCGGCGGAGGGATTAGAACCCAGGTCCTTCTAGTGGCTCTACCCACTAGATCATTCATTCACTCATTCAATCACATTTATTGAGCGTTTACTGTGTGCAGAGCACTGTACTACGTGCTTGGGAAGTAGAAGCTGGCAACATACTGCTTCTAGCCAGGTCAGTCAGTCAGTCGTATTTATTGAGTGCTTACTGTGTGCAGAGCACTATATTAAACACTTGGGAGAGTACAATATAACAATGAAAAGACATACTCCGTGTCTACAGTGAGCTTCCAGTCTAGAGGGGGAGACGAACATTAATGTAAATAAATTACAGATATGTACCTAAGTGCTGTGGGGCTGGGAGAGATGACGAATAAAGGGAAAAAGTCAGGGTGACGCAGAAGTGAGTGAGAGAAGAGGAAAAGAGGACTCATTTAGGGAAGACCTCTTGAAAGAGACGTGCCTTCAAAAAGGCTGTGAGGGCGGGGAGGGTAATTGCCATGTACTCTATGCCAAAGGAGCAAATTGACTTACTGTGAGGGCAGGTCTGGGGCGTCCCGGGTTGCAACCAGCTTGAGGGAGGTGAGATGTTTAAGTAGCCCATCTGCCGGTAGTAGTCATTCAACTGCTCCACTCGTTTCATCCCCGCTGACGGCTTCACCGCTTCAAGCCTCTTCAATAAAGCCTTCGTTAAAGACAACCAACTGACGGTTAGAAACATGAAGCTGAGCCTTCCTAAACCTCCAAACTGTGACTTCCCCAGGCTCCTTTGCCTAAAAGATGGGGAAAGCATTTCTAATCAAGAGCTACGGGGACATAGGAAAGACACAGTCAGCAGATTACAAAATATTTTCAGAAAAATCCAGATCTTCATATCGGGTGCTTTCATTTCTCCAAAGAGCGCCCACCTCGATTTTCTCATTTTGTCCTCGCAACACTTCCAGGAAGCAGGACGAGACAGATATTTTTGTCTCATTTTCCAGAGGAGGAAACTGAAGCCCAGGAAGGTCACACAGCAGGCCGAGGGCTGAGCTGGGACAAGTTCACAGATCTTCTGACTCCCAGCTCTTCCCATTAGGCCACGCTGCCTCTCTTCATTTATTTATTGTTTGTTTTATGGTATTTGTTACACACTTACTATGTGTCAGACACTAAGTGCTGGAATACATGCAAATCAATCAGGTCAGAGTGTCCATGTCCCATCTTGGGTTTACAGTCTAAGAAGGAGGGAGAAGTCTCACTTTAGAATTGGGGAAACTGAGGCCCAGAGAAGTGAAGCGACTTGTCCAAGATCAGGCCTGGGCTCTGCTGCTTCTATATCTTCTATCATATTACCCTGAGGATTAGAGTGCAGTTTGTTGAACTGGATTTTGATTTACTCAGGTTAATTGTTTGCTGATTTAAACAGTGTGGTCATTTTGTAGCATAATTGTTTGCTGATTTAAACAGTGTGGTCATTTTGTAGCAGTTTTCTGCCTCCTCAAGTTGCAAAGTTTTGTAGAGATGAGGGCAAACTGCTGATTAAAGGCACTACTCTAAACTTGTGAATGTGACTATTTCTCTTCACAGCGCAGTCACTCAATTGTATTTATTGAGCGCTTACTGCGTGCAGAGCACTGTACTTGGTGCTTGGGAGACTACAATAAAACAATAAACAGACACATTCCCTGTCCACAATGAGCTTACAGTCTAAAGAGGGAGACAGCCCAGTAAATAAAGGAAATTACAGCTTTGTATGTAAGCGCTGTGGGGCTGGGAGGGGAGATGAATAAAGGGAGGCAGTCAGAGCGACACAGAAGAGAGTGTGAGAAGAGGAAAGGAGGGCTGTGGGTCATGGACTATGTCCAACCTAATTAGCTTGGATCTACGCCAATACTTAAGCGCTTAGCAAACACCAGTTTTTTAAAAAAAGAACTCCCACTCCCTCTTCTTACTCTAACCAGGTCCCCCACCCAACTTACAGGGGGGCAGAAGAACAATGATTACGAGCCAATCAATGGGTCACGTTTTACACTCTTCTATTCTTTGAGTTACTGTACGGCAACAGAAGACCGTTAAATGTCAAACAAATAGGATGTGCATTCACAAAGCACCTTTCAAATTTTCACTTCTGACCGAAAGCCCCAGAGGATTTTCCACCTCTCTGTCAGCTGACACGGCCAGTTGGTGGAGATGAAAAGCTCCCTGGGGGAGAAGAGGTCATCGGGGCTGAGAAGTGCCAACTCACAATCGCCAGGGAGTTTGGCAAACGGATACCTCCCGGCTAAGTGGAAGTCAGAGGACGGGCCGCGGCTAGAAATAGATCTGCCCTTGAAGCGAATTCTTCGGCACGGGGGCGAACCCGTGCTCCAAACGCTCGCCCCAAAGCTAGGTCCTTCGGACCGCTGACTCTTCCCAGACGAACCGTCCGCAGCGACTGAGCCGACGACCGATCTGAGCCGCAGGACTGGAAGTCTTCCGGGCGACTTCCGTGTGGAATGCCAAACCTGGGGCGTTGTCCTTGTGGGACCCTCAGTTCCGATTCACGGATCGTGACTGTGGTTCTTTAGGTTCACCTCTGTGAGAGATGAGTTCCCCGGGCGGGCTGGCCAAAAAGAAAGTGGCCCGTCCGCTGGCTCCAGTCCGACACCCGGGTTAACTGGTCTTCGGAAGAAGCCGAGAGGCAATCTGGAGTGGACGGCTTTCCGACTGGGAAGGGGAACCGAGCCTATCCTTGCCTTTGGAGGGCTGGCAGTTGGGGGGGGGGGGGGGGGGGTTGGATGGAGGGAGAACTTCCATGGATCTTGCTTTGTTCCTTCTGAGTGAAGGTAGGCGGGGGGCGGGGAGGGCAGAAATAATAATAATGATAATGATAAGAATGGCATTTATTAAGCGCTTACTATCTGCAAAGCACTGTTCTAAGCGCCGGGGGGGTTACAAGGTGATCAGATTGTCCCACGGGGGGCTCACAGTCTTAATCCTCATTTTACAGATGAGGTCACTGAGGCCCAGAGAAGTTAAGTGACTTGCCCAAAGTCACACAGCTGACAGTTAACAGGTCGGGACAGTGGATGGGGTTAGGTCAGGACCTGGTGAAGCGGATCATACCAATAATGATGGTATTTGTTAAGTGCTTACTATGTGTCAGGTGCTGTACTAAGTGCTGGGGTGGATACAAGCAAATCAGGTTGGAAACAGTCCCTGTCCCACACGGCCTCAGTCTCAATCCCCATTTTACAGATGAGGTAGCTGAGGCACAGAGAAGTGACTTGCCCAAGGCCACACAGCAATCAATCAATCAACCAATCAATCAATCGTATTTATTGAGCGCTTACTGTGTGCAGAGCACTGTACTAAGCGCTTGGGAAGTACAAGTTGGCAACATATAGAGACAGTCCCTACCCAACAGTGGGCTCACAGTCTAAAAGGGGGGACAGAGAACAAAACCAAACATACTAACAAAATAAAATAAATAGAATAGATATGTACAGGTAAAATAAATAAACAAGTAAACAGAGTAATAAATCTGTACAAACATATATACATCTATACAGGTGCTGTGGGGAAGGGAAGGAGGTAAGATGGGGGGATGGAGAGGGGGACGAGGGGGAGAGGAAGGAAGGGACTCAGACAAGCAGAGGAGCTGGGATTAGAAGCGATGACCTTCTGAGTCTCGCCCATGCTCAATCCACTATGCCATGTTGTTTCTACAAGACGAAACTTGTGGGTGAGACCCTGGTTTGCAATTATTTCCCAGGCCGCGACTGAACAATGTTTGTCGCTTTCGGCCGGTGGTCATTATTTTGGGGTCAATGGTAATTTGTGAAGAATTCACCGGAGGAATGTCATCCTGGGGCAGCCATGTGGCCCATGGCCTGGGATCTCTGGCGAGGCACCGGGACGGAAGGAGGAACTGTTGGCTGATTGTCCCCTTGGCCAGCTGCCCTCACAGTCGCCAACCACTCTCGCCCTAAATGTCGTCCCCCTGGACCCCCACCCTCATCTTTGCCACCGCCCCCCGTCAACCAACCGCGCCGTCAGTGACGTCCTTTTTACCCTTCCTTCCATTAACTGATTGAGTCAGTGACTTTGACGATGGAGGCCCACTTCCAATAACCTCTGCCCTAGCGATGCACGGCATTTCAACCAAATGCCCGAGATTTGGAAAGCAGAGAAAAAGCTGTTTCTGGAGCCTGAGGAGGATGCAAACTCCTGAATGGGCTCACAGGCTGTCGGGGATCATTTTCGAGTTTAGAAAACCTTCTCACTTCTGAACTAAAATCGGTTAGGGAAAAAATAAAATTGGGTGTTAGCCCTGCAGAGAGACCTTCCCTCGACCTCTCGGTTCCCTTCTCCCGTCTCCACTCCAGAGGGGAGATTGGGGCAGACGGCAGGGAACTCGCTCTTGAGCACCTGTTCCTGTTCATTAACATTCTAGCCTCTCCCATTTCACTCTTCCCAGAGTCACATGAACACTGCAAAAAGTCAAGAACATTTGGGAACAAAACATACTCCGCCGCCCGCTTCCTCTTACTCCTCAACTCCGCTGACCTCCTGCTCCCCACTACCCGCCCCAACTCACCAACTTGGACACACACTCTATTTTATCTCTAGTCACTGTTTGACCTCTACCTTCACCCACTCTGAAATCCCTCCATGCGACCATAATCTCTTCACATAATAATAATGGTACTTATTAAGCACGTACTTTGTCAAATACCGTTCTAAGCACTGGGGTAGGTACAAGCTAATCAGGTTGGACAGAGTCCCGGTCCCACGTGGGGCTCACAGTCTTGGTCCCCCATTTTACAGATGAGGTAACTAAGGCATAAAGAAGTTAAACGACTTGCCCAAGGTCACACGGCAGACAAGGGGCTCCTGCCTTTTCTCCCAAACGTCCCCTCCCTGCAAGGCTGCTCTGTAGGTGCTGTGCCGTGCCCCAGGTATGTTTGGGGCACAAGACCCCCTGTGTGCTGTGTGTCCTTGGGCAAGTCACTTCTCTGTGCCTCAGTTACCTCATCCGTAAAATGGGGATGAGCCCCCTTCGAAAAAATAAAAAATAAATGATGGCACTTGTTAAGCGCTTACTATGTGCAAAGCACTGTTCTAAGCGCTGGGGGGATACAAGGTGATCAGGTTGTCCCGCGTGGGGCTCTCAGTCAGCATCCCCATTTTACAGATGAGGTAACTGAGGCTCCGAGGAGCGAAGTGACTTGCCCAAGGTCACACAGCAGACATGTGGCGGAGTCGGAATTCAAACCCATGACCTCTGACTCCAAAGCCCACTGAGCCACGCTGCTTCCTGCTGTGGACAGGGATTGTCTCTCTTTGTGGCTGAACTGTCCTTCCCAAGCGCTTAGTACAGTGCTCTGCACACAGTAAGCGCTCAATAAATACGATCGAATGAACTGAATGAATGAATAGGGATTTAAGACCGTAAGCCCCATGTAGGATATGGAGCTTAGTAAGCGCTTAGTACAGTGCTCTGCACACAGTAAGCGCTCAATAAATACGATTGAATGAATGAATGAATATGGAATGTACCCAACCTGATTAGCTTGTAGTGCTAAAGTACAGTGCCTGGCATTTAGGAAGCGCTTAACAAATACCATTAAAAAAACCCAAAACCCTGCTGAATGGGGGGAAATAAAATGGTCCATCCCATTTTCACAGTTTGCAAGAACCTGATTAGCTTGTAGTGCTAAAGTACAGTGCCTGGCGTTTAGTAAGCGCTTAACAAATACCATTAAAAAAACCCAAAACCCTGCTGAATGGGGGGAAATAAAATGGTCCTTCCCATTTTCACAGTTTGCAAGAACCTGATTAGCTTGTAGTGCTAAAGTACAGTGCCTGGCACTTAGTAAGCGCTTAACAAATACCATTAAAAAAACCCCAAAACCCTACTGAATGTGGGGAAATAAAATGTCCCTTTTTCACAGTTTGCAAGAACCTGATCAGCTTGTAGTGCTAAAGTACAGTGCCTGGCATTTAGTAAGCGCTTAACAAATACCATTAAAAAAACCCAAAACCCTGCTGAATGGGGGGAAATAAAACGGTCCGTCCCATTTTCACAGTTTGCAAGAACCTGATTAGCTTATAGTGCTAAAGTACAGTGCCTGGCATTTAGTAAGCGCTTGACAAATACCATTAAAAAAACCCAAAACCCTGCTGAATGGGGGGAAATAAAATGGTCCGTCCCATTTTCACAGTTTGCAAGAACCTGATTAGCTTGTACTGCTAAAGTACAGTGCCTGGCGTTTAGTAAGCGCTTGACAAATACCATTAAAAAACCCCAAAACCCTGCTGAATGGGGGGAAATAAAATGGTCCGTCCCATTTTCACAGTTTGCAAGAACCTGATTAGCTTGTAGTGCGAAAGTACAGTGCCTGGCATTTAGTAAGCGCTTGACAAATACCATTAAAAAAACCCCAAACCCTGCTGAATGGGGGGAAATAAAATGGTCCCTTCCCATTTTCACAGTTTGCAAGAACAGGAAGGCTCTGGCACCATCTATAGCAGGGATTCTGCACAACGGGAGCGCTTTAATACCGATGGGATTTGTTAAGCACTTACTTTGTGCCAGATACTGTGTTTTCCCGCGTCAAGCTCGAAATGAGGGCTGGAGAGGTCAGGTCTTTGCTCATTTCGGGGGCTCTACGCTCCATCGGACCTCAGGTTATTGTTGCGAGGGGAGTCTCAGTTTGGTCAGAAGGGTGCATCTCCGCGATGCATCGTGGCAGCAGAATTAGGGAACACTCTTCCGACAACTCGCGGCTGTCTGATTGCGCCCAAAATGATGCCAGACCAGAGACGGGGGACGGTGTGTATGTGGGGGGATGGAGGGATGGGGGGAGCGCACTGTTAATACTAACCTAAGGCTTAGGTTTCTGGCCAGCTCTGGCTTCTTAGGATAAATAAGGGTGAAGAAGAAAGGGAGGACAACAATTTTTACCTCCCAGGCTACGGTCAGCGGCAGAAAAAATTCCCCAAGACCCTGATTGCCCCTGTCCCCTCTTTCACTGTGGGACAACCTGATCACCTTGTATTCATTCATTCATTCATTCAATCGTATTTATTGAGCGCTTACTGTGTGCAGGGCACTGGACTAAGCGCTTGGGAAGTACAGGTTGGCAACATAGAGAGATGGTCCTTACCCGACAGTGGGCTCACAGACTAGAAGGGGGGGACGGACAACAAAACAAAACATATTAACCAAATAAAATAAATAGAATATGTACAAGTGAAAGAGAGTAATAAATACGTACAAACACATATATGTATATGCGTATGTATACATATTCATTCATTCATTCCTTCAAAGTCTCTTCCCCCCCCCCCCCCCCTTTCTCCAACCCCCCGGCTCTCAACACTCTCTGCTACTCTCCCATCCTTCCCAGCGGTATCCTCAGAGGAACTCTCCTCCCTCCTCTCAAGTACTACTCCGGCCACCTGTGCTTCTGACCCCATTCCCTCTCATCTTATGAAATCTCTCGCTCCATCCCTTCTCCCCTCCTTAACTTCCATCTTCAACCGCTCACTCTCCACTGGTTCCTTCCCCTCTGCCTTCAAACATGCCCATGTCTCTCCCATCCTAAAAAAACCCTCTCTTGACCCCACCTCACCTTCTAGTTATCGTCCCATATCCCTCCTACCATTCCTTTCCAAACTCCTTGAACGAGTTGTCTACACGCGCTGCCTAGAATTCCTCAACAACAACTCTCTCCTCGATCCCCTCCAGTCTGGCTTCCGTCCCCTTCATTCCACGGAAACTGCGCTCTCAAAGGTCACCAATGACCTCCTGCTTGCCAAATCCAACGGCTCATACTCTGTCCTAATCCTCCTCGACCTCTCAGCTGCCTTTGACACTGTGGACCACCCCCTTCTCCTCAACACGTTATCTGACCTTGGCTTCACTGACTCCGTCCTCTCCTGGTTCTCCTCTTATCTCTCCGGTCGTTCTTTCTCAGTCTCTTTTGCAGGCTCCTCCTCCCCCTCCCATCCTCTTACTGTGGGGGTTCCCCAAGGTTCAGTGCTTGGTCCCCTTCTGTTCTCAATCTACACGCACTCCCTTGGTGACCTCATTCGCTCCCACAGGTTCAACTATCATCTCTACGCTGATGACACCCAGATCTACATCTCTGCCCCTGCTCTCTCCCCCTCCCTCCAGGCTCGCATCTCCTCCTGCCTTCAGGACATCTCCATCTGGATGTCCGCCCGCCACCTAAAGCTCAACATGTCGAAGACTGAACTCCTTGTCTTCCCTCCCAAACCTTGTCCTCTCCCTGACTTTCCCATCTCTGTTGACGGCACTACCATCCTTCCCGTCTCACAAGCCCGCAACCTTGGTGTCATCCTCGACTCCGCTCTCTCATTCACCCCTCACATCCAAGCCGTCACCAAAACCTGCCGGTCTCAGCTCCGCAACATTGCCAAGATCCGCCCTTTCCTCTCCATCCAAACCGCTACCCTGCTAATTCAAGCTCTCATCCTATCCCGTCTGGACTACTGCACTAGCCTTCTCTCTGATCTCCCATCCTCGTGTCTCTCTCCACTTCAATCCATACTTCATGCTGCGGCCCGGATTATCTTTGTCCAGAAACGCTCTGGACATATTACTCCCCTCCTCAAAAACCTCCAATGGCTACCGATCAATCTGCGCATCAAGCAGAAACTCCTCACCCTGGGCTTCAAGGCTGTCCATCACCTCGCCCCCTCCTACCTCACCTCCCTTCTCTCCTTCTACTGCCCAGCCCGCACCCTCCGCTCCTCCACCACTAATCTCCTCACTGTACCTCGCTCTCGCCTGTCCCGCCATCGACCCCCGGCCCACGTCATCCCCCGGGCCTGGAATGCCCTCCCTCTGCCCATCCGCCAAGCTAGCTCTCTTCCTCCCTTCAAGGCCCTGCTGAGAGCTCACCTCCTCCAGGAGGCCTTCCCAGACTGAGCCCCTTCTTTCCTCTCCCCTCGTCCCCCTCTCCATCCCCCCCGTCTTACCTCCTTCCCTTCCCCACAGCACCTGTATATATGTATATATGGTTGTACATATTTATTACTCTATTTATTTATTTATTTATTTATTTTACTTGTACATTTCTATCCTACTTATTTTATTTTGTTGGTATGTTTGGTTCTGTTCTTTGTCTCCCCCTTTTAGACTGTGAGCCCACTGTTGGGTAGGGACTGTCTCTATGTGATGCCAATTTGTACTTCCCAAGCGCTTAGTACAGTGCTCTGCACATAGTAAGCGCTCAATAAATACGATTGATTGATTGATTGATTCAATCGTATTTATTGAGCGCTTACTGTGTGCAGGGCACTGGACTAAGCGCTTGGGAAGTACAGGTTGGCAACATAGAGAGACGGTCCTTACCCGACAGTGGGCTCACAGACTAGAAGGGGGAGACGGACAACAAAACAAAACACATTAACCAAATAAAATGAATAGAATAAATATGTACAAATGAAAGAGTAATAAATACGTACAAACACATATATGTATATGCGTACGTATACATATTCATTCATTCATTCAATCGTATTTATTGAGCGCTTACTGTGTGCAGAGCACTGTACTAAGCGCTTGGGAAGTACAAGTTGGCAACATAGAGAGACGGTCCTTACCCGACAGTGGGCTCACAGACTAGATGGGGGAGACGGACAACAAAACAAAACATATTAACCAAATAAAATAAATAGAATAAATATGTACAAATGAGAGTAATAAATATGTACAAATATATGTATATGCGTATGCATACATATTCATTCTTTCATTCATTCAATCATATTTATTGAGCGCTTCCTGTGTGCAGAGCACTGGACTAAGCGCTTGGGAAGTACAGGTCGGCAACATATAGAGACGGTCCCTACCCAACAGTGGGCTACATATATATATAGCCCACTATATATATAATATATATAATATAATATAATAATATATAGTGCCAGATACTATATTATCCCACTAATATATTATAATATATATACTAATAATATTAGCCCACTAATATTATATATATATATATATTTATATAATCTAATCCCAGCTCCGCCACCGGTCTGCCGTGTGACCCCGGGCAACTCCCTGCTCTCCTATGGGCCTCGGTTCCCTCGTCTGTAAAACGGGGATTTTACAACGGGCCTCAGGCACCGTTCGTAACCTCCCCAGCGCTTAGAACAGTGCTTTGCACATAGTAAGCGCATAATAAATGCCATCATTATTATTTCACTGCCCCTACCCCACCCCTGAAGGACGCAGAGGTACAAAAGACAGAGCACAGCAGAAGCGGCAAAGCCTAGTGGAAAGACCCTGGGCGTCAGAGGACCTGAATTCTAATCCTGGCTCTGCCAGTTGCTTGCTGTATGATCTTGGGCAAGTCACTTCGCTTGGATGTCCTCCTGTCACCTCAAACCCAAACCCTGTCCTCCCCATGACTTTCCCTTCACTATAGATGGCACCACTATCCTTCCTATCTCATCATCATCATCAGCAATCGTATTTATTGAGCGCTTACTGTGTGCAGAGCACTGTACTAAGCGCTTGGGAAGTACAAGTTGGCAACATATAGAGACAGTCCCTACCCAACAGTGGGCTCACAGTCTAAAAGGACTCACAAGCCCGTGACCTTGGAGTTATCCTTGACTCCACTCTCTCATTCACCCCACATATCCAATCTATCACTAAAGCCTGTCAGTCAGACAACATCGCTAAAATCTGCCCTTTCCTCTCCATTCATTCAGTCGTATTTATTGAGTGCTTAGTGTGTGTAGAGCACTGTACTAAGCGCTTATAATGATGGTATTTGTTGAGCGCTTACTATGTGCCAAGCACTGTTCTAAGTGCTGGGGGAATACAAGGGTGATCAGGTTGCCCCATGTGGGGCTCATAATCTTAAACCCCATTTTCCAGACGAGGTCACTGAGGCCCAGAGAAGTGAAGTGACTTGCCCCAAGTCACCCAGCTGACAATTGGCGGAGCCAGGATTGGAACCCATGACCTCTGACTCCAAAGCCCGGGCTCTTTCCACGGAGCCACGCTGCTTCTCAATCACTTATCATCATCATCCATCGTATTTATGGAGCGCTTACTGTGTGCAGAGCACTGTATTAAGTGCTTGGGAAGTACAAGTTGGCAACATATAGAGACGGTCCCTACCCAGCAGTGGGCTCACAGTCTAAAAGGGGGAGACAGAGAACAAAACCAAACATACTAACAAAATAAAATAAATAGAATAAATGCCTTGGATTACTCTATCAACCTCCTTACTGACCTCCCAGCCTCCTGTCTCTTTCCAGTCCAGTCCATACTCCGCTGCCTGGATCACTTTCCTACAGACACCTTCAGTACCTGTTTCTCCTCTCCTCCAGGGGTTTCCCCTCCACTCCTTACCTTCAGCGCTTAGAACACTGCTTTGCACATAGTAAGCGCTTAACAAATGCCATCATTATTATTATCAGCTTTAAAGCACTTAATCACCTTGCCCCGCTCCGACCTCATCTCGCTACTCTCCTACTCCAACCCAGGCGGCATACTTCACTCCTCTAATGCTAACCTTCTCACTGTACCTGGATCTCATCACCGCCAACATCTCGCCCACGTCGTGCTCTGGCCAGAAATGCCCTCACTCCTCGTATCCGACATGCCTGGAATGCCCTCCCTCTGCCCGTCCGCCAAGCTAGCTCTCTTCCTCCCTTCAAGGCCCTACTGAGAGCTCACCTCCTCCAGGAGGCCTTCCCAGATTGAGCCCCTTCCTTCCTCTGCCCCTCGTCCCCCTCTCCATCCCCCCCGCAATCTTACCTCCTTCTCTTCCCCACAGTACCTGTATATATGTTTGTACATATTTGTTACTCTATTTATTCATTTATTTATTTTACTTGCACATATCTATTCTATTTATTTTATTTTGTTAGTATGTTTGGTTTTGTTCTCTGTCTCCCCCTTTTAGACTGTGAGCCCACTGTTGGGTAGGGACTGTCTCTAGATGTTGCCAACTTGGACTCCCCAAGCGCTTAGTACAGTGCTCTGCACACAGTAAGCGCTCAATAAATACGATTGATGATGATGATGATCCGACAGACAATAACTTCCCTCCCCTTCGAAGCCTTATTGAAGGTACTTCACCTCCAAGAGGCTTTCCCCGACTAAGCCTTCCTTTCCTCCCTTCTGCGTCACCCTGACTTGCTCCCTTTATTCATTCCCTCTCTCAGCCCTAGAGCACTTACGTCCTTATCTGTCATTTATTTATTTATATTAATTATATATTAATACGTTATATATTATATTAATATCTGTCTCCCCCTTTGGCCAATAAGCTCGTTGTGGGCAGGCAATGTCTCTTTTAATTGTTATATTGTACTCTCCCAAGTGCTTAGTATGGAGAGGCAGAGAGAAAGAGTGGCTCAGTGGAAAGAGCCCGGGCTTTGGAGTCAGGGGTCATGGGTTCAAATCCCAGCTCCACCAATTGTCAGTGTGTGACTTTGGGCAGGTCACTTCACTTCTCTGGGCCTCAGTTACCTCATTTGTGGGCAGGGAATGTCTCTTTTCATTGTTATATTGTACTCTCCCAAGTGCTTAGTATGGAGAGGCATAGTGAAAGAGTGGCTCAGTGGGAAGAGCCCGGGCTTTGGACTCAGGGATCATGGGTTCAAATCCCAGCTCCATCAATTGTCAGTGTGTGACTTTGGGCAGGTCACTTCACTTCTCTGGGCCTCAGTTACGTCATCTGTAAAATGGGGATTAAGACTGTGAGCCCACTGTTGGGTAGGGACTGTCTCTGTATGTTGCCTATTTGTACTTCCCATGCGCTTAGTACAGTGCTCTGCACATAGTAAGTGCTCAATAAATACGATTGATGACAACCTGATCACCTTGCATCCTCCCCGGCGTTTACAACAGTGCTTTGCACATAGTAAGCGCTCAACAAATCATCAATTGTATTTATTGAGCGCTTACTGTGTGCAGAGCACTGTACTAAGCGCTTGGGAAGTACAAGTTGGCAACATATAGAGACAGTCCCTACCCAACAGTGGGCTCACAGTCTAAAAGATGCCATCATTATTATTATTATTATTCTCTGGGCCTCAGTTACCTCATCTGTAAAATGGGGATGAAGACTGCGAGCCCCCCGTGGGACAACCTGAACACCTTGTAACCTCCCCGGCGCTTAGAACAGCGCTTCGCACGTAGTAAGTGCATAATAAATACAAGTGACTGACTGACAGCACCATTTCGGGGAGCAGCTACCCAACCGTGTCACAGCACACTGATTTTACCCCCCACATCTGCAAAGGGCTGACAGAAAATGTGCTGGGATTTCAGGAGTCCATTATGCAGGTCTTGGCATCTCGTCTATCTCACCTCTGGCCCACGTCCTGCCTCTGGCCCAGAACACCCTCCCTCTTTTTATCCGACAGACCATCACTCTCCCCCGGGGCCCTTCGAAGCCTTTATTAAAGTCACACAAGCCCCCTACCAATCCCTCACTTCCTCAATTTCCTTTCAATCAATCAATCAATCGTATTTATTGAGCGCTTACTGTGTGCGGAGCACTGTACTAAGAGCTTGGGAAGTCCAAGTTGGCAACATATAGAGACGGTCCCTACCCAACAGTGGGCTCACAGTCTAAAAGGGGGAGACAGAGAACAAAACCAAACATACAAAATAAAATAGAATAGATATGTACAAGTAAAATGAATAAATAAATAGAGGAATAAATATGTACAAGCATATATACAGGTGCTGTGGGGAAGGGAAGGAGGTAAGATGGGGGGGATGGAGAGGGGGACGAGGGGGAGAGGAATCTCGTTTGAACTTGGATTTGCTCCATTTAGTCACCCCTCCCATCCTCAGCCCCATGGCAACTACTCTTGTATCCACAATTTAAGCGTTTATATCATTGTCTCTAACTGTACTCTCACTGCACAGAAGCTGCCTGGCTTAGTGGAAGGAGCAAGGACTTGGGAGTCAGAGGTCGTGGGTTCTAATTCCAGCTCCGCCACCTGTCAGCTGGGTGACCTTGGCCAAGCCGCTTAACTGCTCTGGGCCTCAGTGACCTCATCCGTAAAATGGGGACTAAGACTGTGAACCCCCCGTGGGACAACCTGATCACCTTGTCCCTGTATCTATCCCAGCGCTTAGAACAGTGCTCGGCACATAGTAAGCGCTTAACAAATGCTATTATCATTATTATTCTCTGTGCCTCAGCTACCTCAGCTAGAGAAGCAGCGTGGCTCAGTGGAAAGAGCCCGGGCTTTGGAGTCAAGAGGTCGTGGGTTCAAATCCCGGCTCCGCCGCTTGTCGGCTGTGTGACTTTGGGCAAGTCACTTCACTTCTCTGGGCCTCAGTTCCCTCATCTGTATAATGGGGATGAAGACTGTGAGACCCACGTGGGACAACCTGATTACCTTGTTACCTCCCCAGCGCTTAGAACAGTGCTTTGCAGATAGTAAGTGTTTAATAAATGCCATCATTATTTTAAGGGGCAGTAGCAGCCCCATTCCCCACCACTGCCTCTTGCTCCTTTAAGATTGTGAACAGTGCTTTGCACATAGTAAGCGCTTAACAAATACCAATATTATTATTATTATTATTACCTCATCTGTAAATTGGGGATTGAGACCGTGAGCCCCACACGGGACAGGGACTGTGTCCAACCCTATTTGCATGTCTCCACCCCAGCGCCCAGTTCAGGGCCGGGCATATAGTAAGCGCTTAACAAATACCACAATTATTATTTATTCTCTCTAGTCGACTCCTGGAGTCCAAGCGAAACTCACCTCTTCCTGGAAGGGCCAGAAACAGACTTACCCAATTTTCTCTTTCAATCCTTTGCTGTTCCTTCTGTCTGTTAAGGGCACTGTGGTAGAGCTTAGGGAGGGGTTCGACCAACTTCCTGGGCCCGGAACTCTTGTTCCGAGGATGCTCCGCCTGTCTCATTAGCTGGGTTACCAGTCTTTGATTTTCCCTGTCAATCCTTCTGACTTCCTCGTCGGAAAATGTGTAGTTTTTCTTCGGCCCCGAGGACGTTTCGGTGCCCTGTCTCTGCTGCTCCTTTTTATCCAAATACAGGAGCGCTTTAAGAAAAACAGAAAAAAAGTCCCTGGTTGAAAAGCATTCCTACACAAATGCCTTCACTACTGGTCTAATGAGGCTTTGAGACTTTTTTGTACAATCTCCGGCCCTTTCAGTCCGTATCGTTTTCCCAAAGAGTCTCTCAGCACACCCCTCTCCACTCTTCAGGACCCACCAAGGACCGTCCGCCTCTCTCCTCATCATTCATTCATTCAATCGCATTTATTGAGCGCTTACTGTGTGCAGAGCACTGTACTAAGCGCTTGGGAAGTACAAGTTGGCAACATATAGAGACAGTCCCACCCCAACAGTGGGCTCACAGTCTCAATCAATCAGTCATTCAATCATATTTATTGAGCCCTAAGGGCTCTTCTAGACTGTGAGCCCATTGCTGGGTAGGGACCGTCTCTCTATGTTGCCAACGTGTACTTCCCAAGCGCTTAGTACAGTGCTCTGCACACAGTAAGCGCTCAATAAATACGACAACAAATGAATGAATTGAGCACTTACTATGCACAGAGCACTAGACTAAGCACTTGAGAGAGTACAGTACAAAACAATTAGCAGACATGTTCCCTGCCCCTAACTTATTTATAAATAATAAATACATAAATACATAATTGATAATATCTAAGTTAAAGATAGGCAATTATGACTGTGAGCCCCACGGGGGACAACCTGATCACCTTGTATCCCCTAAGTGCTTAGAACAGTGCTTGGCACATAGTAAGCGCTTAAGTACCATCATTATTATTATTAATATAGTTAAATGACCACGGGAAGCCTGGAGGAACTTGGTGATGCTTGCCCTTCTGGATACTTTTATGACCATAACCTTATAAAATGAAAGCAAAACTCCAATTACAGTCTTCTTCTAATCAGCCCTGTAAGCTTCTTGGGGTCCAGAATCATGTCTATTCATTCATTCATTCATTCAATCAATCATATTGATTGTGCGCTTACTGTTTGCAGAGCACTGTACTAAGCGCTTGGGAAGTCCAAGTTGGCAACATCTAGAGACAGTCCCTACCCAACAGTGGGCTCACAGTCTAGAAGGGGAAGACAGAGAACAAAACAAAACATATTAACAAAATAAAATAAATAGAATATGTACGAATAAAATGAATAAAATAAAATAAAATAAATAAAATAAAATCTGTTGCTTCCCTTATCAGTAATTTAATTTAATCATACTTATTGAGCACACACTGTTCATGGAGCACTGTTCTAGGCACTTGGTAGAGTACTACATAACAGAATAATTTATTATTCTATTTATTTTATTTATTTTATTTGTGACCTACAGATATCTATAATTCTAGGCATTTACACTGATGTTATCGATGCCAGTCTACTTGCTTTTGCTTTGTTGTCTCTCTTCCCCCTTCTAGACTCTGAGCCCTATGTTGGGTAGGGGTTGTCTCTATTTGTTGCCGAACTGTACTTTCCAAGTGCTCTGTACGGCGTTCTGCATACAATAAGCGCTCAATAAATACGACTGGATGAATGAATAATTTCATTTAATGTCCTTTTCTCCCCCAACTAGATTTTCAATTCTGAAGGCGGGGGTCCTGTTTACCAAATCTATTGCACTGTAGTCCTCCCAAGCACTTGGTACAGTGCTCTGCACACGGTAAGCGATCGATAAATCCCACGGGTCGATTGAGGGGTTATTTCCTGATCTATCACCTGTCTTCCTGGTCAGGCCAACCCCGGTCAGCCACCTTAGCCCTCAGGTGTGTCTCTGTTTAGCTGTTTGTTTTCCTTTATTTTCCTCTTTATTCAATTGGATATTGGCGATTTGCCTATGCTTGTTTTCTCCATTAGTCTGGGAGTTCCTGGAGGGTGGAGAACTTGTCTTACTTCTATTGAATGTTTCTAAGCAACTAGCAGTGAGATCTACACACAGTAATAATAATAATAATAATAATACTATGTGCTCAATAAATGCTGTAGATAATGAAGGGGCAGCATGGCTCAGTGGAAAGAGCACAGGTTGGGAGTCAGAGGTCATGGGTTCAAATCCCCGCTGAGAGCTTACCTCATTCATTCATCCATTCAATCATATTTATTGAGCGCTTACTGTGTGCAGAGCACTGGACTAAGCGCTTGGGAAGTCCAAGTTGGCAACACATAGAGACGGTCCCTACCCAACAGTGGGCTCACAGTCTAGAAGGGGGAGAGGAGGCCTCCTCCAGGAGGCCTTCCCAGACTGAGCCCCCTTTTTCCTCTCCTCCTCCCCATCCCCCCGCCCTACCTCAATCAATCAATCAATCGTATTTATTGAGCGTTTACTATGTGCAGAGCACTGTACTAAGCGCTTGGGAAGTACAAATTGGCAACATATAGAGACAGTCCCTACCCAACAGTGGGCTCACAGTCCTCCTTCCCTCCCACTACCTGTATATATATTTGTACAGATTTATTACTCTATTTTACTTGTATATATTTACTATTTATTTTGTTAATGATGTGCACAGAGCTTTAATTCTATTTGTTCTGACGATTTTGACACCTGTCTACGTGTTTTGTTTTGTTGTCTGTCTCCCCCTTCTAGAATGTGAGCCCATTGTTGGGTAGGGACCGTCTCTATACGTTGCCAACTTGTACTTCCCAAGCACTTAGTACAGTGCTCTGCACACAGTAAGCGCTCAATAAATATGATTGAATGAATGAATGAATGAATCCCAGCTCCGCCAATTCTCAGCTGTGTGACTTTGGGCAAGTTCACTTCACCTCTCTGGGCCTCAGTTCCCCCATCTGTAAAATGGGGATTAAGACTGTGAGCCCCCCGTGGGACAACCTGATCGCCCTGTTACCACCCCAGCACTTAGAACAGTGCTTTGCAGATAGTAAGTGTTTAATAAATGCCATCATTATTTTAAGGGGCAGTAGCAGCCCCACTCCCCACCACTGCCTCTTGTTCTTTTAAGATTGTGATCCCTCACCCCGCGTCAGACGGACAGCGACCATGTCTAATCCTCACTTGTGTATTCTTCCCCAGGGCTTAGTACAGTGCTCTGCACATGGTAAGCACTCTATAAATACGATTAACTGATTGGTCGTGGGTTCTAATCCCGGCTCCACCATGTGCCAGCTGTGTGACTTTTGGCAAATCACTTAACTTCTCTGTGCCTCAGTTACCTCATCTGTTAAATGAGTATTAAGACTGTGAGCCCCAAGTGTGAAAACCTGATTACCTTGTATCTACCCCCGTGCTCAGAACAGTGCTTGGCACAATAGTAAGCACTTAACAAATCCCATCGTTATTATTATAATAATAATAGTATTATTGATTAATTGAAAAGAGGAAAAGGGAAATGGAGGCATGAGGGATGGTCACATCTCCTCCAAGGGGCCTCCCCTGATTAAGCCCACTTTTCCCCGGGTCCTTCTCTTTTCTATATCTTCTATGAACTCGGATCTGTGACCTTTGGACATTCTGATCACCCCACCTTCGACCCCACAGCACTTCTGTACCTACCTTTAAATTCTATATTAGGAATCATTTATTTATATTAATATCTGCCTCCCCCCTCTAGACTGTAAGCTTCTTGTAGGCAGGGAATCTGTCTACCAACTCTATTGTATCATACCCTCCAAAGAGCTTCATATAGTGAGCTGTACCCAGTGAGCACTTAATATTCACTCATTCAATTGTATTTATTGAGCACTTACTGTGTCCACAGCACTGTGCTAAGTGCTTGGGAGAGCACAATTAAACAATAAACAGACATATTCCCTGCCCACAATGGACTGGGGGGTGGGAGAGAGACGTTAATATAAATAAATTACAATAAAATACCATTAATGACAATGACGCTCTGAATGCATTTTCAAAACGGCTCCAGCCCAGCCAGCCGACGGACCGCTGCAAAAGGTGGAATTTAATCAAATATCTAAGAACCCGCACAAACGGCACATCCTGACTTAATAATAACAATAATAATGATGGCATTTATTAAGCGCTTACCATGTGCAAAGCACTGTTCTAAGCGCTGGGGACGTTACAAGATGATCAGGTTGTCCCACGGGGGGGGCTCACAGTCTTAACCCCCATTTTACAGATGAGGTAACTGAGGCCCAGAGAATCAATTGTATTTATTGAGCGCTTACTGTGTGCAGAGCACTGTACTAAGCGCTTGGGAAGTATAAGTTGGCAACATATGGAGACGGTCCCTACCCAACAGCGGGCTCACAGTCTAAAAGGGGGAGACAGACAACAAAACCACACATCCTAACAAAATAAAATAAATAGAATAGATATGTACAAGTAAAATAAATAGAGTAATAAATATGTTAAGTGACTCGCCCAGTCACACAGCTGATAAGTGGCAGAGCCGGGATTTGTATTTATTTTATTTGTACATATCTATTCTATTTATTTTATTTTGTTGGTATGTTTGGTTTTGTTCTCTGTCTCCCCTTTTTAGACTGTAAGCCCACTGTTGGGTAGGGACTGTCTCTATATGTTGCCGATTTGTACTTCCCAAGCGCTTGGCACAGTGCTCTGCACATAGTAAGCGCTCAATAAATACGACTGATGATGATGATGATGACCTCTGACTCCAAAGCCCGCGCTCTTTCCACTGAACCTCTTTCCCTTTTAGACTGTGAGCCCGTTGTTGGGTAGGGACTGTCTCTATATGTTGCCAATTTGTACTTCCCAAGCGCTTAGCACAGTGCTCTGCACATAGTAAGCGCTCAATAAATACGATTGATGATGATGATGATGACCTCTGACTCCAAAGCCCGCGCTCTTTCCACTGAACCTCTTTCCCTTTTAGACTGTGAGCCCGTTGTTGGGTAGGGACTGTCTCTATATGTTGCCGATTTGTACTTCCCAAGCGCTTGGCACAGTGCTCTGCACATAGTAAGCGCTCAATAAATACGATTGATGATGATGATGATGACCTCTGACTCCAAAGCCCGCGCTCTTTCCACTGAACCTCTTTCCCTTTTAGACTGTGAGCCCGTTGTCGGGTAGGGACCGTCTCTATATGTTGCCAGCTTGTACTTCCCAAGCGCTCGGTACAGTGCTCTGCACACAGTAAGCGCTCAATACATACGATTGATGATGAACCAGGCTGCTTCTTTTTGATACCGTCGATTCAAACGGTGAAATAAGGGGTGGGCAAAAATTACCTTTCAAAAAGTTATTCAGTTGCCCATCTGCCTCCTCCTCCTCTTTCTCCTCCCTGGCCTGGGGAGGGATGGAAGCCTCCTCCTCCTCCTCCTCCTCCTGCACGAGTTTCGGATCGCGTTTGCGGCTCCCTTCGGGTTTCGAGGAGTCAGGCGGGGAGGTCCCGAGCTTGGGAAGCTTTGTCCGGCCCCGCGGGTCCGGCGCTCCTCCCCGGCCTACGCTCTCCGGCCTCCTCGCTCCGGTTTTCGCCTCGCTGGACGAGGCGAGCTGCAGAGACCGCGCGGGGCCGGCGTCCGGAGCCGCCCGGGGGGTCACGGCGGCTTCGGCTCCGTCGTCCGCGGCGTCGCCCTGCTCGGCTCTCCCCCCCGACGCCGGGGAGGCGGGCCTGGCCGGCGGCGCGGCCGGGCTGGAGTCGCTCCTCTTGGGCGACCCGTGGGACGAAACGGACCCGCTCATCTCCGTCTCGATTTCGGAGCAGGTCGAGGAGGAGGATGACAGAGGGGAGGAAGGAGATGAGGAAGAGGAACCGGTGGATGCCGGCGAGCTCATTCGGCTCTCTTCGGTCCGCGGGCCCGGCTTTAGGCCTCTCGACGGTCTAGCCGTCTTCGGCCTGGGGCACCTTTTCCTCCCTTCGTTCCTCCTTTCCTCTTCGTCGGTATCGTCTTCGTCTCCGCTGCCTCGTCCTACCTTAGGGATTCTCTTGGGGGTGGCCGAGTAGATCTTCAGGCTCGACGCCGGCCTGCTCCCCGGTCTCGGAGACACCATCGCGGGCAAAGTATTTCCGTTGGCCTCCGAGCCGCGGCTCGCAGAACGCTTTTCCAGCGACGCCTTCCCGTTATTTCCACATCCGGGGGAACCACGGTTCATTATTCCCGCGTCCAGTCTCACACAGAAATTTCTGGGCTCCGGGTTTCCCTTGTAAACCCACGAACTGCCACGTCTATCTCGCTCCATCTTTTCCTCATAGTCGCTATCGAAGAAAGAATGGTCTACTTCCTCTTCAGGCACGTATCCAAACCGGTACATGATGCTAAGAGAGGTTCTCAGCTGAAGCCCTGAGGAAACAGGAAAATAATAATAATAATAATAATAATAATGGCATTTGTTAAGCGCTTACTATGTGCAAAGCACTGTTCTAAGCGCTGGGGGGGATACAATGTGACCAAGTTGTCCCACATGGGGCTCACAGTCTTAATCCCCATTTTTACAGATGAGGGAACTGAGGCTCAGAGAAGTTAAGTGACTTTCCCAAGGTCACACAGCAGACTTGTGGTGGAGCCGGGATTCGAACCCTTGACCTCTGACTCGTAAGCCCGTGCTCTTTCCACTGAGCCACGCTGCTTCTCTAATAATGATGGCATTTGTTAAGCACTTACTACGTGCAAAGCACTGTTCTAAGCACTGGGGAGGTTACAAGGTGATCAGGTAAGGAGAAGCAGCGTGGCTCAATGGAAAGAGCCCGGGCTTTGGAGTCAGAGGTCATGGGTTCAAATCCCGGCTCCGGCAACTGTCAGCTGTGTGACTTTGGGCAAGTCACTTCACTTCTCTGTGCCTCAGTGACCTCATCTGTAAAATGGGGATTAGGACTGTGAGCCCCCCATGGGACAACCTGATCACCTTGTAACCTCCCCAGCGCTTAGAACAGTGCTTTGCACATAGTAAGCGCTTAATAAATGCCATCATTATTATTATTATTATTATTATTGTCCCATGGGGGGCTCACAGTCTTAATCCCCATTTTGCATATGAGGTAACTGAGGCACAGAGAAGTTAAGTGACTTGCCCAAAGTCACACAGCCGACAAGTGGCGGAGCCGGGATTTGAACCCATGACCTCTGACTCCAAAGCCCGGCTCTTTCCACTGAGAAAAGTTCATTGCAATCAAGCCCAACAGAACAGAACTCTTTCAGAATAGTGCCTCCCCAAAATCCGGGACGGTGGTCTAACGGAAAGAGCCCGGGAGTCAGAAAGATATGGATTCTACTTGTCTGCTAGGTGACCTTGAGTGAGTCACTTCACTTCTCTGGGCCTCAGTTCCCCCATCTGTCAAATGGGGATTAAAACCGTGAGCCCAATTTGTGCTCTTCACTCCTTCCGAGAGGCATTCTGAGTGGACTTACAGAGTAAGTAACGCTTACAGAGTAAGCGTGGCTCAGTGGAAAGAGCCTGGGCTTTGGAGTCCGAGGTCATGGGTTCAAATCCCGGCTCCACCACTTGTCAGCTGTGTGACTTTGGGCAAGTCATTTCACTTTTCTGGGCCTCAGTTACCTCATCTGTAAAATGGGGATGAAGACTGGGAGCCCCCTGTGGGACTACCTGATCACCTTGTAACCTCCCCAGCACTTAGAACAGTGCTTTGCACATAGTAAGTGCTCAATAAATGCCATTATATATATATATTTTTTTTTATTTTGTTAGTATGTTTGGTTTGTTCTCTGTCTCCCCCTTTTAGACTGTGAGCCCACTGTTGGGTAGGGACCTGTCTCTATATGTTGCCAATTTGTACTTCCCAAGCGCTTAGTACAGTGCTCTGCACATAGTAAGCGCTCAATAAATACGATTGATGATGATGATGATATATAGATATAGACATAAATATAATAAATATATATATTTCAACAAATATGATAAAAAGGGTTGGGATCAAGATTAGGAACAAGTTGTTGTTTCCTCCTCCAGGAGGCCTTCCCAGACTGAGCCCCTTCCTTCCTCTCCCCCTCGTCCCCCTCTCCATCCCCCCCTTCTTACCTCCTTCCCTTCCCCACAGCACCTGTATAGATGTATATATGTTTGTACAGATTTATTACTCTATTTATTTATTTTACTTGTCCATATCTATTCTATTTATTTTATTTTGTTAGTATGTTTGGTTTTGTTCTCTGTCTCCCCCTTTTAGACTGTGAGCCCACTGTTGGGTAGGGACTGTCTCTAGATGTTGCCAATTTGGACTTCCCAAGCGCTTAGTACAGTGCTCTGCACATAGTAAGCGCTCAATAAATACGATTGATGATGATGATTGATGATGGACTCTGGCTCTCGGGGTCTCCTGCTGAAAACTGTAATCCTTCCCCAGATGCCAACCAACTGGGAACCCCTCTTACTTAGAAGACTCCCTTCTGCTCCCTGGACAGGAGGCAAAATTAAAAATTCCAGTGCCTGGGAGCCACCAGACCTGCCTTAGCATCTCAATCTTCCAATATTTGAGGATAGAGAAGCAGCGTGGCTCAGTGGAAAGCGCACGGGCTTGGGAGACCGAGGCCATGGGTTCAAATCCCGCTCCGCCGCTTGTCCGCTGTGCGACTTTGGACAAGTCACTTCACTTCTCTGGGCCTCAGTTCCCTCGTCTGTAAAATGGGGATTAAGACTGTGAGCCCCAAGTGGGACAACCTGATTACCTTGTATCCTCCCTAGCGCTTAGAACAGTGCTTTGTACATAGTAAGCGCTTAACATTTGCGATTATTATATTAATGTCTGCCTCTCCCTCTAGACTCTAAGGTCAGGGCAGGGAACGTGTCTGCCAAATCTGTTGTCTTGTATTCTCCCAGGCGTTTCAATCAATCAATCAATCGTATTTATTGAGCGCTTACTATGTGCAGAGCACTGCACTAAGCGCTTGGGAAGTACAAACTGGCAACACATAGAGACAGTCCCTACCCAACAGTGGGCTCACAGTCTAAAAGGGGGAGACAGAGAACAGAACCAAACATACCAACAAAATAAAATAAATAGGATAGAAATGGACAAGATAAATAAATAAATAAATAAATAGAGTAATAAATATGTACAACCATATATACATATATACAGTGTTTAGTACAGTGCTCTGGACATAATAATAATAATGGCATTTATTAAGCACTTACTACGCGCAAAGTACTGTTCTAAGCGCTGGGGAGGTTACAAGGTAATCAGGTTGTCCCACGGGGGGCTCACAGTCTTCATCCCATTTTACAAGTGAGGTAACTGAGGCCCAGAGAAGTGAAGTGACTTGTCCAAAGTCACCCGGCTGACAGTTGGTGGAGCCGGGACTTGAACCCGTGACCTCTGACTCCAAAGCCCGGGCTCTTTCCACTGAGCCACACTGCTGCTCATGATAAGCGCTCAGTAAATATCACTGGTTCATTCATTCATTCAATCGTATTTATTGAGCGCTTACTGGGTGCAGAGCACTGGACTAAGCGCTTGGGAAGTCCAAGTTGGCAACATCTAGAGAGGGTCCCTACCCGACAGTGGGCTCACAGTCTCCCTGCCTTGTAGGAGTTCACTATCTAGTGGTAATACCCTAACTCACTCTGCGCTAAAGCAGACCCAGGAAGAATATTTTCCTTGAGATCGGGTGCCAGAAAGTTGTTACTAATTGTGGTATTTAAGCACTTCGTATGTGCCGGTCACTGTACTAAGTGCTAGGACAGGTATCATCATCATCATCAATCGTATTTATTGAGCGCTTACTATGTGCAGAGCACTGTACTAAGCGCTTGGGAAGTACAAATTTGTAACAAATAGAGACAGTCCCTACCCGACAGTGGGCTCACAGTCTAAAAGGGGGAGACAGAGAACAGAACCAAACATACCAACAAAATAAAATAAATAGGATAGAAATGTACAAGTAAAATAAATAAATAAATAAATAGAGTAATAAATATGTACAACCATATATCCATATATACAGGTGCTGTGGGGAAGGGAAGGAGGTAAGATGGGGGGATGGAGAGGGGGACGAGGGGGAGAGGAAGGAAGGGGCTCAGTCTGGGAAGGCCTCCTGGAGGAGGTGAGCTCTCAGCAGGGCTTTTAGACTGTGAGCCCACTGTTCGATAGGGACTGTCTCTATATGTTGCCAATTTGTACTACCCAAGCGCTTAGTACAGTGCTCTGCACATAGTAAGCGCTCAATATGATTGATTGATTGATTGATTCTCTGGGCCTCAGTTCCCTCATCGGTAAAATGGGGATGAAGACTGTGAGCCCCCCGTGGGACAACCTGATCACCTTGTAACCTCCCCAGCGCTTAGAACGGCGCTTTGCGCATAGTAAGCGCTTAATAAATGCCATTATGATGAATCTGATGACCTCGATAATCGTAGTGGATAGATCACAGCTTAGTGGATAGATCACAGGCCTGAGAGCCAGAAGGACCTGGGTTCTAATCCCGGCTCCGCCACTTGTCTGCTGTGTGACCTCGGGCAAGTCACTTCACTTCCCCGTGCCTCAGTTCCCTCATCTGTAAAATGGAGATTAAGACTGTGAGCCCCCTGCATTACAGGGACCGTGTCCTCCCCGATTTGCCCGTATCCACTCCAGGCTGTAGTACAGTGCCTGGCAGGATGTAAGTGCTTAACAAATACCACAATTACCGTTATTAATAATAGTAGGAGTAAACGGCAGAATTCCAAGTCAAACAACGCAAATGCGGATGGGCTGCACATCATATGACCCCCCTTGTAGAAAAACTGCAAAGTTTTAACAAATTATTGGTGCAATTATTAACATCCCATGTCTTTCCTTTTTGCGATTTTGAATAATGTCACTGGTGAATAGTTGGTGGGTGGGGTTGCCATGGGGACAGCGACCCAGGCCTGCTCCCCATATAATTCATTCATTCAATCGTATTTATTGAGCGCTTACTGTGTGCAGAGCACTGTACTAAGCGCTTGGGAAGTACAGTACTACAATCTCATCTATCTCATCGCCAACCTCTCGCTTGTGAGCCCCTTCCTTCCTCTCCCCCTCGTCCCCCCTCCATCCCCCCATCTTACCTCCTTCCCTTCCCCACAGCACCTGTATATATGTTTGTACATATTTATTACTCTATTTATTTATTTGTTTAACCTACACATATCTATTCTATTTATTTTATTTTGTTAGTATGTTTGGTTTTGTTCTCTGTCTCCCCCTTTTAGACTGTGAGCCCACTGTTGGGTAGGGACTGTCTCTATATGTTGCCAATTTGTACTTCCCAAGCACTTAGTACAGTGCTCTGCACATAGTAAGCGCTCAATAAATACGATTGATGATGATGATGACTATCAGACATGGAGGGAAAGGAGTAAGGATGACGACTTGACACCTGTCCACATGTTTTGTTTTCTTCTCTGTCTCTCCCTTCTAGACTCTGAGCCCGTTGTTGGGTAGGGACCGTGTCTATATGTTGCCGACTTGTACTTCCCAAGCGCTTAGTCCAGTGCTCTGCACACAGTAAGCGCTCAATAAATACGACTGAATGAATGAAGTCACTTGACTTGCCTGCGCCTCAATGACTTCATCTGTAAAATGGGGGTGAAGACTGTGAGCCCCCTGTGGGACAACCTGATCACCTTGTAACCTCCCCAGCGCTTAAACAGTGCTTTGCACAAAGTGCTTAATAAATGCCATTATTATTATTATTATTAATAATAATGATGATGATGACGACGAGGGTATTTCATCATCATCATCAATCGGATTTATTGAGCGCTTACTATGTGCAGAGCACTGGACTAAGCGCTTGGGAAGTACAAATTGGCAACATATGGAGACGGTCCCTACCCAACATTGGGCTCATATTTGTTAAGCGCTTACTATGTGCCAAGCACTGCTTTGGGGTGAGGGTCCCTTGAGGAGGAGCTGACTCTGAGGGGTGGACAGGGGAGGGACCCTGGGGGGGCTAGGGGGGTCAGAGGTGCCAAGGGGCTCTGGATGGGGGGTGGGCGGTGGGGGGTCTCTGTCTCCCCCTTTTAGACTGTGAGCCCACTGTTGGGTAGGGACTGTCTCTATATGTTGCCAACTTGGACTTCCCAAGCGCTTAGTACAGTGCTCTGCACACAGTAAGTGCTCAATAAATACGATTGATTGATTGATTGATTGATTGGGGGTCTGGTCCCCAGGGGGTCTTGTCGGTGGGGGTCCGGGGTCCCCGGGGGTCTGGGTTTTGGGGGTCTGGGCGTTGGGGGATGGGGGTCTCTAGGGGGGTCCGGGCGGAGAGGGTCCGGGGTCCCCAGGGAGGTCTGGGCTTTGGGGGTCCGGGGTCCCCAGGGGGTCCTGGTGGAGGGGGGGCCGGGGTCCCTGGGGGTCTGGGCTTTAGGGGTCCGAGGTCCCCAGGGAGTCCGGGCGATAGGGGATGGGGGTCCCTAGGGGGGTCCGGGGTCCCCAGGGAGGTCTGGGCTTTGGGGGTCCGGGGTCCCCAAGGGGGTCTGGGCTTTGGGGGCCCGGGCTGTGGGGGATGGGGGTTCCCAGGGGGGCCCGGGGTCCCCAAGGAGGTCTGGGCTTTGGGGGGCCGGGGTCCCCAGGGGGTCCTGGCAGAGGGGGGCCGGGGTCCCCGGGGGTCTGGGCTTTAGGGGCCCGAGGTCCCCAGGGAGTCCAGGCGATAGGGGATGGGGGTCCCTAGGGAGGTCCGGGGTCCCCAGGGAGGTCTGGGCTTTGGGGGTCCGGGGTCCCCAAGGGGGTCTGGGCTTTGGGGGTCCGGGCGTTGGGGGATGGGGGTTCCCAGGGGGGTCCGGGGTCCCCAAGGGGGTCTGGGCTTTGGGGGGCCGGGGTCCCCAGGGGGTACTGGCGGAGGGGGTCTGGAGTCCCCAGGGAGTCCGGGTGATAGGGGATGAGGGTCCCTAGGGGGGTCCGGGGTCCCCCAGGGGGTCTGGGCTTTGGGGGGTCCGGGGTCCCCAGGGCGTTCGGGCATTGGGGGACGGGGGTCTCTAGGGGGGTCCGGGGTCCCCAGGGAGGCCTGGGCTTTGGGGGCCCGGGCGGAGGGGAGCCGGGGTCCCCAAGGGGGTCTGGGCTTTGGGGGTCCGGGGGCCCCAGGGGATCCGGGCGTTGGGAGATGGGGGTCATCATCATCATCAATCGTATTTATTGAGCGCTTAGTATGTGCAGAGCACTGTACTAAGCGCTTGGGAAGTCCAAATTGGCATCACATAGAGACAGTCCCTACCCAACAGTGGGCTCACAGTCTAAAAGGGGGGAGACAGAGAACAGAACCAAACATACCAACAAAATAAAATAAGTAGGATAGAAATGTACAAGTAAAATAAATAAATTGAGCGCTTACTATGTGCAGAGCACTGTACTAAGCGCTTGGGAAGTACAAATTGGCAACACATAGAGACAGTCCCTACCCAACAGTGGGCTCACAGTCTAAAAGGGGGAGACAGAGAACAAAACCAAACATACTAACGAAATAAAATAAATAGAATAGATATGTACAAGTAAAAGAAATAAATAGAGTGACAAATATGTACAAACATCATCATCATCAATCGTATTTATTGAGCGCTTAGTATGTGCAGAGCACTGTACTAAGCGCTTGGGAAGTACAAATTGGCAACATATAGAGACAGTCCCTACCCAACAGCGGGCTCACAGTCTAAAAGGGGGAGACAGAGAACAAAACCAAACAGACTAACGAAATAAAATAAATAGAATAGATATGGACGAGTAAAATAAATAGAGTGATAAATATGTACGAACATCTATACAGGTGCTGTGGGGAAGGGAAGGAGGTAAGATGGGGGGATGGAGAGGGGGACGAGGGGGAGAGGAAGGAAGGGGCTCAGTGTGGGAAGGCCTCCTGGAGGAGGTGTTATTGAGCGCTTACTGTGTGCAGAGCACTGTACTAAGCGCTTGGGAAGTACAAGTTGGCAACATATAGAGACAGTCCCTACCCAACAGCGGGCTCACAGTCTAAAAGGGGGAGACAGAGAACAAAACCGAACAGACTAACGAAATAAAATAAATAGAATAGATATGTACAAGTAAAATAAATAAATAGAGTAATCATCATCATCAATCGTATTTATTGAGCGCTTACTATGTGCAGAGCACTGTACTAAGCGCTTGGGAAGTCCAAATTGGCATCACATAGAGACAGTCCCTACCCAACGGTGGGCTCACAGTCTAAAAGGGGGAGACAGAGAACAGAACCAAACATACCAACAAAATAAAATAAGTAGGATAGAAATGTACAAGTAAAATAAATAGATAAATAGAGTAATAAATATGTACAACCATATATACATATATACAGGTGCTGTGGGGAAGGGAAGGAGGGAAGACGGGAGGATGGAGAGGGGGACGAGGGGGAGAGGAAAGAAGGGGCTCAGTCTGGGAAGGCCTCCTGGAGGAGGTGAGCTCTCAGTAGGGCCAGTTGGGGGGTAGGGGTCCCCAGGGGGGTCCGGGGAAGGGTCGCGGACACTCACCGGATCCGGCCGACGCGTCCGCGGCGGATCCGACCACTGTACTGAGCGCCCCTCCCGCGTGCGCGCGCGCGCGCCCCCGCCTAGCGACGGGCCCCGCCCCCAACACACACACACACACACACACACACACACACACACACACGCCACGTTCCGCGTCACGTGACGCCTGAATGGCGCTCGCGCCGCGGCGCCCGCGAGAGGGGCCCGGCCTCCCATTGGCCCACGCCGGCCTGGGGGCGGGGCCCGGCTTCTATTGGCTCATCGTCGTCATCAATCGTATTTCCTGAGCGCTTACGGTGTGCAGAGCCCTGGACTAAGCGCTCGGGAAGTCCAAGTTGGCAACATCTAGAGACGGTCCCTACCCCCCAGGGGGCTCACAGTCTGAAAGGGGGAGACGGAGAACAAAACCAAACATACCGACAAAATAAAATAAATAGGATAGATATGGACAAGTAAAATAAATAGAGTAATAACAGTAAGCGCTTAACAAATGCCGTCATTATTATTATTATTAAAAGCACAATTTGTCTTTCCGTTGAGCTGAATCAGATCACAGAACGTTGTGGGAACGATGCCCCTTCCTTCCTCTCCCCCTCGTCCTCCTCTCCACCTCCTTCCCTTCCCCACTGCACCTGTATGTATGTATATATGTTTGTACATATTTATTACTTTATTTATTTATTTATTTATTTTACTTGTACATATGCATATTCTATTTATTTTATTTTGTTAGTATGCTTGGTTTTGTTCTCTGTCTCCCCCTTTTAGACTGTGAGCCCACTGTTGGGTAGGGACTGTCTCTATATCATCATCATCATCATCATCATCAATCGTATTTATTGAGCGCTTACTCTGTGCAGAGCACTGGACTAAGCGCTTGGGAAGTACAAGTTGGCAACATATAGAGGCAGTCCCTACCCAACAGTGGGCTCACAGTCTAAAAGGGGGAGACGGAGAACAAAACCAAACACACTAACAAAATAAAACAGAATAGATATGTACAAATAAAATAAATAAATAGAGTAAAAAATATGTACACAGGCCGGGGGGCGTGTCCCGGTCTCCCATTGGCTCACGCCGGTAGGGGGGCGGGGGCCGGCCTCCCTTTGGCTCACGCCTGTCTGGGGTCGGGTCCCGGCCTCCCATTGGCTCACGCCGGCCAGGGGGCGGGTTCAGGCCTCCCATTGGCTCATGCCTTCTGGGGGCGTTTCCCGGCCTCCCATTGGCTCACGACGGCCTGGGGGCGTTTCCCGTCCTCCCATTGGTTCACACCGGCCAGGGGGCGTTTCCCGGCCTCCCATTGGCTCACCCCGGCCTGGGGGCGGTGACCGACCCCTTCCCTTTGGCTCACGCCTGTCTGGGGGAGTGTCCCGGCCTCCCGTTGGCTCACGCCGGCCAGGGGGCGGGTTCAGGCCTCCCATTGGTTCACACCGGTCAGGGGGCGTGTCCCGGCCTCCGTTTCCTCACACTGGCCAGCCGGCGGGGTCCGGCCTCCCATTGGCTCACGCCGACTGGGGGAGGAGGGCCGTCCTTCCTTGGCTCAAGCCGGCCTGGGGGCGTGGCCCGACCTCCCATTGGCTCGCCCCGGCCAGGGGGCGGGTTCAGGCCTCCCATTGGCTCACGCCGGTATGGGGGCGTGGCCCGGCTTCCCATTGGCTCGCCCCGGCCAGGGGGCGAGTTCAGGCCTCCCATTGGCTCACGCCTGTCTGGGGGCGTGTCCCAGCCTCCCATTGGCTCACGCCGGCCAGGGGGCGGGTTCAGGCCTTCCATTGGCTCACGCCTGCCTAGGGGCGTGTCCCTGCCTCCTATTGGTTCACACAGCCCAGGGGGCGGGTCCCGGATTCCCATTGGCTCACGCCTGTCTGGGAGCGTGCCCCCGGCCTCCCATTGGCTCACCCCAGTAGGGGGCGACTGTCTCTATATGTTGCCAATTTGTACTTCCCAAGCGCTTAGTACAGTGCTCTGCACATAGTAAGCGCTCAATAAATACGATTGATGATTACCTTCCACTGGGGGCCCCGCCCACCCCCCCGCCGGCGTAACTACAGCAACAGTAACCATTCATTCATTCAATCGTATTTATTGAGCGCTTACTGTGCGCGGAGCACTGGACTAAGCGCTCGAGCAGTCCAAGTTGGCAACATCTAGAGCCGGTCCCTACCCAACAGCGGGCTCACAGTCTAGAAGGGGGAGGCAGACGACAAAACAAAACAGATTAACAAAATAAAATATATAGAATAAATATGTACAGATAAAATAGAGTATACAAACATTCATTCATAACAATAATAATAATGGTATTTATTAAGCGCTTACCAAGTGCCAAACAGTGTTCTAAGCGCTGTTCTAAGTCACTTTTAGACTGTGAGCCCACTGTTGGGTAGGGACCGTCTCTATGTGTTGCCAACTTGGACTTCCCAAGCGCTTAGTACAGTGCTCTGCACACAGTAAGCGCTCAATAAATACGATTGATGATTGATTGATTCTAAGCGTTCGTTCATTCATTCATTCGTTCAACCGAATTTATTGAGCGCTTACTGTGTGCAGAGCAGTGGACTAAACGCTTAGGAAAGTACAATTCAGCAACAGAGACAATCCCCTGCCCACAGTGGGCTCCCAGTTTAGGAGTGGGGAGACAGACACAAAACAAGTAAACAGGCATCAGTAGCGACGTCCTGCTGACTCTGTATCTACCCCAGCGCTTAGAACAGTGTTTGACACCTGTGTATATGTATATTTGTTTGTACATATTTATTACTCTATTTATTTATTTATTTCACTTGTACAAATCTATTCTATTTATTTTATTTTGTTAGTATGTTTGGTTTTGTTCTCTGTCTCCCCCTTTCAGACTGTGAGCCCACTGTTGGGTAGGGACTGTCTCTATATGTTGCCAACTTGGACTTCCCAAGCGCTTAGTCCAGTGCTCTGCACACAGTAAGCGCTCAATAAATACGATTGATGATGATGATGATTTATTTTCTCTATTTTATTTTACTTGTACATATATTCTCATTTATTGTCTATTTCTATTTATTTTTATTTTCTATTTTCTGTCATTTATTTCTTGGTATGTTTGTTTTTGCTCTCAGTCCTCCCAATTTTAGACGGTTGAGCCCGCTGTTGGGTAGGGACTGTATCTCTATATGTATGCCCACACTTGGACTTATCCCAAGCGCTTAGTACAAGGTGCTCAAGCACACAGTTAGTAAGTGCCTCAATAAATACTGATTGATAAGGGACTAGGTACTGACTGATGGCCAACCTTGGAGAAACCTTGTATCTAACCCACTACATTGGGCAGTGCTTGATACATAGTCATCATCATCATCATCATCAATCGTATTTATTGAGCGCTTACTATGTGCAGAGCACTGTACTAAGCGCTTGGGAAGTACAAGTTGGCAACATATAGAGACGGTCCCTACCCAACAGTGGGCTCACAGTCTAAAAGGGGGAGACAGAGAACAAAACCAAACATACTAACAAAATAAAATAAATAGAATAGATATGTACAAATAAATTAAATAGAGTAAAAAAAAATATGTACAAACATATATACATCTATACAGGTGCTGTGGGGAAGGGAGGGAGGTAAGATGGGGGGATGGAGAGGGGGACGAGGGGGAGAGGAAGGAAGGGCTCAGTCTGGGAAGGCCTCCTGGAGGAGGTGAGCTCTCAGCAGGGCCTTGAAGGGAGGAAGAGAGCGAGCTTGGCGGATGGGCAGAGGGACTGGGGGCATTCCAGGCCCGGGGGAGGACGTGGCCGGGGGTCGGGGGTTAGTCATTATCTTTTCGACTGTGAGCCCACTGTTGGGTAGGGACCGTCTCTAGATGTTGCCAACTTGGACTTCCCAAGCGCTTAGTACAGTGCTCTGCACACAGTAAGCGCTCAATAAATACGATTGATTGATTGATTGATTATCATCATCTTCAATCATCATCATCATCATCAACAATGGTATTTATTGTTTTTAAGACGCAGCGAGGCTCAGTGGAAAGAGCCCAGGCTGTGGAGCCAGAGGTCGTGGGTTCAAATCCCGGCTCCGCCACTTGTCAGCTGGGTGACTTTGGGCAAGTCACTTCGCTTTTCTGTGCTTCAGTTACCTCACCTGTAAAATAGGGATTAAGACTGTGAGCCCCTCCGTGGGACCACCCGATCACCCTGTAATCTCCCCAGCGCTTAGTACAGTGCTCTGCACACAGTAAGCGCTCAATAAATACGATGGAATAAATGAATGAATTAATGAATGACTCTCCAGTGGCTGCCAATCAACCCGTGCCCTCCTCCTCCTCCCCCTCCCCAGTGTGTCCCCGCCCCCCGACCTGTCAGTCTCCGGCCGCCCTCCTCCTTAATAATAATAATAATAATAATAATAATAATAATAATAATAATAATAATGGCATTTGTTAAGCGTTTACTATGTGCAAAGCACTGTTCTAAGCTCTGGGGGAGGGACAAGGTGATCAGGTTGTCCCACGGTGGGGCTCACAGTCTTCATCCCCATTTGATAGATGAGGGAACTGAGGCCCAGAGAAGTGAAGTGACTTGCCCGAAGTCACACAGCTGACAGTTGGCAGAGCCGGGATTTGAACCCATGAACTCTGACTCCACAGCCCGGGCTCTTTCCCCTGAGCCACGCTTAATAATAACAATAATAATAATAATGACGGCATTTGTTAAGCGCTTACTATGTGCCAAGCACTGTTCTAAGCGCTGGGGAGGTTACAGGGTGAACAGGTTGTCCCACGTGGGGCTCACAGTCTTAATCCCCATTTTTATAATAATAATAATGATGATGGCATTTGTTAAGCACTTACTATGTGCAAAGCACTGTTCTAAGCGCTGGGGGAGGATGCAAGGTGATCAGGTTGTCCCACGGGGGGCTCACAGTCTTCATCCCCATTTGACAGATGAGGTAACTGAGGCTCAGAGAAGTTAAGTGACTTGCCCAAGGTCACACAGCAGACATGTGGTGGAGTTGGCATTCTAACCTATTCATTCATTCACTCATTCAATCGTATTTATTGAGCGCTTACTGTGTGCAGAGCACTGGGCTAAGCGGTTGGGAAGTACAAGTCGGCAACATCTAGAGACGGTCCCTACCCAACAGCGGGCTCACAGTCTAGAAGGGGGAGACAGATGACAAAACAAAACATATTAACAAAATAATAAAATAAAATAAAATATGAGTATGCTGACAAGCAGTGTGGCCTGCTGGATGGAGCATGAGTCTGGGAGTCGGAGGGACCTGGGTTCTGTGTGACCTTGGGCAAGTCATTTCATTTCTCTGGGCCTCAGTTACCTCATCTGTAAAATGGGGATTGAGGCTGTGAGTCCTGTGTGGGACATGGACTGTGTCCAACCTGGTGATCTTGTATCCACCCCAGTGCTTAGTACGGTGCCTCATCATCATCATCAATCATATTTATTGAGCGCTTACTATGTGCAGAGCACTGTACTAAGCGCTTGGGAAGTACAAATTGGCAACATCTAGAGACAGTCCCTACCCAACAGTGGGCTCACAGTCTAAAAGGGGGAGACAGAGAACAAAACCAAACATACTAACAAAATAAAATAAATAGAATAGATATGTACAAGTAAAATAAATAGAGTAATCAATATGTACAAACATATATACATATATACAGGTGCTGTGGGGAAGGGAAGGAGGTAAGATGGGGGGGATGGAGACTTACGGTGCCTGACACTTAGTAAGCGTTTAACAAGTATCATCCGAAACAAAACAATACAAAAAGAAAGGAGTATGCAGTGTTTGTACACAGCTGGCAAATCAATCAATCAATCAATCGTATTTATTGAGCGCTTACTATGTGCAGAGCACTGTCCTAAACGCTTGGGAAATACAAGTTGGCAACATATAGAGACAGTCCCTACCCAACAGTGGGCTCATGAGCTTGGGTTCCCCTCAGTATAGGCAAAACACTGAATTCCTTAAATAGGACTTTAGAAATTATTATTTTTCATGGTATTAGCACCAGGAATTCCAGTTCAGACTCCCTCATTGATTCTGTGGGATTTTGGGCATTTGAACCCAATACTTGTCCACTCAGGACCATTTCCCCCCAAAGTAGATCAGTTAAATCACCCTGAAGAAAATTTACATCATCGAATTCCTATCCAGTGCATTGACCACTCAGTTTGGCTTGGGTGAGCCCACGCCCTCTGACTCCAAAGCCCGGGCCCTTTCCCAAATGAGGTCACTGAGGCCCAGAGAAGTGAGGTGACTCGTCCAAGGTCACCCAGCTGACAGGCGGCGGGGGCGGGATTCGAACCCACGACCTCCGACTCCCAAGCCCGGCCTCTTTCCTCTCCTCACTTAATCTCCTCACTGTACTAATCTCCTCCCCGTACCTCGTCCTTGCCCGTCCCGCCGTCGACCCCCGGCCCACGTCCTCCCCCCAGGCCTGGAATGCCCCCAGTCCCTCTGCCCCTCCGCCAAGCTCGCTCTCTTCCTCCCTTCAAGGCCCTGCTGAGAGCTCACCTCCTCCAGGAGGCCTTCCCACACTCAGCCCCTTCCTTCCTCTCCCCCTCGTCCCCCTCTCCATCCCCCCCGTCTTACCTCCTTCCCTTCCCCACAGCACCTGTATAGATGGATATATGGTTGTACATATTGATTACTCTATTTATTTATTTATTTATTTTACTCGTACATTTCTATCCTATCTATTTTATTTTGTTGGTATGTTTGGTTCTGTTCTCTGTCTCCCCCTTTTAGACTGTGAGCCCACTGTTGGGTAGGGACTGTCTCTATGTGATGCCAATTTGTACTCCCAAGCGCTTAGTACAGTGCTCTGCACATAGTAAGCGCTCAATAAATACGATTGATTGATTGATTGATTGATTAATCTCCTCACTGTACTAATCTCCTCACCGTACCTCGTCCTTGCCCGTCCCGCCGTCGACCCCCGGCCCACGTCCTCCCCCCAGGCCTGGAATGCCCCCAGTCCCTCTGCCCCTCCGCCAAGCTCGCTCTCTTCCTCCCTTCAAGGCCCTGCTGAGAGCTCACCTCCTCCAGGAGGCCTTCCCACACTCAGCCCCTTCCTTCCTCTCCCCCTCGTCCCCCTCTCCATCCCCCCCGTCTTACCTCCTTCCCTTCCCCACAGCACCTGTATATATGTATAGATGTTTGTACATATTTATTACTCTATTTATTTATTTTACTTGTACATATCTATTCTATTTATTTTATTTTGTTAGTATGTTTGGTTTTGTTCTCTGTCTCCCCCTTTTAGACTGTGAGCCCACTGTTGGGTAGGGACTGTCTCTATGTGTTGCCAATTTGTCCTTCCCAAGCGCTTAGTACAGTGCTCTGCACATAGTAAGCGCTCAATAAATACGATCGATTGATTGATTGATTGATTGATTGATTTCCACTGAGCCACGCTGCTTCTTCCTTCTTCCCCTCCGAGGCCCCGCCCCCCGACCTGTCAATCAATCTCCGGCCGCCCCCCTCCCCGCTGAGGCCCCGCCCCCCGACCTGTCAACCAATCACCGGCCGCCCTCCCCCTCCCCCTCCCCGCTGAGGCCCCGCCCCCGACCTGTCAATCAATCTCCGGCCTCCCCCCCCCCGCTGAGGCCCCACCCCCGACCTGTCAACCAATCTCCGGCCTCCCCCGCGCTGAAGCCCCGCCCCCGAGCTGTCAATCAATCTCCGGCCGCCCTCCCCCTCCCCGCTGAGGCCCCGCCTCCCGCTGAGGCCCCGCCCCCCACCCTGTCAGTCGATCTCCGGCCGCCCTCCCCCCCCTCTGGCCCCGCCCCCGACCTGTCAATCAATCATCTCGGGCCGCCCTCCCCCTCCCCCCGCTGAGGCCCCGCCCCCCGCCCTGTCAGTCAATCTCCGGCCGCCCTCCCCCTCCCCCCTCTGGCCCCGCCCCCCGCCCCTGACCTGTCAATCTCCGGCCGCCCTCCCCCTCCCCCCTGTGTCCCCGTCCCCCGACCTGTCTGTCAGTCAATCTCCGGGCCGCCCTCCCCGCTGAGGCCCCGCCCCCCGACCTGTCAGCCAATGTCCGGCCGCCCTCCCCCTCCCCGCTGAGGCCCCGCCTCCCGACCTGACCTGTCAATCTCCGGCCGCCCGAGGCCCCGCCTCCCGACCTGTGAATCAACCTCCGGCCGCCCTCCCCCCTCTGGCCCCGCCCCCGACCTGTCTGTCAATCTCCGGGCCGCCCTCCCCCTCCCCCCTTTGGCCCCGTCCCCCGACCTGTCAATCAACCTCCGGCCGCCCTCCCCCCTCTGGCCCCGCCCCCCGACCTGTCTGTCAATCTCCGGGCCGCCCTCCCCGTCCCCGCGGAGGCCCCGCCTCCCGACCTGTCAAGCAATCTCCGGCCGCCCCCCTCCCCGCTGAGGCCCCGCCCCCGACCTGTCAACCAATCACCGACCGCCCTCCCCCTCCCCGCTGAGGCCCCGCCCCCGACCTGTCTGTCAATCTCCGGCCGCCCTCCCCCTCCCCCCTTTGGCCCCGCCTCCCGACCTGTCAATCAACCTCCGGCCGCCCTCCCCCCTCTGGCCCCGCCCCCCGACCTGGCTGTCAATCTCCGGCCGCCCTCCCCCTCCCCCCGTGTCCCCGCCCCCCGACCTGTCAATCAACCTCCGGGCCTTCTCTCCCTCCCTCCGAGGCCCCGCCCCGCCCTGTCAATCAACCTCCGGCCGCCCTCCCCCCTCCCCCCCCGTGTCCCCGCCCCGCGACCTGTCTGTCAGCCAATCTCCGGGCCGCCCTCCCCTCCGAGGCCCCGCCCCCCGACCTGTCAATCAACCTCCGGGCCGCCCTCCGACCTCCCCTCCGAGGTCCCCGCCCCGCCCTGTCAATCAACCTCCGGCCGCCCTCCCCCCTCCCCCCCGTGTCCCCGCCCCGCGACCTGTCTGTCAGCCAATCTCCGGGCCGCCCTCCCCTCCGAGGCCCCGCCCCCCGACCTGTCAATCAACCTCCGGGCCGCCTCTCCCTGCCCCCGAGGCCCCGCCCCTCCCTGTCAATCAACCTCCGGCCGCCCTCCCCCCATGTCCCCGCCCCCGACCTGTCTGTCAGCCAATCTCCGGGCCGCCCTCCCCTCCGAGGCCCCGCCCCCCGACCCGTCAATCAACCTCCGGGCCGCCCTCCGACCTCCCTCCGAGGCCCCCGCCCCGCCCTGTCAATCAACCCCCGGCCACCCCCCCCCCGCCCTCCCCCCGTGTCCCCGCCCCCGACCTGTCTGTCGACCAATCCCGGGGCCGCCCTCCCCCCGAGGCCCCGCCCCCGACCCGTCAATCAACCTCCGGGCCGCCCTCCCGGCTGTGTCTCCGCCCCCGGGCCCTGCCTGTCAATCATCTGCGGGGGGCCCCGGTCCTCCCCCTGCCCTGCCGTCCCGTCCCGGTGTGTGTGTGTGTATGTATGTGTGTGTGTCCCCCGCCCCCCTCCCCCTCCCCCGCGGCTCTCTCCTCCTCCTCCTCCGCGACGCCCTCCGGGGCCGGTCCCGCCGCCGAGGATGCCCCCGCCGCCGAGGTTGCCCCCGGTGACGACGGCGTTGCCCCTGGTGACGGTGCTGTTGCCCCTGGTGATGGTGCTGCTGCCCCTGGTGATGGTGCTGCCGGTGGTGGTGCCGGCGGTGGTGCCGGCGGTGCGGGCGGTGTTGCGGGTGTCCGTGTACCTGGTCGGTGGGCTGGCCGCCCTGGGCCTGGGCACGCTGCTCGCCCTCATCGGCCCGGCCCGCCCGCCCGCCACCCTGCCCGCCTTCGATGCCCGCAGACCGTCCAAGACACTCCGCCCGCCGGTAAGGCCGCCCCTCAGAATCGCAATAAGAATCATCATCATCATCATCATCATCATCAATCGTATTTATTGAGCGCTTACTTTGTGCGGAGCACTGGACTGAGCGCTTGGGAAGTCCAAGTTGGCAACACCTAGAGACGGTCCCTACCCAACAGTGGGCTCGCACTCTAAAAGGGGGAGACGGAGAACAAAACCATACTAACAAAACAAAATAAATAGAATAGATATGGACAAGTAAAATAGAGTAATAAATCTGTACATACATATATACAGGTGCTGTGGGGAAGGAGCCCTCATCCCCCTCTCCATCCCCCCCATCTTACCTCCTTCCCTTCCCCGCAGCACCTGTATAGATGTGTATATGTTTGTACATGTTTTTTACTCTATTTATATGTTTGTACAGATTTATTACTCTATTTATTTATTTATTTTATTAGTGCGTATCTATTCTCTTGATTTTATTTTGTTAGTATGTTTGGTTTTGTTCTCCGTCTCCCCCTTTTAGACTGCGAGCCCGCTGTTGGGTAGGGACCGTCTCTAGATGTTGCCAATTTGGACTTCCCAAGCGCTTGGTACAGTGCTCTGCACGTAGTAAGCGCTCGATAAATATGATTGATGATGATGGGGGGATGGAGAGGGGGACGAGGGGGAGAGGAAGGAAGGGGCTCAGTGTGGGAAGGCCTCATGGAGGAGGTGAGCTCTCAGCAGGGCCTTGAAGGGGGGAAGAGAGCGAGCTTGGTGGAGGGGCAGAGGGATTGGGGGCATTCCAGGCCCGGGGGAGGACGTGGGCCGGGGGTCGATGGCGGGATAACAATGATAAGAATAACAATGATGGCACTTATTAAGCGCTTCCTATGTGCCAAGCACTGTCCTAAGCGCTGGGGGGATACAAGGTGATCAGGTTGTCCCACGGCAACCGCCCGCCCCTCATAATAACAATAATAATAATGATGGCACGTATTAAGCGCTTACTATGTGCCAAGCACTGTCCTAAGCTCTGGGGGGATACAAGGCGATCAGGTTGTCCCACAGCAACCGCCCGCCCCTCATAATAACAATAATAATAATGATGACACTTATTAAGCACTTACTATGTGCCAAGCACTGTCCTAAGCACTGGGGGGATACAAGGTGATCAGGTTGCCCCACGGGGGCTAACAATCTTAATCCCCATTTGACAGATGAGGGAACTGAGGCCCAGAGAAGCGAAGTGACTTGCCCGAGGTCACCCAGCTGACAGTTGGCGGAGTCGGGATTCGAACCCACGACCGCCGACTCCCAAGCCCGGGCTTTTTCCACTGAGCCACGCTGCTTCTCGTACTAACCATCACAGTCATCATTCAGCCATTCAGTCGTATTTGTTGAGCGCTTACTGGGTGCAGAGCGCTGGACTGAGCACTTGGGAAGGCAATCAGTCAATCAATCGTATTTATTGAGCGCTTACTGGGTGCAGAGCGCTGGACTGAGCGCTTGGGAAGTCAATCAATCATATTTATTGAGCGCTTACTGGGTGCAGAGCGCTGGACTGAGCACTTGGGAAGTCAATCAATCAATCAATCGTATTTATCAGCACTTAGAACAGTGCTTTGCACATAGTAAGCACTTAACAAATGCCATCATTATTATTATTATTATTATTTATTGAGCGCTTACTGGGTGCAGAGCGCTGGACTGAGCGCTTGGGAAGTCAGTCAATCAATCAATCGTATTTATTGAGCACTTACTGTGTGCAGAGCGCTGGACTAAGAGCTTGGGAAGTCAATCAATCAATCGTATATATCGAGCACTTACTGGGTGCAAGAGCACTGGACTAAGCACTTGGGAAGTCAATCAATCAATTGTATTTATTGAGTGCTTACTGGGTGCAGAGCACTGGACTAAGCGCTTGGGAAGTCAATCAATCAATCGTATTTATTGAGCGCTTACTGGGTGCAGAGCACTGGACTGAGCGCTTGGGAAGTCAATCAATCAATCAGTCGTATTTATTGAGCACTTACTGGGTGCAGAGCGCTGGACTAAGCACTTAGGAAGTCAATCAATTGTATTGAGCGCTTACTAGGTGCAGAGCGCTGGACTAAGCACTTAGGAAGTCAATCAATTGTATTGAGCGCTTACTAGGTGCAGAGCACTGGACTAAGCGCTTGGGAAGTCAATCAATCAATCAATTGTATTTATTGAGCGCTTACTGGGTGCAGAGCACTGGACTAAGCGCTTGGAAAGTCAATCAATCAGTAAATCGTATTTATTGAGCACTTACTGGGTGCAGAGCACTGGACTAAGCGCTTGGGAAGTACAAGTTGGCAACATATAGACTGTGAGCCTGCTGTTGGGTAGGGACCGTCTCTCTATGTTGCCAACTTGGACTTCCCAAGCGCTTAGTCCAGTCCTCTGCACACAGTAAGCGCTCAATAAATACGATTGAATGAATAGAGACGGTCCCTATCCAACAACGGGCTTACGGTCTAGAAGGGGAGTTGGGAGTTGGCTCTGCCAACTGTAAGCTGTGTGACTTTGAGCAAGTCATTTCACTTCTCTGGGCCTTAGTTCCCTCATCTGGAAAATGGGGATTAAAACTGTGAGCCCCACGAGGGACAACCTGATCACCTTGTAACCTCCCCAGCGCTTAGAACAGTGCTTTGCACATAGTAAGCGCTTAACAAATGCCATCATTATTATTATTATTACTGAAAGCTCACCTCCTCCAGGAGGCCTTCCCAGACTGAGCCCCCTCCTTCCTCTCCCCTTCCCCATCCCCTCCGCCTTCCCTCCTTCCCCTCCCCACAGCACCTGTATATGTGTATATATGCTTGTACGTATTTATTACTCTATTATTTCATTTGTACATATTTATTCTATTTATTTTGTTCATATGTTTGGTTTTGTCGTCCGTCTCCCCCTTCTAGACTGTGAGCCCGCTGTTGGGTAGGGACCGTCTCTAGATGTTGCCAACTTGTACTTCCCAAGTGCTTAGTACAGTGCTCTGCACACAGTAAGTGCTCAATAGTACTTTGCACATAGTAAGCGCTTAATAAATGCCATTATTATTATTATTATTATTATTATCATTATTATAATAAATACGATTGAATGAATGAATGAATGCAAAGCACTGTTCTAAGCGCTGGGGGGGAATACAAGGTGATCAGGTTGTCCCACACGGGGCTCACAGTCTTCATCCCCATTTTACAGATGAGGTCACTGAGGCCCAGCAAAGTGAAGTGACTCGCCCAAAGTCACACAGCTGACAATTGGTGGAGGCGGGATTTGAACCTATGACCTCTGACTCCAAAGCCCGGGCTCTTTCCACTGAGCCACGCTGCCTCTATCCTTCGCTTCGCACCCGGGACCCTTCCCATAATAATAATAATAGTGGCATTTATTAAGTGCTTACTATGGGAGCCTGCCGTTGGGTAGGGACCGTCTCTATATGTTGCCAACTTGTACTTCCCAAGCGCTTAGTACAGTGCTCTGCACACAGTAAGCACTCAATAAATACGATTGAGTGAATGAATGAATGAGAATGGAGCGGAAACCCCCTAAGACACTTTTGCTTTGTAGATCACCTGTCTACATGCTTTGTTTTGTTGTCTGTCTCCCCCTTCTAGACTGTGAGCCCGTTGTTGGGTAGGGACCGTCTCTAGATGTTGCCGACTTGTACTCCCCAAGCGCTTAGTACAGTGCCCTGCACACAGTAAGCGCTCAATAAATACGATTGAAAGAATTTGAATGAAAGTACTGAACTAAGCACTGGGGTGGTTACAAGGTGATCAGGTTGTCCCACGGGAGGCGCACAGTCTTCAACCCCATTTTACAGGTGAGGTAACTGAGGCCCAGTGAAGTGACTTGCCCAAAGTCACACATCTGACAGTTGGCGGAGCCGGGATTTGAACCCATGACTTCTGACTCCGCAGCCCGTGCTCTTTCTACTGAGCCACGCTTAATAATAACAATAATAATAATGATGGTATTTGTTAAGCGCTTACTATGTGCCAAGCACTGTTCTAAGCGCTGGGGAAGTTACAAGGTGATCAGGTTGTCCCACGGGGGGCTCACAGTCTTCATCCCCCTTTTTACAGATGAGGGAACTGAGGCCCAGAGAAGTGAAGTGAGTTGCCCAAAGTCACACAGCCAAGTGGTGGTGTCAGGATTCGAACCCATGACCTCTGACTCCAAAGCCCGGGCTCTTTCCACTGAGCCACGCTGCTTAAATGTTGGTATTTCTGAAGCGCTGAACGTGTGCCAACCGCCGTCCTAAACGCTGGGGAGGGGGTTACAAAGTAATCAGGTTGTCCCCCGTGGGGCCCACCGTCTTCATCCCCATTATAATAATAATAATGAAGGCATTTATTAAGCGCTTACTATGTGCCAAGCACTGTTCTAAGCACAGGGGACGTTACAAGGTGATCAGGTTGTCCCACGGGGGCGGGGGGGGGCTCACCGTCTTCATCCCCATTTGACAGATGAGGGAACTGAGGCCCAGAGAAGTGAAGTGACTTGCCCAAAGTCACCCAGCTGACAGTTGGCAGAGCCGGGATTTGAACCCGTGACCTCTGACTCCCAGCCCGTGCTCTTTCCACTGAGCCACTCTTAGTAATAACAATAATAATGATGGTATTTGTTAAGCGCTTACTATGTGCCAAGCCCTGTTCTAAGCGCTGGGGAGTTTACAAGGTGATCGTGGCTCAGTGGAGAAGAGCCCGGGCTTTGGAGTCAGAGGTCATGGGTTCAAACCCCGGCTCCGCCAATTGTCAGCTGTGTGACTTTGGGCAAGTCACTTCACTTCTCTGGGCCTCAGTTACCTCATCTGTAAAACGGGGATTGAGACTGTGAGCCCCACGTGGGACAACCTGATCACCTTGTAACCTCCCCAGCATTTAGAACAGTGCTTTGCACCTAGTAAGCGCTTAATAAATGCCATCATTATTATTATTATTATCAGGTTGTCCCACGGCGGGGCTCCCGGTCTTCATCCCCATCTTACACATATTTATTCTATTTATTTTATTTGGTTTATATGTTTTGTTGTCCGTCTCCCCCTTCTAGACTGTGAGCCCGCTGTTGGGTAGGGACCGTCTCTAGATGTAGCCAACTTGGACTTCCCAAGCGCTTAGTACAGTGCTTTGCACATAGTAAGCGCTTAATAAATGCTATCATTATTGCTATCATTATTATTAGTACAGTGCTCAGCAAACAGGAAGCGCTCAATAAATACGATTGAATGAATGAATGAACTAAGCGCTGGGGTGGATATAAGCAGATCGGGTTGGACACAGTCCCCGTCCCGCGTGGGGCTCACGGTCTCAACCCCCATTTTCCAGATGAGGGAACTGAGGCACAGGGAAGTGAAGGGGTTTGCCCAAGGTCACGCAGCAGACGAGTGGCAGAGCCGGGATTAGAACCCATGACCTCGTGACTCCAGGCCCCACGCTCTAACCATTAGGCCGTGCTGCTTCTCGAGTTTCACCCTTTGCCCTCTGGCCCCTATAGCCCCCGTAGGTGGAGGGTGGGGACCGTCTCTATATGTTGCCAACTTGGACTTCCCAAGTGCTTAGTACAGTGCTCTGCACACAGTAAGCGCTCAATAAATACGATTGATGATGATGGAGGGAGATGGGCAGGAATTTCAGCCCCCTCCACCCTTCTCCCTCTGAGGTAAACCCTCAGAGGACTGTCAGGGACCCCCAATTTGGAATGCATCCCTGAAGCATCGTGCTAAATTACCAAAACGATCAATCATTCATATTTATTGAGCACTTACTATGTGCAGAGGACTGTACTAAGCACTTAGATCAATCATTCATATTTATTGAGCACTTACTGTGTGCAGAGGACTGTACTAAACACTTGGAATAGTAGATTATAACAGTCGGTCCACCCATTCCATACCCGCCATGAGCTCGCAGTCTACCGGGGGAGTCAGACATTAATATAAATTAATTTTTTTTTTGATAAATGTACATAAACGCTGAGGGGCTGACGGAGGGGTGAATGGAGCGTGCAGAAGGGTGGCTCAGTGGAAAGAGCCCGGGCTTTGGAGTCAGAGGTCATGGGTTCAAATTCCGGCTCCGCCAATGGTCAGCTGTGTGACTTTGGGCAAGTCACTTCACTTCTCTGAGCCTCAGTTACCCAATCTGTAAAATGGGGATTATGACTGTGAGCCCCACGTGGGACAACCTGATCACCTTGTAACCTCCCCAGCGCTTAGAACAGTGCTTTGCACGTAGTAAGCGCTTAATAAATGCCATTAAAAAAAAAAAGAAAGGGAGCGGGAGAAGAGGAAGTGAGGGCTTAGTCAGGGAAGGCCTCTTGGAGGAGATGGGCCTTCAGTAAGGCTTTGAAGGGGGAGAAAATAATTGTCGGAGTGGAAAGAGCCCAGGCTTTGGAGTCAGGGGTCATGGCTTCGAATCCTGGCTCTCCCAATTGTAAGCCGTGTGACTTCGGGCAAGTCACTTCATTGCTCTGGGCCTCAGTTCCCTCATCTGTAAAATGGGGATGAAGACTGTGAGCCCTCCCGTGGGACAACCTGATCTCCTTGTAACCTCCCCAGCGCTTAGAACGGTGCTTTGCACATAGGAAGCACTTAATAAATGCCATCATTATTATTATTTGAGGAGGGAGGACGTTCCAGGACAGAGGCAAGACGCGGGCAAGGAGTCGGCGATGAGATACGCGACATCGGGGCATAGTGAGTCGGGTGGCGTTAGAGGAGCAAAGTTTGCAGGCTGGGTTGTAATAGGAGAGTAGTGAGGTGAGGGAGGAGTCTTCCTCCCTTCAAGGCCCTACTGAGAGCTCACCTCCTCCAGGAGGCCTTCCCACACGTGGGGCTCACAGTCATAATCCCCATTTTACAGATGGGGTAACTGAGGCTCAGAGAAGTGAAGTGACTTGCCCAAGATCACCCAGCAGACATGTGGCGGAGCCGGGATTAGAACCCATGACCTCTGACTCCAAAGCCCGGGCTCTTTCCACTGAGCCACGCTGCTATTTATTTTATTTTGTTAGTATGTTTGGTTTTGTTCTCTGTCTCCCCACTTTTAGACTGTGAGCCCACTGTTGGGTAGGGACTGTCTCTAGATGTTGCCAATTTGTACTTCCCAAGCGCTTAGTACAGTGCCCTGCACATAGTAAGCGCTCAATAAATACGATTGATGATGATGATTTATTAAGCGCTTACTATGTGCAAAGCACTGTTCTAAGCACTGGAGAGGTTACAGGGTGATCAGCGTGGCTCAGTGGAAAGAGCCCGGGCTTTGGAGTCAGAGGCCATGGGTTTGAATCCCGGCTCCACCCCATGTCTGCTCTGTGACCTTGGGCAAGTCACTTAACTTCTCTGAGCCTCATCTGTAAAATGGGGATTAAGACTGTGAGCCCCACGTGGGACAACCTGACCACTTTGTACGCCCGCCCCAGCGCTTAGAACAGTGCTTTGCACATAGGCAGCGCTTAACAAATACCATCATTATTATTATATTATTATCAGTTTGTCCCACGGGGGGCTCACAGTCTTCATCCCCATTTTACAGATGAGGGAACTGAGGCACAGAGAAGTTAAGTGACTTGTACTTCCCAAGCGCTTAGTACAGTGTACTTAGCACACAGTAAGTGCTCAATAAATACGATTAATTGATTGATTGCCCAAAGTCACACAGCTGACAATTGGCAGAGCCAATTGTAATTGGCTACTGTTCTATGGTAATAATAATAATAATAATCATTGTGGTATTTGTTAAGCACTTACTAAGTGCCAGGCACTGGGTGACCTTGGTATTTGTTAATCAATCAGTCGTATTTATTGAGCGCTTACTGTGTGCAGAGCACTGTACTAAGCGCTTGGGAGGTACAAGTTGGCAACATATAGAGACGGTCCCCACCCAACAGTGGGGTCACAGTCCAAAAGGGGGGAGACAGAGAACAAAACCAAACATACCAACGAAACAAAATAAATAGAATAGATATGTACAAGGGAAATAGAGTAATAAATATGCACAAACATACTTACACATAATAATATAATAATATAATGTTGGTATTTGTTAAGCGCTTACTATGTGCAAAGCACTGTTCTAAGCACTGGGGGGATACAAGGTGATCAGATTGTCCCTCGTGGGGCTCACAGTCTTAATCCTCATTTTCCAGATGAGGGAACTGAGGCCCAGAGAAGTGAAGTGACTTGCCCAAAGTCACACAGCCGACACGGGGCGGAGCCGGGATTTGAACCCATGACCTCTGACTCCAAAGCCCGGGCTCTTTTCCACTGAGCGCTTACAATGTGCCAGGCACTGTTCTAAGTGCCGAGGTGGATACGGGCAAATCGGGTTGGTCCCTGTCTCATGTGGGGCTCACAGTCTCAATCCCCATTTTACAGGTGAGGTAACGGAGGCCCAGAGAAGTGAAGTGACTTATCCAAGGTCACCCAGCAGACAGGTGGTGGATCCAGGATTAGAACCCATGAACTCCTGACTCTCAGGGCCGTGCTGTATCCCCTAGGCCTTGCCGCTTCTCGGTTACTGTTGGCTCTGGAGCCCAGCGCTTGGAAGTTGCCATGGCAACCGCAGAGCATCCCTAAACATCCTTCCGCGGCACATCCTAATTCCATCCGTCTCCAAGGGTCTGGTGCCCTACTTGTATTAGAGCCAACCCGAGAGCAGCGGGAAATCTGTGAGCCCGTCGGTGGGTAGGGACCGTCTCTAGATGTTGCCAACTCGGACTTCCCAAGCGCTTAGTACAGTGCTCTGCACGCAGTAAGCGCTCAATAAATCCCAAATCTGCCCTCCGAGTGGAGGTTACCGCTCTGAAATCCCCATCCATCCCACCTTGTTCTCACTGACTCGCCCAAGCGCTTAGTACGGCACTTTGCCCGTAGTAAGCACCCATTAAACACCTCACCTTTGATAAGTCAACCCAAAAAATCCTGGGCCTGATCTGAGTTTGGAGGGGAATGCTATTGAAAGCCCTCAAAAAACCCACTGTTGGGTAGGGACCGTCTCTGTATGTTGCCAAATTGGACTTCCCAAGCGCTTAGTACAGTGCTCTGCACACAGTAAGCGCTCAATAAATACAATTGAATGAATGAAAAAAGCAGCCCTTGTGTGGGCACAGTAGGCTTTCAGAGGTCTTATTTTGCCCATTGTCTTTGGAAAGCGGTGTGGCCTAGTAGAAAGAGCATCTGAGCCCACTGTTGGGTAGGGACCATCTCTATATGCTGCCAACTTGGACTTCCCAAGCGCTTAGTACAGTGCTCTGCACACAGTAAGCGCTCAATAAATACGATTGAATGAATGAAAACAGCTGCCCTTGAGTGGGCACAGTAGGCTTTCACGGGTCCTTTTTTTTGCCCATTGTCTTTGGAAAGCGGTGTTGCCTAGTAGAAAGAGCATCTGAGCCCACTGTTGGGTAGGGACCATCTCTATATGCTGCCAACTTGGACTTCCCAAGCGCTTAGTACAGTGCTCTGCACACAGTAAGCGCTCAATAAATACGATTGAATGAATGAATGAATGAATAAATACGATCGACTGAATGAATGAATGTGGTGGTGAGGGCCTGGCCACACGGGAGACAGACACACTCCTCCCTTCCCCTCCTCCTCTTCTCTCCACTCCCAGGGATGGGACTCATCGTCATCATCATCATCAATCGTACTTATTGAGCGCTTACTGTGTGCAGAGCACTGGACTAAGCGCTTGGGAAGTACAAATTGGCAACATATAGAGACGGTCCCTACCCAACAGTGGGCTCACAGTCTAAAAGGGGGAGGTAGCCAGGGCCCCCCTGGGGAGTCAGGGCCCTGATCTGTGGTACTCTAGTGGTTGCCCCTGCCCTTTTGTGCTGAGGGAGATGTCTGGCAGAGCCAGGAATAAATCAGTGGTATTTAGTAATAACAACAACAATAATAATAATAATGGCATTTATTAAGCGCTTACTATGTGCAAAGCACCGTTCTAAGCGCTGGGGAGGATACAAGGTGATCAGGTTGTCCCACGTGGGGCTCACACCTCTCCATCCCCCCGTCATCATCATCAGCAATCGTATTTATTGAGCGCTTACTATGTGCAGAGCACTGTACTAAGCGCTTGGGAAGTACAAATTGACAACATATAGAGACAGGCCCTACCCAACAGTGGGCCCGTCATACCTCCTTCCCTTCCCCACAGCACCTGTATATATGTATATATGTTTGTACATTTATATTACTGTACATATATATTATTATTATATTATATGTACATATTTATTACTCTATTTATTTTACCTATAATAATGGCATTTATTAAGCGCTTACTATGTGCACAGCACTGTTCTAAGTGCTGGGGTGGTTACAAGGTGATCAGGTGTCCCACAGGGGGCTCACCGTCTTAATGCCCATTTTACAGATGAGGGAACTGAGGCACAGAGAAGTTAAGTGACTTGCCCACAGTCACACAGCTGACAGGTGGCGGAGCCGGGATTTGAACCCATGACCTCTGACTCCCAAGCCCAGGCTCTTTCCATTGAGCCACGCTGCTTCTGCTTTTGCTTGTACATATCTATTCTATTTATTTTATTTTGTTAATATGTTTGGTTAGACTGTGGTTAGACTTCTAGACAGTGGGCCCGCTGTTGGGTAGGGACCGTCTCTATATGTTGCCAACTTGGACTTCCCAAGCGCTTAGTACAGTGCTCTGCACACAGTAAGCGCTCAATAAATACGATTGAATGAATGAATGAATGGTTTTGTTCTCTGTCTCCCCCTTCTAGACTGTGAGCCCACTGTTGGGTAGGGACTGTCTCTATTTGTTGCCAACCTAGACTTCCCAAGCGCTTAGTACAGTGCTCTGCACACAGTAAGCACTCAATAAATACGATTGATTGATCCCCATTTTACAGATGAGGGAACTGATGAGCGCTTACTGTGTGCCGACCACTGTACTAGGTGCTTGGAAATACAGCGGAGTTGGTAGTAATGTTCCTTGCCCACGTCGTCAGATGAGAGAGGCTGCTGCTGCTTCTTTTAGACTGTGAGCCCACTGTCGGGTAGGGACTGTCTCTATATGTTGCCAACTTGGACTTCCCAAGCGCTTAGTACAGTGCTCTGCACACAGTAAGCGCTCAATAAATACGATTGATTGATTGATTGATTCTTCCAGAAGGAATAAATCCCATTAAACTTCAAGCGGAGGGTGAGGGGGGCCTCACCTGCTCCCCCATTATAAAGACCGGCCGACTGTCTAGTCTGCGTGGCCACCTGGCTTAGGTTTTCCGAGTTGCCCTTGGGCTAGTCTGTTTTTTGGGGTGGGTGCTGCCTTTTCAATATGGCACTTGTTAAGCGCTGTAGTAGATGCCATATAATCCGGTCGGATAGAGTCCCTGGCCCACGTGGGGCTCACAGTCTAAACTGGAGGGAAAACAGGTACCTCTCCCCCTCGTCCCCCTCTTCATCCCCCCGCATCTTACCTCCTTCCCTTCCCCACAGCACCTGTATATATGGATATATGTTTGTACAGATTTATTATTCTATTTATTTATTTATTTTACTTGCACCTATCTATTCTATTTATTTTATTTTGTTAGTATGTTTGGTTTTGTTCTCTGTCTCCCCCTTTTAGACCGTGAGCCCACTGTTGGGTAGGGACTGTCTCTATATGTTGCCAATTTGTACTTCCCAAGCGCTTAGTACAGTGCTCTGCACATAGTAAGTGCTCAATAAATACGATTGATGATGATGATGATATAATCAGGTCGGACAGAGTCCCTGGCCCACATGGGGCTCACGGTCTACACTGGAGGGAAAACAGGTACTGAATCCCCATTTAACGGAGGAGGTGAATGAGGTACAGTGAGCTGGGTTAGATCCCAGGGCCTGGTTCCCTTAGATAAGCCTTATATGTATATATGTTTGTACATATTTATTACTCTATTTATTTATTTATTTATTTTACTTGTACATATCTATTCTATTTATTTTATTTTGTTAGTATGTTTGGTTTTGTCTCCCCCTTTTAGACTGTGAGCCCACTGTTGGGTAGGGACTGTCTCTATAGGTTGCCAATTTGTACTTCCCAAGCACTTAGTACAGTGCTCTGCACATAGTAAGCGCTCAATAAATATGATTGATGATGATGATGATGATAAGCCCTGAAACTGATCCGGTTCTGGGGACTTTTGGGACAGGCTGGGAATCTCGATGTCCATCCCTCCGTCCTGATCCAGCCCGGCATTTATTCATTCAATCCTGTTTCTCGAGCATTTAATGTGGGCCGATCACTGTGCTAAACCGTTGGGTTGAAGTACAGGGTAACACTAAACAGACCCATTCCCTGCCCACAGTTGAGCTTACAGTCTAGAGGGGGAGACAGACATCAATATAAATCGATAAATTACAGATATGTGATCCTATCCCGCCTTGATTATCGTATCGGCTTCCTTGCCTCCTGTCTCTCCCCGCTCCAGCCCGTAGTTCACGCTGCTGCTCAGATGATTTTTCCAGGAAAATGTTCAGGCCGTGTTTCCCTGCTCCTCAGGAAACTCCGGCGGTTGCTCATCCACCTCCACATCAAACAGAAACCCCTCACCCTTGGCTTTAAAGCAGTCACCTTGCCCCCTCCTACCTCACCTCCTTATTCATCATCATCCTCATCATCAATCGTATTTATTCCGACTCTCCTTCCCCAACCCAGCCCTCACAATTCGCTCCCCTAATGCTAACCTTCTCACTGTACCTTGATCTCATCTGTCTCGCTGCCGACCTCTCGCCCGCGTCAATCAGTCAATCAATCGTATTTATTGAGCGCTTACTGTGTGCAGAGCGCTGGACTGAGCGCTTGGGAAGTCCAAGTTGGCAACATCTAGAGACGGTCCCTACCCAACAGCGGGCTCACAGTCTAAAAGGGGGAGATGGAGAACAAAACCAAGCACACTAACAAAATAAAATAAATAGAATAGATATGTACAAGTAAAATAAATAAATAGAGTAATAAATATGTACAAACATATATACATCCTGCCTCTGGCCTGGAATATCCTCCTTTCTCAAATCTGACAGGCAATTACTCTCCCCCCACTTCATCATCAATCATATTTATTGAGCGCTTACTATGTGCAGAGCACTGTACTAAGCACTTGGGAAGTACAAATTGGCAACATATAGAGAATTGAGGCCTTCCCTAACTCAGCCCTCCTTTCCTCTTCTCCCACTCCCTTCTGTGTTGCCCTGACTTGCTCCCTTTATTTATCCCCTGTCTCAGCCCCACAGCATTTATAATAATAATAATAATAATAATGGCATTTGTTAAGCGCTTACTATGTGCAAAGCACTGTTCTAAGCGCTGGGGAGGATACAAGGTGATCAGATTGTCCCAGTAATTTATTTATATTAATGTCTATCTCCCCCTCTAGACTGTAAACTCATTGTGGGCAGGGAATGTGTCAGTTTATTGTTATATCGTACTCTCCCGAGTGCTTAGTACAATGCTCTGCACACAGTAGCTTTAAATCAATACAGTTGACTGACTACTAAGCATTGGGGTAGATACAAGCTAATCAGGTTCATTCCTTCATTCAATCGTATTTATTGAGCACTTACTGTGTGCAGAGCACTGTACTAAGTGCTTGGGAAGTACAAGTTGGCAACATCTAGAGACGGTTCCTACCCAAGAACGGGCTCACAGTCTAGAAGGGGGAGACAGACAACAAAACAAAACATATGGACAGGTGTCAAGTCCTCAGAACAAATAGAATTAAAGCTAAATACACAGCATTAACAAAATAAATAGAATAGTAAATATGTAATAATAATAATAATAATAATAGTGATACATGTATTAAGCGCTTACCGTGTGCAATGCACTGTTCTAAGCGCTGGGGAGGTGACAAGGTGATCAGGTTGTCCCACGGGGGGCTCACAGTCTTCATCCCCATTTTACAGATGAGGGAACTGAGGCACAGAGAAGTTAAGTGACTCGCCCAAAGTCACACAGCTGGCGATTGGCAGAGCCGGGATTCAAACCCATGACCTCTGACTCCAAAACCCGGGCTCTTTCCACTGAGCCACGCTGCAATCGGGTTGGACACAGTCCTTGCCCACATGGGGCTCACAGTCTCAATCCTCATTTTACAGATGAAGTAACTGAGGCACAGAGAAGGGAAGTGACTTGCCCAAGGTCACACAGCAGACAAGGGACAGAGCAGGGATTAGAACCCATGACCTTCTGACTCCCACTCCTGTGCTCTACCCACTATGCCATGCTGCTTCCTTAAGTGTCATGGGGCTGAGGGAGGGGTGGATAAAGGGTGCAAATGGTCCCCTCTCCCCCTCCCCATCCCCTGCCTTACCTCCTTCCCCTCCCCACAGCACCTGTTTATATGTATATATGTTTGTACGTATTTATTACTCTATTTTACTTGTACATATTTATTCTACTCCTTTTATTTTGTTAATATGTTTTATTTTGTTGTCTGTCTCCCCCTTCTAGCCTGTGAGCCCGCTGTTGGGTAGGGACCGTCTCTAGATGTTGCCAACTTGGACTTCCCAAGCGCTTAGTACAGTGCTCTACGCGCAGTAAGCGCTCAATAAATACGATTGAATGAATGAATCAATCAATCAATCGTATTTATTGAGCGCTTACTGTGTGCAGAGCACTGTACTAAGCGCTTGGGAAGTACAATATGGCAACATATAGAGACAGTCCCTACCCAACAGTGGGCTCACAGTCTAAAATGAGGACCGACATGCTATAATCAGCTTTATGATCGTTTAATTTTTTGATCCCTTCGTTATGCATGATCCTGTTGGAACAGGTAATTTTGAATTTATAGCAATTAGTTCATCCTTCCAAATACTCATCTTTTGGCTGGAACTAAATATGGAAATTTAACATAGATGAGTGTTTGTCAAGCTTGCAAAAAAACAACAAAAAAACCCCTCCGTAAATCAAGACAGAGTAAAGGTTATAAACAAGACTACAAACTTTTATTTCAAACAGAAAAAATACCCTCCCCCACTTAGTTCCAGTATTGGACTGAAAATATTATTTTCTCAAAAGGAAAAGTAATTCTTGCAGCCAAGGCTGGGTTACTATTACTGTATTGGTAGAAGGAGTAATGCAGAAACAACATTGTTTGTTCACTCCGAGAATTATGCATCCTGCTGAAACAGCTACAAGATCCTTGGAAGCTAAGAAAATTACATTTTCAGGGGCTCTTTAATACTGGAGGGATTTTTTTTTAAAAAGGGAACCTGCATAATCCTAAGTATTGGGCAATGAATGAATGAAAGTGGTCCTGATGGGTTCTTTCTCCTGTCAGGAGAAAGTCCGTGCATTTTCAATAAAACCACAGAGAGCAAAATGACTTTCAGAGGGAGCGGGCTTGTCATGGGATGCCACTGGTGGCAGTGAAGCTGAGGCTGCTTTGAAGGGTCCAGGCATGTGATCCGTGCCTCGCGGTAGATTTGGTTAAAACAAAAAACAGCTCCAGGTCATCGCTGTATATAGATATACAACATCGCCAAGATCCGCCGTTTCCTCTCCAACCAAACCGCTACCCTGCTGGTTCATTCTCTCACCCTATCCCGTCTGGACTACTGCATCAGCCTCCTCTCTGATCTCCCATCCTCCTGTCTCTCCCCACTTCAATCTATACTTCACGCTGCTGCCTGGATCATCTTTGTGCAGAAACGCTCTGGGCATGTTACTCCCCTCCTCAAAAACCTCCAGTGGCTACCGATCAATCTGCGCATCAGGCAGAAACTCCTCACCCTGGGCTTCAAGGCTCTCCATCCCCTCGCCCCCTCCTACCTCACCTCCCTTCTCTCCTTCTCCACCTCAGCCCGCACCCTCCGCTCCTCTGCCACTCACCTCCTCACCGTGCCTCGTTCTCACCCGTCCCGCCATCGACCCCCAACCCACATCCTCCCCCGGGCCTGGAATGCCCTCCCTCTGCCCATCCGCCAAGCTAACTCACTTCCTCCCTTCAAAGCCCTACTGAGAGCTCACCTCCTCCAGGAGGCCTTCCCAGACTGAGCCCCTTCCTTTCTTTCCCCATCGTCCCCCTCCCCATCCCCCCCGCCTTACTTCCTTCCCCTCCCCACAGCACCTGTATATATGTTTGTACATATTTATTCCTCTCTTTATTTTACTTGTACATATTTACTATTCTGTTTATTTTATTTTGTTAGTATGTTTTGTTGTCTGTCTCCCCCTTCTAGACTGTGAGCCCGCTGTTGGGTAGGGACCGTCTCTATATGTTGCCAACTTGTACTTCCCAAGCGCTCTGCACACAGTAAGCGCTCAATAAATACGATTGAATGAATGAATAGTACAGTGTTGTACTCATAGCAAGCACTCAGCGAATATCATCATTATCATCATCGGTGGTATTTATTGAGTGCTTACTGTGTGCAGAGCACTATACTAAACACTCAGGAGAGCACAGCACAACAAAGTGTTGTGAGCTTACAGTCTGAAGGGGGAGACGGATAGTATAAATGCATAATTTATGATATATAATTTATAGATATATACTTAAAGTGCTGTGGGGTTGGGGGTGGTGAGGATATCAAATATCCAAAGATCACAGATGCAAGTGCATAGATGACTCAGAATGGAGGGGGAGCCTAGGAAAAGAGGGCTTAATTGGGGAAGGAGGACTCTTAATTCTTTTCTTTTTGTGGTAGGCACTTACTATCTATCAAGCACTGTTCTGAGCAGTGGAGTAGATGCAAGTTAATCAGGTCGGACACAGTCCCTGTCCCACATGGGCCTCACAGTCTAAGTAGGAGGGAGAAACGGTATCGAATCCCCATTTTGCAGTTGAGGAAACTGAGGCCCAGAGAATCAGTCAATCAATCAATCGTATTTATTGAGCACTTACTGTGTGCAGACCACTGTACTAAGCGCTTGGGAAGTACAAGTTGGCAACATATAGAGACAGTCCCTACCCAACAGTGGGCTCACAGTCTAAAAGAAGTTAAGGGAAGTTAAATGACTTGCTCAAGGTCACACAGCAAGCAAGCGGTGGAGCCAGGATTAGAACCCAGGTTCTCTGGCTCCCAGGCCCGGGCTTTATCCACTACCCAAGTGATTGATTGATTGATTGACTGATTGATTGATTCTTACCACCCATACCACCTCACCGGTACCCTTGCAGTTGTGGGATTTGTTGGCCAAAGAAATGTTTGTTCCTCAGGGACAGGGTGCAGTCTTCTGACACTCAGCACAAGGGCAAGCTGAACAAACATTCTGGATTTAGAGAGGGCAGCCTTTGATTAAACAAACTGATAAGCTTTAACTGCCAGCAGCCTGCTTCATTAGCAAGGGGTTAAGTAAATTGTTCAAACACCCATATCCATCCCTAACAGTGGGGGAGACTGGCAGCCCATTGTGCTGTAGAGTCATGGGTTCAGCCAATGCAGTGACTCCTCCTTCATCAATCGTATTTATTGAGCGCTTACTGTGTGCAGAGCACTGTACTAAGCGCTTGGGAAGTACAAATTGGCAACATATAGAGACAGTCCCTACCCAACAGTGGGCTCACAGTCTAAAAGCCTCCTTGGCTTTTAATGGTCCTCTGTCAGCTAGCCCAATCCCCCTTTCTCTTTTTCTCTCTCTCTTTCTATTCCTCCCTATATTTCTCTCTTTCCCTCTCTCCCCCTCCCTCCCTCTCCCCCTTTTTCCCTCTCTTTCCCTCTCCCTCTCGTTCCCTTTCCCTCTCCCTCCCTTTCCGTCTCCCTCTCTCTTTCCCTTTCCCTCTCTCTCTCTCTTTCCCTTTCCCTCTCTCTTTCCCTCTCCCTCTCTCTTTCCCTCTCCCTCTCTCTTTCCCTCTCCCCCTCTCTCTTTCCCTCTCCCCCTCTCTCTTTCCCTCTCTCTCTTTCCCTCTCTCTCTTTCCCTCTATCTCTCCCTCTCCCTCATTTCCCTGTCCCTCTCTCTTTCCCTCTCCCTCTCTCTCTTTCCCTGTCCATCTCTCTTTCCCTCTCCCTCTCGCTTTCCCTCTCTGTTTCCCTCTCCCTCTCTCTCTTTCCCTCTCCCTCTCTCTCCCTCTCCCTCTCTCTCCCTCTCCCTCTCTCTCCCTCTCCCTCTTTCTCTCCTCCCCTTCTTTCTCTCCTCCCCGTTTTCTGTCTTTCCCCTTTCTTTCAATCAATCAATCAGTCGTATTTATTGAGCGCTTACTGTGTGCAGAGCACTGGACTAGGCGCTTGGGAAGTCCAAGTTGGCAACATCTAGAGACAGTCCCTACCCAACAGTGGGCTCGCAGTCTAAAAGGGGGAGACGGAGAACAAAACCAAACATACTCACAAAATAAAATAAATAGAATAGATATGTACAAGTAAAATAAATAGAGTAGTAAATATGTACAAACATATGTACAGGTGCTGTGGGGAAGGGAAGGAGGTAAAATGAGGGGGATGGAGAGGGGGACGAGGGGGAGAGGAAGGAAGGGGCTCAGTCTGGGAAGGCCTCTTGGAGGAGGTGAGCTCTCAGCAGGGCCTTTCTTTCTCTTCTTCTCCTCTCTTTCTCTCCTCCCCATCTCTCTTTCCTCCCTGTCTCTTTCTCTCCCCACCCACCACCCCTGGCTTAACACTGGAGCTTTGCTGAAGGTCCATAAAGGGGAAGAGAGGTCTTTTCAGCCTCACATATCCCCCTAGGATGTCACAGAATCCACATTGTCCACCCACAGTAAACTCTGTGTCTGCCTAGGAATGAATTCCAGGGAGCTCCTAGCAGCCCCAGCCTCAGTTTAGAGCTGACACCTTCTCCTAAGAGGCAAAGAAGTGTGCAACACAACCCAGAGCCCAAAACAGAGACTTTCGTGCTCTGAAACTGTGTTGGTGTGCTTGAAAATCATCATCATCATCATCAATCGTATTTATTGAGCGCTTACTATGTGCAGAGCACTGTACTAAGCGCTTGGGAAGTACAAATTGGCAACATATAGAGACAGTCCCTACCCAACAGTGGGCTCACAGTCTAAAAGTCAGTCAACCAATTATGTCTGAGGGCTTACTGTGTGCAGAGCACTGAGACACTTGAGAGACTACACTAGAACAGAGTTGGTAGACATGTTCCCTGCCAACAACAAGCTTGAAGTCTAGAGGGGATCCAAATCAGGATCTTACGGACGTCTAAACATTGTCCCGTGAATTTTCCGTGGTCGGTTGAGCAGATGATGGATTGTGGGCCTGCTGAGAACGATTGCTAGCGTCAGGACCTGGTGGACTCTGAAGGACCAGAGACCCCCAGGACATGCAGGGTCAAAATCAGCCTCTGCACATTGGCCCAAACTGCCCAGCCCTCCCTCCGGGGCCATGCTAAAACAGCTGCTTTCTGCACGTAATAATAATAACAGTGATATTTATTATATGGCATTTGTTCAGTGCTCACGAGGAATCAGGCACTGTGCTAAACACTGGGGTGGAGACAGTCAATCAATCAATCAATCAGTCAATCGTATTTATTGAGCGCTTACTGTGTGCAGAGCACCGTACTAAGCGCTTGGGAAGTACAAATTGGCAACATAGAGAGACAGTCCCTACTCAGTCGATTTGGACACAGTCCCTGTCCCACATGGGGCTCACAGTCTCAGTCCCCATTTTACAGTTGAGGTAACTGAGACACAGAGAAGTTAAGTGACTGGCCCAAGGTTACACAGCGAACAAGTGGCGGAGCCAGAATTAGAAGCTTTAAGCGCTTAGTACAGTGCTCTGCACACAGTAAGCGCTCAATAAATACGATTGATGATAACCTGGGTCTTTTTGACTCCCAAGCCGGTGCTCTATCCATTTACGCCTCGCTGCTTCTCAGTTGTTAAGCACTTTACTATGTGCCAGGCACTGTTCTAAGCGCCGGGGTAGATACAAGATAATCGGGTTGGACACTGTCCCTGTCCCTCGTGGGGTTCACATTCTAAGTCGGAGGGAGTAGGATTGAATTCCCATTTTCCAGGTGAGGTAACTGAGGCACAGAGAAGTGAAGTGACTTGAACTTGGGCAGGTCACACAGCAGACACACGGGAGACCTAGGATTAGAACCCAGGTCCTCTAATTCCCAGGTCCCTGCTCTTTCCACTAGGCCATGCTGCTTCTCTACTGTTTAACAAGCGCTTAGTACAGTGCTCTGCACATAGTAAGCGCTCAATAAATACGATTGATGATATCTTACTATCCCGAGTGCTTAGTACAGTGCTCTGCACAATAATAATAATTGTGGTATTTGTTAATAATAATAATAATTGGCATTTGTTAAGTGCTTACTATGTGCAAAGCACTGGTCTGAGCGCTGGGGAGGATACAGGCTGATCAGGTTGTCCCACGTGTTAAAGCGCTTACTATGTGACAAAAACTGTTCTAAGCTCTGGGATAGCTACAAGGTAATCAAGGTCAGACACAGTCACGGCCCCACATGGGGCTCACACTCTTAATCCCCATTTCACAGATGAGGTCACCGAGCACAGAGACTTGCCCAAGGTCACACAGCAGGCACGTGGCGAAGCCGGGATTAGAACCCACGTCCTCCGACTTTCAGGCCTGTGCTCTTTCAACTCGGCAAGGCTGCTCCTCAAGTGAAGTAAGCCGCAATTCATTCATTCATTCAATCGTATTTATTGAGCGCTTACTGTGGGCAGAGCACTGTACTAAGCGCTTGGGAAGTACAAGTTGGGTGTAAAAACTCAATAAATACTACTGACCTGTCCTTCAACTCCAGAAACTGTGGCCCTCCGAGCATCCTGTTGCCACAGTCGGAGACAGGAGTCTGGCCTGGGCAGACCCACTGTGGTTCTGCTTCAGGAATGGTGCCCGTTGTCCGCTAGCGGACTTGACATGACTGACTCCATTTTGTGTATGCCGACAGTAACCCTCCATTTTGTGCAGGCTGTGAGAACAACTCCTTTTTTTTGTATTTTACGCAACGCTCAGCAACAGATGTCCTCAAGGCCAGTAACACCTATCTATGCAAGGCCATAGGGCAGATAACAACAACCTGCACAAGGCAGTGAAAACAGAGAATAATGAGAATTTGTAACATCCTGTCAGTCAATCAATCAATCAATCAATCAATCGTATTTATTGAGCGCTTACTATGTGCAGAGGACTGTACTAAGCTCTTGGGAAGTCCAAATTGGCAACATCTAGAGACAGTCCCTACCCAACAGTGGGCTCACAGTCTAAAAGGGGGAGACAGAGAATAAATCCAAGCATACTAACAAAATGAAATAAATAGGATAGATATGTACAAGTAAAATAAATAGAGTAATAAATATGTACAAACATATATACAGGTGCTGTGGGGAAGGTAAGGAGGTAAGATGGGGGGATGGAGAGGGGGACGAGGGGGAGAGGGGTCCTAATTGGATTCCTGAAATTCCCATTTGTTCCACTCCCATGTTGCTGTTGTTGCTGTTGTTGCTGTTGTTGCTGTTGTTCCACTCCCATATTTATTACTCTGTTTATTTATTTATTTATTTATTTTACTTGTACATTCCTATCCTATTTATTTTATTTTGTTGGTATGTTTGGTTCTGTTCTCTGTCTCCCCCTTTTAGACTGTGAGCCCACTGTTGGGTAGGGACTGTCTCTATGTGTTGCCAATTTGTACTTCCCAAGCGCTTAGTACAGTGCTCTGCACATAGTAAGCGCTCAATAAATACGATTGATTGATTGATTGATTGTCTCCCCCTTCTAGACTGTGAGCCCCCTGTTGGGTAGGGACTGTCTCTATATGTTGCCAACTTGTACTTCCCAAGCACTTCGTACAGTGCTCTGCACACAGTAAGCGCTCAATAAATACGATTGATGATGATGATGCTGTAACTCAATAAAAGACACAGAATGGGATCGGGGCTGCTTGTCACTCGTACCTCTCCCGGGAGGTGAACGGGCAGGTAGCCACTTTCCTTCTTTCCTGGTCTGTCTGAACTCCCGTCTCCGAGCCATTTTTCCTGTCTGCGTCACCACCCTGGGTACAAGAACCCTGCGGCCGATTTACACCGATTAACCTATTTTGCACCCTACTTGTCGATAACAGTACCGCTCGTGGATTAATCCATCACCATCAGGGTGTGACTTTGGATTCGGATAGACCATTTCTCCGTCACCCTCCTCTCCTCCTTTGCCTAACACCCGAGTCGAGAAGTTGGCATGGGTCCCAATGCCAGCTCCACCACCTGTTTGCTGTGTGACCTTGGGCAAGTCGCTTGGGTTTTCTGTGCTTCGGTTATCTCATCTTTAAATGGGGGTTAAGACCGCGAGTCCCAATTATCTTGCATCTACCCCAGTGCCTCACCCAGTGTCTAGTGATTAAGAAATACCATTAAAGAAGTATATTTTGATTTATGTCTACCATTTTATTCACGTATTTATCCATCTCTCCATACTGTCACTCTTATCAACTATCAATCAATCAATCGTATTTATTGAGCGCTTACTGTGTGCAGAGCACTGTACTAAGCGCTTGGGAAGTACAAGTTGGCAACATATAGAGACAGTCCCTACCCAACAGTGGGCTCACAGTCTAAAAGTCTATCTCTTTGTCCTTCCTCCCACTCACTACTGGTAAATAATAATAATAATAATGGCATTTATTAAGCGCTTAATATGTGCAAAGCACTGTTCTAAGCGCTGGGGAGGTTACAAGGTGATCAGGTTGTCAATCATTCACTCATTCAATCGTATTTATTGAGCGCTTACTGTGTGCAGAGCACTGTACTAAGCGCTTGGGAAGTCCAAGTTGGCAACATATAGAGACGGTCCCTACCCAACAGTGGGCTTACAGTCTAGAAGGGGGAGACAGACAACAAAACATATTGACAAAATAAATAGAATAAATATGTACAAATAAAATAAATAAATAAATAGAGTAATAAATACCTACAAACATATATACATCTATACAGGTGCTGTGGGGAGGGGAAGGAGGTAAGGTGGGGGGGATGGGGAGGGTGAGGAGGGGAGAGAGGAGGGTGTCCCACGTGGCGCTCATAGTCTTAATCCCCATTTTACAGATGAGGTCACTGAGGCACAGAGAAGTGAAGTGACTTGCCCAAAGTCACACAGCCGACAATTGGCAGAGCCGGGATTTGAACCCATGACCTCTGACTCCAAAGCCCATGCTCTTTCCACTGAGCCACGCTAAATAATTGTTGTCTCTTTGCCTGCCCCGTCAGACTGGAAGCTATTTGAGGGCACCAACTAGTCACTATGCCCTTCCTTCAGTTGTATTCTTCCAAGGGTTTAGCGCAGTGCTCCGCGCCCAGTAGGCACCCAGCCTAAACTATTGATATTTTTATTGGCTTTTGTTTTTTTTTATGGTATTTGCTGAGCTGGGGTCAGGGAAGGAGTAGACCCAGTAGTCAATCAGTGGTGTTTATTGAGTGCTTACTATGTGCACAACACTGTACTAAGCGTTTGGGAGAATACAATAGTAATGATAACTAGGGTATTTGATAAGCACTTACTACATCATCATCATCATCAATCGTATTTATTGAGCGCTTACTATGTGCAGAGCACTGTACTAAGCGTTTGGGAGAATACAATAGTAATGATAACTAGGGTATTTGATAAGCGCTTACTACATGCCAGGCACTGTACTGAGCACTGGGGTAGGTACAAGCTAATCAGGTTAGACACAGGTCATGCCTCACGTGGGGCTCACAGTCTTAATCCCCATTTTACAGATGAGGGAACTGAAGCCCAGAGAAGTGAAGTGACTTGCCCAAGGCCACACAGCAAACAAGTGGGAGAGCTGGGACTCGAAGCAATATCATGGATCTGTTATTATCTGTTGATAGGATTATTAAGGATGTTGGGAGGCAAGTGTTTCGACCTGGACCCAGATTCAGCCGGCTGGAGAGATTAGGAAAATCAGTCAGTCAATTGTATTTATTGTATATATGTATATATGTTTGTACATATTTCATCATCACCATCATCATCATCATCAATCGTATTTATTGAGCGCTTACTGTGTGCAGAGCACTGTACTAAGCGCTTGGGAAGTCCAAGTTGGCAACATCTAGAGACAGTCCCTGCCCAACAGTGGGCTCACAGTCTAAAAGGGGGAGACAGAGAACAAAACCAAGCATACTAACAAAATAAAATAAATAGAATACATATGTACAAGTAAAATAAATAAATAAATAAAGTAATAAATATGTACAAACATATACATACATACAGGTGCAGTGGGGAAGGGAAGGAGGTAAGATGGGGGGATGGAGAGGGGGACGAGGGGGAGAGGAAGGAAGGGACATCGTTCCCACAACGTTCTGTGATCTGATTCAGCTCAACGGAAAGACAAATTATGCTTTTAATAATAATAATAATGATGGCATTTGTTAAGCGCTTACTATTATTACTCTATTTTACTTGTACATATCTATTCTATTTATTTTATTTTGGCAGTATGTTTGGTTTTGTTCTCTGTCTCCCCCTTTTAGACTGTGAGCCCACTGTTGGGTAGGGACTGTCTCTAGATGTTGCCAACTTGTACTTCCCAAGCGCTTAGTCCAGTGCGCTGCACACATTAAGCGCTCAATAAATACGATTGATTTGATTGATTGATTGAGTGCTTACTGTGTGCAGAGCCCTGTACTAAGCACTTGGGAGAGTACAGGATAACAGTTGGGTAGACACATTCCCCGCCCACAACGAGAGGCGAACGGGAAAGGCATTTTGTCTAAATTCTGAGGTTAACAGTCAGGCCTGAGATTTTAAATTATGGCTTTTTGTTGTTCTCATCAGCCTCCTGGTCTGAATTGAGGCTTTCTGTTTTTTTTCCACTTACTCTCTCAGGCTCTGGGAACGGGCTCCGGTAACTGCATCTTTGTTTTATGTTTCAGAGTCATTTGTCCGGAAATTCCCAGGAGCCCAGCCTGCCACGAAGGGCGGTCATTTCTCATAATATGGATAAAGCTCTGAAGGAAGGTGAGGCTTCGTGACCCTACAGATCCGTCTTCTTGCCCAAGGGAGTGCGGGAGTGTAAGCTGGGGAATAAAAAACGAGTGGATGAGGCTAGACTCCAGCCAGGGCTTCCCCTCCCCTTAATCGGTTACACTTCTTCTTCAGTCCGTCGGTCAGGGGTATTTATCATCATCATCAATCGTATTTATTGAGCGCTTACTGTGTGCAGAGCACTGTTCTAAGCGCTTGGGAAGTACAGATTGGCAACATATAGAGACAGTCCCTACCCAACAGTGGGCTCACAGTCTAAAAGGGGGAGACAGACAACAAAACCAAACATATTAACAAAATGAAATAAATAGAATAGATAAGAGTGCTTACTCTATGCAGAGCACTGCACTAAACGTTTGGGAGAATACAATTCAAGAGTTGTATACAATTCTGCCTCCTCCCTTCAAGGCCCTACTGAGAGCTCACCTCCTCCAGGAGGCCTTCCCAGACTGAGCCCCTTCCTTCCTCTCCCCCTCGTCCCCCTCTCCATCCCCCCCATCTTACCTCCTTCCCTTCCGCACAGCACCTGTATAGATGTATATATGTTTGTACATATTTATTACTCTATGTATTTATTTTACTTGTACATATCTATTCTATTTATTTTATTTTGTTAGTATGTTTGGTTTTGTTCTCCGTCTCCCCCTTTTAGACTGTGAGCCCACTGTTGGGTAGGGACTGTCTCTATATGTTGCCAATTTGTACTTCCCAAGCGCTTAGTCCAGTGCTCTGCACATAGTAAGCGCTCAATAAATACGATTGATGATGATATCTATTCTATTTATTTTATTTTGTTAGTATGTTTGGTTTTCTTCTTTGTCTCCCCCTTTTAGACTGTGAGCCCACTGTTGGGTAGGGACTGTCTCTAGATGTTGCCAACTTGTACTTCCCAAGTGCTTAGTACAGTGCTCTGCACACAGTAGGTGCTCAATAAATACGATTGATTGATTGCAAAGAGCTTGAGGCTGGCTGGAGGGGGAGACGTTGACATAAATTACATATGACATACATTGATATTGACATACATTACATATTAAGTGACATAAATTGACATAATTATGAGAAGCAGCGTGGCTCGGTAGAAAGAGCCCGGGCTTTGGAGTCAGAGATCATGGGTTCAAACACCGGCTTTGCCAGTTGTCAGCTGTGTGACTTTGGACAAGTCACTTCACTTCTCTGTGCCTCCGTTCCCTCATCTGTAAAATGGGGATAAGACTGTGAGCCCCCCGTGGGACAACCTGATCACCTTGTAACCTCCCCAGTGCTTTGAACAGTGCTTTGCACATAGTAAGCACTTAATAAATGCCATTATTATTATTAAAGAGCCTGGGCTTTGGAGTCAGAGATCATGGGTTCAAACCCCAGCTCTGCCATCTGTCAGCTGTGTGACTTTGGGCAAGTCACTTCACTTCTCTTTGCCTCAGTTACCTCACCTGTAAAATGGGGATTAAGACTGTGAGCGCCCAGTGGGAAGCCTGATCACCTTGTAACCTCCCCAGTGCTTCGAACAGTGCTTTGCACATAGTAAGCGCTTAGTAAATGCCATTATTATTATTAAAGAGCCCGGGCTTTGGAGTCAGAGATCATGGGTTCAAACCCCGGCTCTGCCAACTGTCAGCTGTGTGACTTTGGGCAAGTCACTTCACTTCTCTTTGCCTCAGTTACCTCACCTGTAAAATGGGGATTAAGACTGTGAGTGCCCCGTGGGACAACCTAATCACCTTGTAACCTCCCCAGTGCTTAGAACAGTGCTTTTTTAGACTGTGAGCCCACTGTTGGGTAGGGACTGTCTCTATATGTTGCCAACTTGTACTTCCCAACCGCTTAGTACAGTGCTCTGCACACAGTAAGCGCTCAATAAATACAATTGATGGTGATGATGATGGTGCTTTGCACTTAATAAGCACTTAATAAATGTCTTTATTATTATTATAAATTATCGATTGACGATGGCATTTGCTAAGTGCCTACCAGGGCCTCTGCAGTGTACTGAGCGCTTGGGATGGTCCAGTGCCAGTGAGGTGGTACTGCTCTCCTCGGAGACTAGTTAGACGTGTGAATTTGGCAGGGGCGAGTGAGAGGGGCAGTCTGGGCTCGTCTGAGTGCCCTCTTCTACTCAGTTCTATGCGTGGGTGTGGGCAGGACGGACAGGTAAGGGGGTTCCTGCTGTTTGGGACTGAAGTCCTCACTGTCCTGCCGGGCAGACAAAGACTCAGACCTTGGCTGATCTGAGCCACGAAGTGGATCCCTTTTAGTTCAATCTATCAACCAGTCAGTTGTATTTATTGAGCGCTTTCTATTCATTCATTCATTCATTCAATCAATCGTATTTATTGAGCCCCCTTCTGTCCTTCTCCAGCCCAGCCCACACCCTCCGCTCCTCCGCCGCTAATCTCCTCACCGTACCTCGTTCTCGCCTGTCCCGCCATCGACCCCCGGCCCACGTCATCCCCCGGGCCTGGAATGCCCCCAGTCCCTCTGCCCATCCGCCCAGCTAGCTCTCTTCCTCCCTTCAAGGCCCTGCTGAGAGCTCACCTCCTCCAGGAGGCCTTCCCACACTCAGCCCCTTCCTTTCTCTCCCCCTCGTCCCCCTCTCCATCCCCCCCCGCCTTACCTCCTTCCTTTCCCCACAGCACCTGTATATATGTATATATGTTTGTACATATTTATTACCCTATTTATTTATTTATTTTATTTGTACATATCTATTCTATTTATTTTATTTTGTTAGTATGTTTGGTTTTGTTCTCTGTCTCCCCCTTTTAGACTGTGAGCCCACTGTTGGGTAGGGACTGTCTCTGTATGTTGCCAATTTGTACTTCCCAAGCGCTTAATACAGTGCTCTGCACACAGTAAGCGCTCAATAAATACGATTGATGATGATGATGATATCTATTCTATTTATTTTATTTTGTGAGTATGTTTGGTTTTGTTCTCTGTCTCCCCCTTTTAGACCGTGAGCCCACTGTTGGGTAGGGACTGTCTCTATATGTTGCCAGCTTGGACTTCCCAAGTGCTTAGTACAGTGCTCTGCACATAGTAAGCGCTCAATAAATACGATTGATTCATTGATTGATTGATTGAGCGCTGGGTAGAAGAAGCGTGGCCTAGAGGCAAGAGCACGGACCTGGGAATCAGAGGTCTTGGGTTCTAACCCCAGCCCTGCCACATACCTGCTGTGTGACCTTGGGCAAGTAACTTGACTTCTCTGGGCCTCAATTACCTTATCTGTAAAATAGGGATTAAGATTGTGAGCCCCCTGGGGAACAGGGACTGTATCCAACCCAACTAGAGAAGCAGCGTGGCTCAGTGGAAAGAGCCCGGGCCTCGGAGTCAGAGGTCATGGGTTCAAATCCCGGATCCACCACTTGTCAGCTGTGTGACTTTGGGCAAGTCACTTCACTTCTCTGGGCCTCTGTAAAATGGGGATGAAGGCTGTGAGCCCCCCGTGGGACAACCTGATCATCTTGTAACCTCCCCAGCGCCTAGAACAGTGCTTTGCACATAGTAAGCGCTTAATAAATGCTATTATTATTATTATCTTGTATCTACCTCAGCACTTAGAACGGTGCTTGGCATATAGTAAGTGCTTAACAAATACCATTATTATTATTATTAATATTACTGTTATGTGCAGAGCACTGTACTAAGTGCTTGGGAAAGTACAACAGAATTAGCAGACGTATTCCCCATCTCTAAGGGGCTTATCGTCCAGAGTGGGAGACGGATATTAATATGAAATAAGTTAGTTATTCATTTATTACTTTCCCTCTTATTCCCCTTGCTACAAAAGGGCGACCGTGGAAAAAAAGGTCAGTGGTCTATCACAGTGCCACTCTTGGGGAGCCATGGCAGGGTTTGGCTTCTCCAAAGAGGGCCTGGGGATGTTTCTTGTGATAGAAGGAGGCCAGCATGGCATAGTGGATAGAGCACGGGCCTGGCAGTTAGAAGGTCATGGGTTCTGTTCCCGGCTCTGCTATTTGTCTGCTGTGTGGCCTTGGGGAGGTCGCTTAACTTCTCTGGGCCTCAGTTAGCTCATCTGTAAAATGGGGATCAAGACTGGGAGCCCCAGGTGGGACAGGGACTGCATCCAACTCGATTTGATTGTATCACCCGGATTTGCCCCCTTTATTCATTGGGGCTGAGGGAGGAGTGAATAAAGGGGGCAAATCAGGGTGAAACATCATCATCATCATCATCAATCGTATTTATTGAGCACTTACTATGTGCAGAGCACTGTACTAAACGCTTGGGAAGTACAAATTGGCAACATCTAGAGACAGTCCCTACCCAACAGTGGGCTCATGGTCTAAAGGGGGGAAACAGAAGGGAGTGGGAAAAGAGGAGATGTTGGGTAGGGACTGTCTCTATATGTTGCCAACTTGTACTTCCCAAGCGCTTAGTACAGTGCTCTGCACACAGTAAGCGCTCAATAAATACGATTGATGATGATGATGATGAAGTCAGGGAAGGCCTCTTGGAGAAGCTATGCCTTCAGTCAGGCTTTGAAGATGGGGAGTGTGGGGAAGATGCCCCCCAAGTCAGCTGGGGTCGCCGACCAAAGGGCGGCTCCGGCTTCTTTAGATTGGGCGACGATGAGCCCACTGTTGGGTAGGGACTGTCTCTATATGTTGCCAATTTGTACTTCCCAAGCGCTTAGTACAGTGCTGTGCACATAGTAAGTGCTCAATAAATACAATTGATGATGATGAGCCGAAGACTAGATACTGAGCTAGAGCACACGCAGTAAGCGCTCAATACATCAATCAGTCAATCAATCGTATTTATTGAGCGCTTACTGTGTGCAGAGCACTGTACTAAGCGCTGGGGAAGTCCAAGTTGGCAACATATAGAGACAGTCCCTACCCAACAGTGGGCTCACAGTCTAAAAGGGGGAGAAGGAGAACAATACATACAATTGAATCAGTTTTGCCTCTTTATTGACTGAGCCCCTTCCTTCCTCTCCCCCTCATCCCCCTCTCCATCCCCCCCATCTTACCTCCTTCCTTTCCCCACAGCACCTGTATATATGTATATATGCTTGCACATATTTTTTTACTCTTTATTTATTTATTTATTTTATTTGTCCATATCTATTCTATTTATTTTATTTTGTTAGTATGTTTGGTTCTGTTGTCTGTCTCCCCCTTTTAGACTGTGAGCCCACTGTTGGGTAGGGACTGTCTCTATATGTTGCCAATCTGTACTTCCCAAGCGCTTAGTACAGTGCTCTGCACATAGTAAGCGCTCAATAAATACGATTGATGATGATGATGATGATGACGTACGCACATAGCTGTAGCGCAGGAAGCAAGCGAAAGAGGGGGGTCCCAGTCCTAATCGGCAGGGCTCGGTCTAAGCGCCTACAACTTATAATAGCAGCAGTGCTTCTTATATACGAAGCCCCCTCGTACCCGTTAGTCCTCGCCATATTCCCGGGATGTGTATCCGATTGGGACAGTTCCCGTTCCGCAACCTTGTAGTGTAGCAGTTCCGCATCCTTGTCGTGGGTTGCTCGGGCGGAGGGAGGGGGTGAATTCACGGTTAGGACACTCTTCCCACAAGGAGAGAATTTGTCCGTTGGATATTAAGAGGGAAGGCGTCCCAGGCCCGAAGCAGGATGTGGGTAAGAGGTCGGTGGCGAGATAGACGAGACTGAGGTACAGTGAATAGGCTGGGATAATAATAATAATAATAATAATGGCATTTGTTAAGCGCTTACTATGTGCAGAGCACTGTTCTAAGTGCTGGGGAGGTACAAGGCGTTCAGGTTGTCCCACATGGGGCTCACAATCATAATTCCCATTTTACAGATGAGGTGACTGAGGCCCAGAGAAGTGAAGTGACTTGCCCAAAGTCACACAGCTGACACTTGGCGGAGCTGGGATTTGAACCCGTGACCTCTGACTCCAAAGCCCAGGCTCTTTCCACTGAGCCACGCTGCTTCTCTTAATGATTATTATCATTAATAATAATAATGATCATCATCATCATCAATCGTATTTATTGAGCGCTTACTATGTGCAGAGCACTGTACTAAGCGCTTGGGAAGTACAAATTGGCAACACATAGAGACAGTCCCTACCCAACAGTGGGCTCACAGTCTAAAAGGCTCACAGTCTAAAATAATGATGGTATTTGTTAAGCGCTTACTATGTGCAAAACACTGTTCTAAGCGCCGGGGCGGTTACATGGTGATCGGGTTGTCCCATGGGGGGGGCTCACAGTTTCAATCCCCATTTTACAGATGAGGGAACTGAGGCCCAGAGAAGTTAAGTGGCTTGCCCCAAGTCACACAGCTGACAGTTGGTGGAGCCGGGATTTGAACCCATGACCTCTGACTCCAAAGCCCGGGCTCCTTCCACTGAGCCACGCTGCTTCCGGGATTAGAAGAGACGAGTGTGGGGGCTGGATTCTAATAGGAGAGCAATCAATCGTATTTGTTGAGCGCTTACTGTGTGCAGAGCACTGTACTGAGCGCTTGAGAGCAGCAAGGTGAGGTAGGAGGGGGCAAGGTGATGGACGGCTTTAAAGATTTGTGTGTCTCCCTTCTGTGGGGGAAGCGGCCCGTCAGAGCTGAACAGCTCGAGGGGGCTTGGGGGCAGATTTGGGGGCAGAGATTCAGTCATTTATTCATTCAATCGTATTTATTGAGCGCTTACTGTGTGCAGAGCACTGTGCTAAGCGCTTGGGAAGTACAGGCTGGCAACATATAGAGACATTCCCTATCCAACAACGGGCTCACAGTCTAGAAGGGGGAGACAGACAACACAACAAAACATGTGGACGGGTGTCAAGTCATCAGAGTAAATAGAAATAAAGCTAGATGCACATCATTAACAAAATAAATAGAACAGTAAATATGGACAAGTAAATAAATAGAGTAATAAATAATAATAATGTTGGTATTTGTTAAGCGCTTACTATGTGCAAAGCACTGTTCTAATAAATCTGTACAAACATCTATACAGGTGCTGTGGGGAGGGGAAGGAGGGAGGGCAGGGGAGATTTAGACCGTGAGCCCACTGTCTTTTAGACTGTGAGCCCACTGTTGGGTAGGGACGGTCTCTATATGTTGCCATCTTGTACTTCCCAAGCGCTTAGTACAGCGCTCTGCACACAGTAAATGCTCAATAAATACAATTGATTGATTGAGAGGAAGGAGGGTGCTTAGTCTGGGAAGGCCTCCTGGAGGAGGTGAGCTCTCAGTAGGGCTTTGAAGGGAATAATAATGGCATTTATTAAGCACTTACTATGTGCAAAGCACTGTTCTAAGCGCTGGGGAGGTTACAAGCTGATCAGGTTGTCCCCCGTGGGGCTGACAGTCTTAATCCCCATTTTCCAGATGAGGTAACTGAGGCCCAGAGAAGTGAAGTGACTTTTTTTTTTAATGGCATTTATTAAGCGCTTACTATGTGCAAAGCACTGTTCTAAGCGCCGGGGAGGTTACAAGGTGATCAGGTTGTCCCTCGTGGGGCTGACAGTCTTAATCCCCATTTTCCAGATGAGGTAACTGAGGCCCAGAGAAGTGAAGTGACTTGTCCAAAGCGATATGGATTGGGGACAAGGTGGGTAGCAGGGACAAAAGAATTCCAACATGGAGCAGCAGGCCTGCACTGATTGTGCCTGGGGGATGGAGGAAAAGAGGGGAGAAGGGGGTGCTGGGGTCCCCGGAATTGGATGGGGCTTTGCCGGGACCTAAGAGCAGCCTCCCTGCTTGGTGTCCTTTTGGGGTGGCGGGTAAGCCTGTGGGGAGGTGACAGGTGCCTCAGTTACCTCATCAGCTGTGTGACTTTGGGCAAGTCACTTAACTTCTCTGTGCCTCAGTTACCTCAACTGTAAAATGGGGATGAAGACTGTGAGCCCCCCGTGGGACAACCTGATCACCTTGTAACCTCCCCAGCGCTTAGAACGGTGCTTTGCACATAGTAAGCGCTTAATAAATGCCATTATTATTTTACAGAGTACGTGAGTACGGTCCTTCCTGCCGGAACTGAATATTTGAAAGTGGGCTGTAGGCAGAAGGAAACGAACGCATAGGGAGATGCGGTGCTGTAATGCGACCGGGAAATGACTGGAAAGCAAAATGGGGAATAAGATTGTGAGCCCTATGTGGGACAACCTGATTACCTTCCATCTACCCCAGTGCTTAGACCAGTGCTTGGCACATAGCAAGCGCTTAACAAATGCAATCATCCTCATCAACACCCAGGAGAATGGCTCCTTGTAGGCTCTGTGTCAGCTGCGGGCGCTGTTAATAGTAATAATGATAATGATGGCATTTATTAAGCACTTACTGTGTGCAAAGCACCGTTCTAAGCGCTGGGGAGGTTTGGTTTTGTTCTCTGTCTCCCCCTTCTAGACTGTGAGCCCACTGTTGGGTGGGGACTGTCTCTAGATGTTGCCAGCTTGTACTTCCCGAGCGCTTAGTACAGTGCACAGTAAGCGCTCAATAAATACGATTGATTGATTGATACAAGGTGATCAGGTTGTCCCACGGGGGGCTCACAGTCTTAATCCCCACTTTACAGTTGAGGGAACTGAGGCCCAGAGAATAATAATAATAATTGGCATTTATTAAGCGCTTACTATGTGCAAAGCACTTTCTAAGTGCTGGGGAGGATACAAGGTGATCAGGTTGGCCCACGGGGGGCTCACAGTCTTAATCCCCATTTTACAGATGAGGGAACTGAGGCCCAGAGAAGTTAAGTGACTTGCCCAAGATCACACAGCTGACAGGTGGCGGAGTCGGGATTCGAACCCATGACCTCTGACTCCAAAGCCCGGGCTCTTTCCACTGAGCAGTTAAATGACTTGCCCAAAGTCACCCAGCTGACAATTGGCGGAGCGGAATTCGAACCCATGACCTCAGACTCCAAAGACCGGGCTCTTTCCACTGAGCCACGCTGCTTCTCTAAGCCGCGCGCTCTGAGCCACTGAGCCACGCGCAGTTGGCGACCTCCGTGTGTACCTTGGACCGTGGGTCTGCCGGGCGGGTCTGGGTGTTTGCCCTGTATATATGTATATATATTTATACATATTTATTACTCTATTTATTTTACTTGTACATATCTATTCTATTTATTTTATTTGGTTAGTCTGTTTGGTTTTGTTCTCTGTCTCCCCCTTTTTAGACTGTGAGCCCACTGCTGGGTAGGGACTGTCTCTATATGTTGCCAACTTGTACTTCCCAAGCGCTTGGTACAGTGCTCTGCACACAGTAGGCGCTCAATAAATACGATTGATTTTGATGATAATATTCTATTTATTTTATTTTGTTAGTCTGTTTGGTTTTGTTCTCTGTGTCCCCCTTTTTAGACTGTGAGCCCACTGCTGGGTAGGGACCGTCTCTATATGTTGCCAACTTGGACTTCCCAAGCGCTTAGTCCGGTGCTCTGCACACAGTAAGCGCTCAATAAATACGATTGATTGATGATTGATTGATTGATTTGCCACCTGGTTCCACGGCGAGGCGGGCGGTGCCATGGATGGGGTCCAGGAACTTGGACCTCCACTGTTCCCACCAGATGGTGGGATAACCGCCTGAAAGGCCGGAGAGGTTCGAAACCATTTCGAATTCCCAGGCCGAATCATGATTTCAGACTCCACTTAAGAATTTGGAAGCCAACCTCCCTTTCAGAAGCTCCAGCAATTAGGATTTCTTTTAACTGCTGTTAGCCAGCTTCAATAAAACTTTATTGATTTTCTAAAAAAAGAACTGGCACTGACATTTTTTCGCCATCACGATGGGACCTAAAATGACCCTTCCTTCCTCTCCCCCTCGTCCCCCGCTCCATCCCCCCCATCTTACCTCCTTCCCTTCCCCACAGCACCTGTATATGTGTATATATGTTTGTACAGATTTATTACTCTATTTATTTATTTATTTATTTATTTATTTATTTATTTATTTTACTTGTACATATCTATTCTATTTATTTTATTTTGTTAGTATGTTTGGTTTTGTTCTCGGTCTCCCCCTTTTAGACTGTGAGCCCGCTGTTGGGTAGGGACTGTCTCTATATGTTGCCAATTTGTACTTCCCAAGCGCTTAGTACAGTGCTCTGCACATAGTAAGCGCTCAATAAATACGATTGATGATGATGATGATGAGCCACGCTGCTTCTCTAAAATGGGGATTAAGACTGGGAGCCTCACTTGGGTCGGGGACTATATCCAACCCGATTTGCCTGGTTCCACTCCAGCGCTTAGTACAGTGCCTTGCACCCAGTAAGCATTTAAATACTGTAATTATTATTAATTAACTCTCTCTGGGAGCCCTGGACCTATTTCCCATGGGTTTTTCGTCCTCCTAAAGCTACAGACAAGGTCGAGCAAAATGCCCGAATCCTTCTTCTAATCTGTGAGCCCGTCTTCTAGACTGTGAGCCCGTTGTTGGGTAGGGACCGTCTCTATATGTTGCCAACTTGGACTTCCCAAGCGCTTAGTACAGTACTCTGCACACAGTAAGCGCTCAATAAATGCGATCGAATGAATGAATGAATTCCCGCTCATTGTTTCTCATTCATAAATGCTGGTGTTCGGAGGGGTGTAGTGAAAAGAGCATTTATTCATTCAATTGTATGTACTCAGCACTTACTGTGTTAAAAGCAAGGGCCTGGGTGTCCGAGGACCTGGGTTCTAATCCTGCCTCTGCCAGTTGCTTACTGTATGACCTTGTGTCCAGTCACTTAAGTTCTCTGTGCCTCCATTTCTTCAACTGTAAAAAAATGGGGGTTAAATACCTATTCTCTCACCTGCTTAGGCCGTGAGCCCCATGTGGGACAGGGCCTGTGACTAAAATAATTCATCAGTCGTATTTATTGAGCGCTTACTATGTGCAGAGCACTGTACTAAGTGCTCTGCACATAGTAAATTAATTTAGTATAATTAATTTATATTTATCCTAGTATGTAGAACAGTGCTTGTTTAAATGGTAAATGCGTATCAAATACAGTAACAATAATAATCCTGGTTCCACCACCTGCCTTCTGTGTAACCTTGAGCCAGTTGCTTAACTTCCCTGTACCTCAGTTTCCCCCTCTATAAAATCTGGATGAGAACCCTGTCTCGCCCTCTCTTCCTGCAACTGTGAGCCCCGTGCGGGAACAAGGACTCTGTCTGGCCTGATTATCTTGTATCTACCCCAGTGCTCAGTACAGTGCTTGACCCAGAGTAATCGTTTAATAAATGCCACTATTATTATAAAACGTCTCTATGTGTTGCCAACTTGTACTTCCCAAGCGCTTAGTACAGTGCTCTGCACACAGTAAGCGCTCAATAAATACGACTGAATGAATGAATGAATAAAACGGTCTCATTATTTTCAGTACATTCCATTCTGTCATATTATGTGCTTTCTGTGGGCCTTTTAGTGAGTATGCCAATTGGGAAATTGGGAAACGTTTTTCCCCACGTGTGTCTGTCTTGATACAGTGCGACACGAGGTCGGAAGAAAGTCAATCCATCAATCAATCGTATTTATTGAGCGCTTACTGTGTGCAAAGCACTGTACTAAGCGCTTGGGAAGTCCAAGTTGGCAACATATAGAGACAGTCCCTACCCAACAGTGGGCTCACAGTCTAAAAGGGGGAGACAGAGAACAAAGCCAAACATACTAACAAAATAAAATAAATAGAATAGATATGTACAAGTAAAATAAATGAATAAATAGAGTAATAATAATTACTATTACTATTATTACTATTATTATAATAGTATAGTACTATTATTATAATAGTATAGTGCTATTATTATAATATTATTATATTATTATTATCATCATAGTAATTATAGTACTATTATTATAGTATTACTATGATATTATTATAGTAATTATAGTACTGTTATTATAATAGTACTATTATTACTATAATAATAATAATAATAATAATAATAGAGTAAGAAAGTCGTGTGTCTGCACGTAGTGTAGGACACGGGTGAGTACTACAAGTTATCTTTCCCGTCAGGTCCTGCAAGGATGCAGCCCCCCATCCTAGGAGAGAGTCAATTCAGTCATATTTTTATTCAGTAGTATTGAGTGCTTACTGTGTGCAGAGCACTGTACTAAGCTCTTGGGAAAGTACAATATAACAATAAATAGACATATTCCCTGCCCACAGTGTCCAGAGCACCATTATGGAGCCTTCAGGGCCTGCAGCGTACTGAACGCTGCTGTGGGGAGTTAGGAAGTGGGAGATCGCATTCCACCTCTTGGGGTGCTGATGTTTAAATAATAATAATAATATGACATTTATTAAGCGCTTACTATGTGCAAAGCACCGTTCTAAGCGCTGGGGAGGTACAAGGCCATCAGGTTGTCCCACGGAGGGCTCACAGTCCTCATCCCCATTTGACAGATGAGGTCACTGAAGCCCAGAAAAGAATAATAATAATAATAATAATGACATTTATTAAGCGCTTAGTATGTGCAAAGCACCGTTCCAAGCGCTGGGGGAGGTTACAAGGTGATCAGGTTGTCCCACGGGGGGGCTCACAGTCTTCATCCCCATTTTACAGATGAGGTTACTGAGGCACAGAGAATAATAATAATAATAATAATGACATTTATTAAGCGCTCACTATGTGCAAAGCACCATTCCAAGCACTGGGGAGGTACAAGGTCATCAGGTTGTCCCACGGGGGGGCTCACAGTCTTCATCCCCATTTTACAGATGAGGTCACTGAGGCCCAGAGAATAATAATAATAATAATGACATTTATTAAGCACTTACTATGTGCAAAGCACCGTTCCAAGCGCTGGGGGAGGTTACAAGGTGATCAGGTTGTCCCACGGGGGGGCTCACAGTCTTCATCCCCATTTTACAGATGAGGTTACTGAGGCACAGAGAATAATAATAATAATAATAATGACATTTATTAAGCGCTCACTATGTGCAAAGCACCATTCCAAGCACTGGGGAGGTACAAGGTCATCAGGTTGTCCCACGGGGGGGCTCACAGTCTTCATCCCCATTTTACAGATGCGGTCACTGAGGCCCAGAGAATAATAATAATAATAATGACATTTATTAAGCACTTACTATGTGCAAAGCACCGTTCCAAGCACTGGGGAGGTACCAGGTCATCAGGTTGTCCTACGGGGGGGCTCACAGTCTTCATCCCCATTTTACAGATGAAGTCACTGAGGCCCAGAGAATAATAATACTACTAATGACACTTATTAAACGCTCACTATGTGCAAAGCACTGTTCCAAGCACTGGGGAGGTACAAGGGGATCAGGTTTAAAGAGCACAAACGAAAGAAAACCACACAACATTTTGTGGCCCCCCCGCCACAGGTGAACGGAAATGTGTGGATGGGCTAAGTGACCTGCTGGAGAGTTGAGTTTGGAGAAGCATCCTCTAGACTGTAAGCTCACTGTGGGCAGGGAATGGGTCTGTTTATTGTTCTATTATACTCTCCCAAGGGCTTAGTACAGCGCTCTGCACGCAGTAAACGCTCAATAAATATGACTGATTTTGACGGGAGGAAAATTCAAAGGCCTGGGAATCAGAAAGACCTGGGTTCTAGTCCGGCTTCACCACGAGTCTGCCGTGTGGCCTTGGGCAAGTCACTTAACTTCTTAGTTCTCCAGTTCCCTCATCTGTAAAATCAATCAATCAATCAATCGTATTTATCGAGCGCTTACTATGTGCAGAGCACTGTACTAAGCGCTTGGGAAGTACAAATTGGCAACACGTAGAGACAGTCCCTACCCAACAGTGGGCTCACAGTCTAAAAGGGGGAGACAGAGAACAGAACCAAACATACCAACAAAATAAAATAAATAGGATAGAAATGTACAAGCAAGATAAATAAATAAATAGAGTAATAAATATGTACAACCATATATACATCAATCAATCAATCGTATTTATTGAGCGCTTACTATGTGCAGAGCACTGTACTAAGCGCTTGGGAAGTACAGATTGGCAACACATAGAGACAGTCCCTACCCGACAGTGGGCTCACAGTCTAAAAGTCTATACATATAATGTATATTACATTATATTACATTACATTAATATATATATAATAATAATATATAATATATATAAATAATATATATAATAATGTAATATAGTAATGTATATTACATTATATGTATATCACAGTCTATACATATAATGGGAATTAAGGGAATTAAGGCTGTGAGCCCCATATGGAACATGGGCTCTGTCTAACCAGATTAACTTGTATTACCCCAGTGTTTAGAACAGTGCCTGGCACATAGTAAAATGCTTAACAAATACAATTTTAAAAAGGCCTTTCCAAACAAAGGGAGTATTATGGACAAAATTTACAGTGGACAAGTAGCAGGGGTGGAGGGGCACACCTACTGTCCCCCACCCCATTACTCCCACCCTGTCCCTGCCTGGAATAGAGAGCATTTGGTGTAGATCTCTTTAAAATCAGTCAATCAATCAATCAATCGTATTTATTGAGCGCTTACTATGTGCAGAGCACTGTACTAAGCGCTTGGGAAGTACAAATTGGCAACAAATTAAAAGCAGTAGTCCCCCAAGATCTGGTATTTTGCCCCTGATTTCTGACCCCAAGTACAACACGGGGATATTTGAATAGGCAAAAATGATGCTTTGAAATCTTTTGAGTCACTGACGTCTCATCTTTCATGCTCTACCTTCTGAGATAGGAAAAGTAGATTTGGATGGAGAGAAAGTAAAAACGTAAATAGCACTGGGCCCCGCTGTTCACATCAAACCAACATTAATATTGGAGAGTTTTGGGGTGAGACTTTTCATCATCATCAATCGTATTTATTGAGCGCTTACTATGTGCAGAGCACTGCACTAAGAGCTTGGGAAGTACAAATTGGCAACTTTTCAGACCAAATCTACACCTTTGCCCAGTGCCTCGGGTGAAATCTACTCTATTGGATCAGAATTATGTTCATTCATTCATCCAATCGTATTTATTGAGCGCTTACTGTGTGCAGAGCACTGGACTAAGCGCTTGGGAAGTACAAGCTGGCAACATATAGAGACAGTCCCTACCCAACAGCGGGCTCACAGTCTAGAAGGGGGAGACAGACAACAAAACTCAACATATTAACAAAATAAAATAAATCGAACAAATATGTACAAATAAACTAAATAGAGTAATAAATACGAACAAACATATATACATATATCCAGGTGCTGTGGGGAGGGGAAGGAGGACAGTAAGGAAGGAGGACAGATGTTGAAAAGTAAATTAGAATAAATAATCCAGTGAATTTCATCCTCCCCTATTTCCTGATGACCGTTTTTGCAAATGTTTTTATATCTGTCTTCATTAAAGGGTAAATTCCTCATGGGCAGGGAATGTCTCATTTTTCCAAGCACTTAGGATAGTACATTGTGTCTAGTGGACTTTCAATAAGGCCATTACTGTCCCTGTATAAAACAGCTCCATGCAATTAGATGAGGCAAAGCAGAAACAGAAGCACCGTGGCTCAGTGGAAAGATCCCGGGCTTTGGAGTCAGAGGTCACGGGTTCAAATCCCGGCTCTGCTAATTGTCAGCTGTGTGACCTTGGGCAAGTCACCTGTATATATGTATATATGTTTGTACATATTTGTTACTCTATTTATTTTACTTGTACATATCTATTCTATTTATTTTATTTTGTAAGTATGGTTTTGTTCTCTGTCTCCCCCTTTTAGACTGTGAGCCCACTGTTGGGTAGGGACTATCTCTATATGTTGCCGACTTGTACTTCCCAAGCGCTTAGTACAGTGCTCTGCACACAGTAAGCGCTCAATAAATACGATTGGTGATGATGATGATGATGAAGTCACTTAACTTCTCTGTGCCTCAGTTCCCTCATCTGTAAAATGGGGGTTAAGAGTGTGAGCCCCCTGTGGGACAACCTGATCACCTTGTAACCTCCCCAGCGCTTAGAACAGTGCTTTGCACATAGTAAGCGCTTAATAAATGCCATTATTATTATAAACAGTGTAGCACAGAAGGTGGAGCACGAGCCTGTGAGTCAGAGGACCTGGCTTCAAACCCCACCTCTGCCACTTGTCTGCTGGGTGACCTTGGACAATTCACTTCACTTCTCTGTGCCTCATTCTCCCCTATTTCCTGATGACCCTGTTTGCAACTGTGCCTCAGTTACCTCATCTGTAAAACGGGAGTTAAGACCATGAGCCCCTCATAGGACATGGACTGTGTCCAACCTGCTTAGCTTGTACCTGCCTGAGTGCTTAGTAGAATACCTGACACATAGTAAGCACTTAACAAATACTATTTGAGAAGCAGCGTGGCTCAGTGGAAAGAGCCTGGGCTTTGGAGTCAGAGGTCGTGGGTTCGAATCCCAACTCCACCAATTGTCAGCTGTGTGACTTTGGGCAAGTCACTTCACTTCTCTGTGCCTCAGTGACCTCATCTGTAAAATGGGGATTAAGACTGTGAGCCCCCTGTGGGACAAACTCATCACCTTGTAACTTCCTCAGTGCTTAGAACAGTGCTTTGCACATAGTAAGCGCTTAATAAATGCCATTATTATTATTATTCTTATTTAAAAAACAAAAAAGAAATGAGTATATCACCAGGAGTTCTGCATGCTTCTCAGGGTCCAGCCCTGTGCTAGGAGCTTAAGAGCCATAGAGAACTGGGCCCACCTCTGCCATAACGTGGGTTTTCATTTCTGTGAGCCCAATGTTGGGTAGGGACTGTCTCTATATGTTGCCAATTTGTACTTCCCAAGCTCTCAGTACAGTGCTCTGCACATAGTAAGCGCTTAATAAATACGATTGATGATGATGATGATTTCATAATTGGGACACAGCATGATGGAGGAATTCCCCTCCTCCCCCTCTCCATCCCCCCCCGCCTTACCTCCTTCCCTTCCTCACAGCACCTGTATATATGTATATATAATTGTACGTATTTATTACTCTATTTTTATTTTACTTGTACATATTTGTTCTGTTTATTTTATTCTGTTAATATGTTTTGTTCTCTGTCTCCCCCTTCTAGACTGTGAGCCCGCTGTTGGGTAGGGACCGTCTCTATATGATGCCAACTTGTACTTCCCAAGTGCTTAGTCCAGTGCTCTGCACACAGTAAGCGCTCAATAAATACGATTGAATGAATGAATGAATGAATGAATTAGAGGGCACCCTTCCCACAGCCTGAGTCTGCTCCGATATAACACGATCCGCATGTTGGCACGGGGAGATTTGGTATGGGAGGATTGGTTGAGTACAGGATGAGGTGTGATTCTACTATGGTGGCTTCTGCTTTCTGCTTCAGCCTTCCTGTGCTGTCCCTCACAGAATCATCAATCGTATTTATTGAGCGCTTACCGTGTGCAGAGCACTGTACTAAGCGCTTCGTTTGTTTCTGAAGAATCGTGTGTTTCTTCGTGTTTGGCAGCTGCCCAATCTTTAACACTTCACTTTAACAATCTTTTTAATCTTTAACAATCACTTTACCAATCTTTAACACTTTAACACTTTGAGCCCCGTGAGGGACAGTGACCGCGTCCAACCTAATTAACTTGTAGCTACCCCAGCACTTAGAGCAGTGTTGGACACATAGTACACAGGCTTAAGAGCCAGAGGTCATGGGTTCAAATCCCGGCTCTGCCACTTGTCAGCTGTGTGACTTTGGGCAAGTCACTTCACTTCTCCGGGCCACATTTACCTCATCTGTAAAATGGAGATTAAGATTGGGAACCCCACGTGGGACAACCCTGATAACCTTGTATCCACCCCAGCACTTAGAACAGTGCTTGGCACATAGTAAGCGCTTAACAAATACCAACATCATTATTATTATTATTATTATAGTAAGCACTAAGTAAATAAGCGCTTAACAAATGCACCTTTTTTTAAAAAAAAAAAAAGCAATGATTGCCAAGGGTGAAGTATGGTCTAGTGGATAGAGAGCCACAGGCCTGTAAATAATAATAATAATAATGGCATTTATCAAGCACTTACTATGTGCAAAGCACTGTTCTAGGCACTGGGGAGGTTACAAGGTGATCAGGTTGTCCCTCAGGGGGCTCACAGTCTTCATCCCCATTTTACAGATGAGGGAACTGAGGCACAGAGAAGTCAAGTGACTTTCCCAAAGTCCCACAGCTGACTAGTAGCAGAGTCGGGATTTGAACCCATGACCTCTGACTCCAAAGCCTGTGCTCTTTCCACTGAGCCACGCTGCTTCTCAAGCTGGGAATCAGAAGGATGAGCCCACTGTTGGGTAGGGACCATCTCTGTATGTTGCCAACTGGTACTTCCCAAGCACTTAGTACAGTGCTCTGCATACAGTAAGCGCTCAATAAATACGATTGAATGAATGAATGAATGATGTGAGTTATAGTCCTGGCTCTGCCACTTTTCTGCTGTGTGACCCTGGGCAAGTCACCCCACTTCTCTGGGCCTCTGTTACCTCATCTGTGAAATGAGGATTAACACTGTGAGCCCCATATGGGACAGGGGCTGTTCCAACCTGATTCATTTGTATCTACCCTACTGCTTAATACAGTGCCTGGCACATAGTAAGTGCTTAACAAATATCATTTTTTTTAATATGAAGCGTTTTGCTAGGGATGGATATCACAAATAAAGGAATTTAGATGGACAAATCACAGTAATAATAATAATAATGATGATGGCATTTTTTAAGCGCTTACTATGTACAAAGCACTGTTCTAAGTGCTCGGGAGGATACAAGGTGATCAGGTTGTCCCACTCACAGTCTTAATCCCCATTTTACAGATGAGGGAACTGAGGCTCGGAGAAGTGAAGTGACTTGCCCAAGGTCATACAGCAGACATGGGGCGGAGCCAGGATTAGAACCCATGACCGCTGACTCCCAAGCCCGGGCTCTTTCCACTGAGCCACGCTGCTTCTCTAATCTAACCAATCAGTGGTATTACACGCCTCAGTGCTTAGTAAGGTGCCTGGTACATAGTAAGCGCTTAACAAATACCATAATCATTATTATTATTGAGTGCTTACTATGTGTAGAGCACTGTACTCGGAAGTGCTTGGAAGAGTCCAATATAACAGAATTATACTTTCCAAGCACTGAATTGTACTCTCCAAGCACTTAGTACAGTGCTCCGCACACAGTAAACGCTCAGTAAGTATGATTGGATGAATGAATGAACAAAGAGTTGGTAGACCCCATTCCCCACCCACAAGAAGCTAAGAGTCTAGGATTTGGTGACTTTAAAACCCAACTCAGGGGTTTGGGGCCTTAGATTGCGAAGCAGCCTCTTTTCAATCAATCAGTCAATCAATCGTATTTATTGAGCGCTTACTATGTGCAGAGTACTGTACTAAGCGCTTGGGAAGTACAAATTGGCAACACATAGAGACAGTCCCTACCCAACAGTGGGCTCACAGTCTAAAAGTGTCCCTTTTGTCAGGGACACCGGCGTTTTCTGTAAAAGAAACTGTACAACGAAGAGACGTTATTAAATTTCACAAAAAGCAAAGACACCTTGTCCAGGGAAGCTGGGGCAGGATGACCTGCAGAGCCTTCTGCAACAACCAGTCAGTCAGTCAGATTTATTGAGCACTTACTGTGCGCGGTGCACTGTACTAAGAACTTGGGAGAATCCAACATGACAATAAACACATTCCCTGCCCACGATGAGCTTACAGTCTAGAGACTGTGAGCTCCTTTCAGACTGAGAGATTGTTGTGGGCAGGGAATGTGCCCGATGTTATATTGTACTCTCCTGAGCGCTTAGTACAGTGCTTTGTACACAGTAAGCGCTCAATAAATACGATTACTGATGATAATAATAATAGAGAACAGTCTTTGTGCCTCAGTCTCCCCTCGGATCCCCCAGTTGGACCCCAGATGCCTCTACTTCCCCAACATTTTGCCTTTCCCAACTGATCCTTAGCGAGCAAGATAACTTCCTGCTCTGCACTGTACCTCATTCTCGCCTGTCCCATTCCCTCGGCCCATTCCCACTGGATTCTAGTCCCGGCTCGTCCCCTGGCCTGCTGAGTGACCTTGGCCAAGTCACCTAACTTCCCAGTTTCCCTTCATCTGTAAAATGAGGAGGAGATCCCCGCATTTCCTGCCTCTAAGACGGGGAACCTCACGAGGGACAGGGATTGTGTCCGATCTGTCGGGGCTTAATATCATAATCGTTATTGCTGCTCTTGGGATGTTCTCCGCAAAGGCAGAGGAGGTGAAAAACCTTAAAAGGAGGGTTATGGGGGATTTATCTGGTGGTGCAGGAGGATGCGAAGGGAGGACTTGGGTTGTGGATGCTGAATAATGCATCAGACAAGACTTCCAATTTCGGTTTGTAGTCTGGGAGAGCAGAACTGCTAAAAAGGCTTCAGTCCAATCGCCCAACCCCCAAAACCAAGAATTTTGTGAGCTCCTCGGAAGAAACACTACTAATGCATGATCCCGATCATTGCTGGCCGGGTCAGAATCCTTTTATCCTAAGGAAAAAAAAAGCAGATGTGTTTGTTTTTTTCCAGATCGGATTCATTGCGGTTTGTTGTGCATCCGGAAGGATTTGGAGGGGGAGAGGGAAGGGGGCGTTTGATTCATCCGAGGAAAGGGAAGTGGGCGTTTGATTCATCTGAGACTTGGTCCCCGAAATCATTCATTCACTCATTCAGTCGTATTTATTGAACGCTGACTGTGTGCAGAGCACCGTACTAAGCGCTTGGGAAGTACAAGTTGGCAACAGATAGAGACGGTCCCTACCCAACAACGGGGAGACAGACAACAAAACAAAACATGCGGACAGGTGTCAAGTCATCAGAACATATAGAATTAAAGCTAAATGCGCATTATTAACAAAATAAATAGAATAGTAAATATGGACAAGTAAAATAGAGTAATAAATCTGTACAAACACTTATACAGGTGCTGTGGGGAGGGGAAGGAGGTAGGGCCGGGGGGATGAGGAGGAGGAGAGGAAAAAGGGGGCTGAGTGTGGGAAGGCCTCTTGGAGGAGGTGAGCTCTCAGGAGGGCTTTGAAGAGAGGAAGAGAGCTAGCTTGGTGGATGTGTGGAGGGAGGGCATTCCGCGCCAGGAGAAGGACATGGGCCGAGGGTTGATGGTGGGACAGGTGAGAACGAGTTTCAATCAATCAATCAATCAATCAATCAATCATCATCATCAATCGTATTTATTGAGCGCTTACTGTGTGCAGAGCACTGTACTAAACGCTTGGGAAGTACAAGTTGGCAACATATAGAGACAGTCCCTACCCAACAGTGGGATCACAGTTTAAAAGGGGGGAGACAGAGAACAAAACCAAGCATACTAACAAAATAAAATAAATAGAATAGATATGTACAAGTAAAATAAATAAATAGAGTAATAAATATGTACAAACATATATACATCTATACAGGTGCTGTGGGGAAGGGAAGGAGGTAAGATGGGGGGGATGGAGAGGGGGACGAGGGGGAGAGGAAGGGGGGCTCAGACTGGGAAGGCCTCCTGGAGGAGGTGAGCTCTCAGTAGGGCCTTGAAGGGAAACAGTGGGCTCACAGTCTAAAAGGGGGGAGATGGAGAACAAAACCAAACATACTAACAAAATAAAATAGACTAGAATAGATATGAGATAATGATGATGGCATTTGCTAAGCGCTTACTATGTGCAAAGCACCGTTCTAAGCGCTGGGGCAGATACAGGGGGACCAGGTTGTCAGCGCTTACTGTGTGCAGAGCACTGTACTAAGCGCTTGGGAAGTCCAAGTTGGCAACATAAGGGGTGAGGAGGTGTGCGGCAGCAGAGGAGCGGAGGGTGCGGGCTGAGCGGGAGGAGAACAGAAGGGAGGGGAGGTGGGAGGGGACGAGGGGATGGACAGACTTGAAGCCAAGACTGAGGAGTTTTTGCTTGATGTGTAGGTTGACTGGTAGCCACTGGAGATTTTTGGGAGGGGAGTAACATGCCCAGAGCGTTTCTGCACAAAGACGATCCGGGAAGCGGCGGGAAGTATGGATTGAAGTGGGGAGAGACAGGAGGATGGGAGATCAGAGAGGAGGCTGATGCAGTCATCCAGTCGCTTGGGGAGTGTGGCCTCAATCAGGCAAATGGCTTCACTGAGGCCTGGAGGAACAGCGGGGAGGATGTCAGAAGAAACAGCATCGGGAGCAGTGAGATCTAGCGGCAGAATCAATCAATCAATCAATCAATCGTATTTATTGAGCGCTTACTATGTGCAGAGCACTGTACTAAGCGCTTGGGAAGTACAAATTGGCAACACATAGAGACAGTCCCTACCCAACAGTGGGCTCACAGTCTAAAAGGGGGAGACAGAGAACAGAACCAAACATACCAACAAAATAAATAGGATAGAAATGTACAAGTAAAATAAATAAATAAATAAATAAATAGAGAATAAATATACTCTATTTATAATAATATAAATATTATTTATAAATAAATAATAGGCAGAAGCCCGGGCCTGGGGCTCAAGACCTGGCCTCTCATCCCAGCTCCACTACTCGTCTGCCGTGTGACCTTGAACAAGTCACTTCACTTCTCTGGGCCTCAGTTACCTCATCTCTAAAATGAGGAGGTGGATACAAGGTGATCGGGTTTGTCCCACGTGGGGCTCACCGTCTTAATCCCCATTTTACAGAAGAGGCCACTAATAATAATAATGGACTTTATTAAGCATTTACAATGTGCAAAGCACTGTTCTAAGCACTGGGGAGGTTGCAAGGGGATCAGGTTGTCCCACGGGGGGGCTCGCAGTCTTCATCCCCAATTTACAGATGAGGTAACTGAGGCCCAGAGAAGTTAAGTGACTTGCTCAAAGTCACACAGCTGACAATTGGCGGAGCCGGGATTTGAACCCGTGACCTCTGACTCCAAAGCCCGGGCTCTTTCCACTGAGCCACGCTAGGTCACTGAGTCACAGAGAAGTGAAGTGACTTGCCCAAAGTCACACAGCTGACAAGCGGCAGAGTCGGGATTAGAATCCATGACCTCTGACTCCCAAAGCCGTGCTCTTTCCACTGAGCCGTGCTGCTCCTTCCCCTCCCCATAGCACCTGTATATATGTTCGTATGTTCGTACAGATTTATTACTCTATATATTTTACTTGTACATATTTACTATTCTATTTATTTTGTTAATGATGTGCATTTAGCTTTAATTCTATTTATTCTGATGACTTGACACCCGTCCACATGTTAACCCGCCCACTCGTCCTTGTACAGATTTATTACTCTATATATTTTACTTGCACATATTTACTATTCTATTTATTTTGTTAATGGTGTGCATTTAGCTTTAGTTCTATTTATTCTGATGACTTGACACCCATCCGCGTGTTAACCCGTCCACTCGTCCTTGTACAGATTTATTACTCTATATATTTTACTTGTACATATTTACTATTCTATTTATTTTGTTAATGATCTGCATTTAGCTTTAATTCTATTTATTCTGATGACTTGACACCCGTCCACATGTTAACCCGTCCACTCGTCCTTGTACAGATTTACTACTCTATATATTTTACTTGCACATATTTACTATTCTATTTATTTTGTTAATGATGTGCATTTAGCTTTAATTCTATTTATTCTGATGAGTTGACACCCATCCACGTGTTAACCCGTCCACTCGTCCTTGTACAGTTTTATTACTCTATATATTTTACTTGTACATATTTACTATTCTATTTATTTGGTTAATGATGTGCATTTAGCTTTAATTCTATTTATGCTGATGACTTGACACCCGTCCGCATGTTAACCTGTCCACTCGTCCTTGTACAGATTTATTACTCTATATATTTTACTTGTACATATTTACTATTCTATTTATTTGGTTAATGATGTGCATTTAGCTTTAATTCTATTTATTCTGGTGACTTGACACCCGTCCACATGTTTTGTTTTGTTGTCTGTCTCCCCCTTCTAGACTGTGAGCCCGTTGTTGAGTAGGGACCGTCTCTATATGGTGCCAACTTGCACTTCCCAAGCGCTTAGTACAGTGCTCTGCACACAGTAAGCGCTCAATAAATACGATTGAATGAATGAATGAGGAGTAAGACTGTGAGCCCCATGTGGGACAGGGTCTGAGTCCAACCTGATCATCATCATCATCATCAATCGTATTTATTGAGCGCTTACTGTGTGCAGAGCACTGTACTAAGCGCTTGGGAAGTACAAATCGGCAACATATAGAGACAGTCCCTACCCAACAGTGGGCTCACAGTCTAAAAGGGGGAGACAGAGAACAAAACCAAACATACTAACAAAATAAAATAAATAGAATAGATAGGTATAAGTAAAATAAATAAATAAATAAATAAATAGAGTAATAAATATGTACAAACATATATACACATATACAGGTGCTGTGGGGAAGGGAAGGAGGTAAGATGGGGGGATGGAGAGGGGGACGAGGGGGAGAGATTAGCTTGTATCTACCCCACGTGCTTAGTACAGTGCCTAGCATACAGTAAGTGCTTAACGAATACCATTAAAAGAGGAAAAAAAAAAACACCGCATCAGTCAAGGAGCATGAGTCAATCAATTAATCAATCAATCGTATTTATTGAGTGCTTACTGTGTGCAGAGCACTGTACTAAGCGCTTGGGAAGTACAAGTTGGCAACATATAGAGACGGTCCCTACCCAACAGTGGGCTCTCAGTCTAGAATGAATGAATGAATCAATCAATCGTATTTATTGAGCGCTTACTGTGTGCAGAGCACTGTACTAAGCGCTTGGGAAGTACAAGTTGGCAACATATAGAGACGGTCCCTACCCAACAGTGGGCTCTCAGTCTAGAATGAATGAATGAATCAATCAATCGTATTTATTGAGCGCTTACTGTGTGCAGAGCACTGTACTAAGCGCTTGGGAAGTACAAGTTGGCAACATATAGAGACGGTCCCTACCCAACAGTGGGCTCACAGTCTAGAATGAACTCTAAAGCAAGTTTTCCTTAATGTGGAATAGGCTGGGATTGTTATTCCGGCAGCGGGAGTGTATCGAGTGTTCTGTCCTCTCTTCCTCCAGGTGTTTTTTTGGGTGAGGTGAACTCAGGTGGGACAGGGTTCAAATCCCAGCTCTGCCAATTGCCAGCTGTGTGACTTTGGGGAAGTCACTTCACTTCTCTGTGCCTCAGTTACCTCATCTGGAAAATGGGGATGAAGACTGTGAGCCCCCCAGGGGACAGCCTGATCAGCTTGTAACTTCCCCAGCGCTTAGAATAGTGCTTTGCACATAGTAAGCGCTTAATAAATGCCATCATCATCATCCTGATCACCTTGTAACCTCCCCAGCACTTAGAATAGTGCTTTGCACATAGTAAGCGCTTAATAAATGCTATCATTATTATTATTATTATTATTATTATGCTGCCTTTTGACTAAGGCGGTGCAAACATTGTCACCAAGTGGGTGGAACCCGGGCCTGGGAATCAGAATCAGAAGGACCCGGGTTCTAATCCCGCCTCCACCACTTGTCTGCTGTGTGACCTTAGGCAAGTCACTTCCTCTGTGCCTCAGTCACCCCCTCTTTAAAATGGGGATTAAGACTGTGAGCTCCCTGTGGGACATGGACCCTTTCCAACCTGATTAGCTCGTATCTACCCAGCTCTCAGGACATTGCTTGGCACATAGTAAGTGATTAGCAGATTTCATTAAAAAACAAAGCAAAGCATGCTTTGTAGATCACCTGTCTACATGCCTTGTTTTGTTGTCTGTCTCCCCCTTCTATCAATCAATCAATCAATCATATTTATTGAGCGCTTACTGTGTGCAGAGCACTGTACTAAGCGCTTGGGAAGTACAAGTCGGCCACACATAGAGACAGTCCCTACCCAACAGCGGGCTCACAGTCTGGAAGGGGGAGACAGAGAACAAAACCAAACATACTAATAAAATAAAATAAATAGAATAGATATGTACAAGATAAATAAATAAATAAAGTAATAAATATGTACAAACATATATACATATACATCATCCATGATGATGATGGTATTTGGTAAGCGCTTATTATGTGCCAACCACTGTTCTAAGCGCCTTCTAAGTCCCTACCCAACAACGGGCTCACAGTCTAGAAGGGAGAGACAGACAACAAAACAAAACATGTGGACAGGTGTCAAGTCATCAGAATAAATAGAAGTAAAGCTAGATGCACATCATTGACAAAATAAGTAGAATAGTGAATATGTACAAGTAAAATAGAGTAAAAAATCTGTACAAACATATGTACAGGCGCTGTGGGGAAGGGAAGGTGGTGGGGCAGGGGGGATGGGGAGGGGGAGACTTGTACTTCCCAAGCGCTTAGTCCAGTGCTCTGCACACAGTAAGCGCTCAATAAATACGATTGATTGATTGATTGACTGATTGAGAGGAAAAAGGGGGCTCAGTGTGGGAAGGCCTCCTGGAGGAGGTGAGCTCTCAGTAGGGCTTTGAAGGGAGGAAGAGAGCGAGCTTGGCGGATGGGCAGAGGGATTGGGGGCATTCCAGGCCCGGGGGAGGACGTGGGCCGGGGGTCGATGGCGGGAATGCCTGTATATATGTATATATGTTTGCACATATTTATTACTCTATTTATTTTACTTGTACATATTTATTCTATTTATTTTATTCTGTTAATATGTGTTGTTTTGTTCCCTGTCTCCCCCTTCTAGACTGTGAGCCCGCTGTTGGGTAGGGACCGTCTCTGTATGTTGCCAACTTGTACTTCCCAAGCGCTTAGTCCAGTGCTCTGTACACAGTAAGCGCTCAGTAAATACGATTGATTGATTGATTGACGACGGGACGGGCGAGAACGAGGCACGGTGAGGAGGTTAGCGGCAGAGGAGCGGAGGGTGCGGGCTGGGCTGGAGAAGGAGAGGAGGGAGGTGAGGGAGGAGGGGGCGAGGTGATGGACGGCCTTGAAGCCCAGGGTGAGGAGTTTCTGCCTGATGCGCAGATTAATTGGTAGCCACTGGAGATTTTTGAGGAGGGGAGTAACATGCCCAGAGCGTTTCTGCACAAAGATGATCCGGGCAGCGGCGTGAAGTGTAGACTGAAGTGGGGAGAGACAGGAGAATGGGAGATCAGAGAGGAGGCTGATGCCGTAATCCAGCCGGGATAGGATGAGCGACTGAACCAGCAAACCCACATGGTTTCACAGTGTTAATCCCCATTTTACCGATGAGGTAACCGAGGCCCAGAGGCAGTCAAGTGCCCTGCCCAAGGTCACACAGCAGACAAGGGGCAATCCAGGATTAGAACCCAGGTCCTCTGATTCCCAGGCCCATCCTCTCTCCATTAGACCAGGCTCTTGCTTCTCCGGTTGTAGCGTACCTGCCCCGGTGCTTAGTCCCCTGCTTGGCACGTAGTAAGTGTTTGACAAATATTATGATTATATGCCCGACTCAAACGTTAGCCAAGATCCGGTCCTGTCTTCCGTGCCGAAGTCGCCGCTTCTGTCTAAGCGGCCCGGACTGCTTTGTCTCTCCCTGTAGTGTTTGACTATACCTACCGGGATTACGTGCTTTCCTGGTATGGGAAACTGAGTCGGGATGAAGGGCAGCTGTATCACCTGCTTTCTGAAGACTTCTGGGAGATCGCCAGACAGCTGCGCCAAAGGCTGAGCCACGTAGATGTGGTGAAAGTGGTCTGCCAGGATGTCGTCAGAGCTTTGCTCGCCCACTTCTGTGACCTCAAAGCGGCTAGCAGCAGGTAAAAAAACAAAACGCACCCCAAAAAATTCCCCGAAAACATCCAGATTACTCGCTGAAAACCTTCCGTGTTCTGGGTCGGAACGGGCCACTAGAAGGGGGAGATGAACGGGAAGAGAAGTAGCCTGGCTTAGTTGATAGAGCCTGGGAATCAGAAGGACCTGAGTTCTAATCTTGGCCCCACCGTTTCATTCATTCATTCATTTTATTTTATTAATATCATCATCATCGATCGGATTTATTGAGCGCTTACTGGGTGCAGAGCACCGTACTAAGCGCTTGGGAAGTACAAGTTAATATGTTTTGTTTTGTCGTCTGTCTCCCCCTTCTAGACTGGGAGCCCACCGTTGGGTCGGGACCGTCCCTATGTGTTGCCAACTTGTACTTCCCAAGCGCTTAGTCCAGTGCTCTGCACACAGTAAGCGCTCAATAAATACGATTGAATGAATGAATTCAGACGTATTTATTGAGCGCTTACTCTGTGCAGAGCGCTGTACTAAGCGCTTGGGAAGTACAAATCGGCAACGTATTCATTCATTCAGTCAGTCATACTTATTGAGCGCTTACTGTGTGCAGAGCACTGTACCAAGCGCTTGGGAAGTCAAGTTGGCAACATATAGAGATGATCCCTACCCAACATTCATTCATTCAATCGTATTTATTGAGCGCTTACTGTGTACCAAGCGCTTGGGAAGTACAAGTTGGCAACATATAGAGATGGTCCCTACCCAACAACGGGCTCGTTGTCTGCTATGTGACCTGGGACAAGTCACTTAACTTCTCTGGGCCTCAGTTATCTTGTCTGTAAAGTGGGGATTAAACTGTGAACCCACTTCTCTGGGCCTCAGTTATCTTGTCTGTGAAGTGGGGATTAAACTGTGAGCCCCATGTGGGACGTGGCCTGTGTCCAACCTGCTTAGTTTGTATCTACCCCAGCGCTTAGCACAGCGCTTGACACACGATAAGCGCTTAACAAATACCATCAAAAAAAAGTCGTGGGGTAGAAAGGTGTTTGAGGTCTTTTTAAAAAAGGAAACCAGGAGTGATAGAGAAGTTCAGTTTAAAAACCTTTTTATAGTTAGCGTTTCCAGAATCTACCAGTCAGTGCTACTGTTTGAGCACTGACTGCACGGCAACATCCTAAGTGCTTGGAGAGCTTGAAACAATAGAGTTGGTGGACACCTTCCCTGCCCAAAATGAGCTCACAGTCTAAAGGAGAAGCATCTAAACAATCAATCAGTTGTATTTATTGAACGCTTACGGTGTGAGAGCACTGTACTAGAAGTGCAGAGAAGCAGAGAAGCACGCCTGCAGAGAAGCAGCGTGGCTCAGTGGAAAGAGCCCGGGCTTGGGAGCCAGAGGTCATGGGTTCTAATTCCGGCTCCGCCGCTTGTCATCATCATCAATCGTATTTATTGAGCGCTCACTGTGTGCAGAGCACTGTACTAAGCGCTTGGGAAGTACAAGTTGGCAACATATAGAGACAGTCCCTACCCAACAGCGGGCTCACAGTCTAAAAGACTGTGAAAGACCCTAAAAGACTTGTCAGCTGTGTGACTTTGGGCAAGCCACTTCACTTCTCTGGGCCTCAGTTCCCTCATCTGTAAAATGGGGATGAAGACTGTGAGGCCCACATGGGACAACCTGATCACCTTGCAACACCCCCCCAGCGCTTAGAACAGTGCTTCGCACATAGTAAGCGCTTAACAAATGTCATTATTATTATTATTACTAAACGCATGGGAGAATACAGTACAACAGAGTTAGTAGACACGGTCCCTGCCCAAAACGAGCTCACGGTCCAGAGGGGGAGACAAACATGTATACAGACATGTGTGTGTATTAATATATGTGTACTGTGTGTATATATGTGGGAATGTATTTACAATAATTATATATGTGTGTATATATGTGTATATATATACACATATATACACATATAGTAATTATAAATATAATTATAAATATAAATACATAATTATATATGTATATATGTGCATATATACATATATATAATTATTATAAATACATTCCCACATATATACATATAATACATATATATATATATATATATATATATATATATATGGGGATTAAGGCTGTGAGCCCCACGTGGGACAACCTGATCACCTTGCAACCCCCTGCCCAGTGCTTAGAACAGTGCTTCGCATATAGTAAGCGCTTAACAAATGTCATCATCATTATTATAATTATTATTACTAAACGCATGGGAGAATACAGTACAACAGAGTTAGTAGACACGGTCCCTGCCCAAAACGAGCTCACGGTCCAGCGGGGGAGACAAACATGTATACAGACATGTGTGTGTATTAATATATGTGTACTGTGTGTGTATATATGTATATTATATGTATATATGTGGGAATGTATTTATAATAATTATATATATAGGTATATACATATATATATACATATATGTATATACCTCTATATATACACACATATATACATATATATAATTATTATAAATACATTCCCACATATATACATATAATATATATATATGGGGATTAAGACTGTGAGCCCCACGTGGGACAACCTGATCACCTTGCAACCCCCCCCCCCCCCAGGGCTTAGAACAGTGCTTCGCACATAGTAAGCGCTTAATAAATGTCATCATTATTATTATATTAATAATAATAATTATTATTATTATTACTAAACGCATGGGAGAATACAGTGCAACAGAGTTAGTAGACACGGTCCCTGCCCAAAACGAGCTCACGGTCCAGAGGGGGAGACAAGCATGTATACAGGCATGTGTGTGTATTAATATATGTGTACTGTATTCATTCAATCATATTTATTGAGCACTTACTGTGTGCAGAGCACTGTACTAAGTGCTTGGGAAGTACAAGTTGGCGACATATAGAGACGGTCCCTACCCAACAGCGGGCTCACAGTCTAGAAGGGGGAGACAGACAACAAAACAGAACATATTAACAAAATAAAATAAATAGACTAAATATGTACAAATAAAATAAATAAATAAATAGAGTAAGAAATACGTACAAACATATATACAGGTGCTGTGGGGAGGGGAAGGAGGTAAGGCGGGGGGATGGGGAGGGGGAGGAGGGGGAGAGGAAGGAAGGGAATAATAATGATGGCATTTATTAAGCGCTTTACAGATGAGGTAACTGAATGTATATATATGTATATTATATGTATATATGTGGGAATGTATTTATAATAATTATATATATGGCATTTATTAAGCACTTTACAGATGAGGTAACTATGTGTATATATGTATATTATATGTATATATGTGGGAATGTATTTATAATACATATATATATTATAAATATATACATATATATATTCTGGATCTGTATCTAACAGCTGTGGGGCTAAGGGAGGGCTGAATAAAGGGAGCAAATCCTAGTGCAAGAGCCAAGCGGAAGGGAATGGGAGAAGAGAAAATGAGGGCGTAATCAGGGAAGGCCTCCTAAAGGAGGTTACCTTCAATAAGGCTTTGAAGGTGGGGAAAGTGACTGTCTGTCAGATATGAAGAGGGAGGGCATCCCAGGCCAGAGGCAGGATGTGGGCGAGTGGTCGGTGGTGAGGTAGACGAGATCGAGATATAGCCATGGCACTGTACTAAGCGCTTGGGACAGTAAAATATAACTATAAGAGATTTGGTAGGCACATTCCCTGCCCACAAGAAGCTTACAGTCTAGAAGGACTACTTGCAATAGATTAGGTCGACATGAAAGAGGCCCTCGAGGAGCTTACGGTCCCGAGTCTTATTCATTCAATCGTATTTATTGAGCGCTTACTGTGTGCATGGCACTGTACCAAGCGCTTGGGAGAGTACAATCAATAAATCGTATTTGAGTGCTGATTGTGTGCAGAGCACTGTACTAAGAGCGCTTGGGACGGTAAAATAAAACTATAAGAGATTTGGTAGACACATTCTCTGCCCACAGGAAGCTTACAGTCTAGAGGACTGTGAGACTGTGAGCCCACTGTTGGGTAGGGACTGTCTCTATATGTTGCCAATTTGTACTTCCCAAGCGCTTAGTACAGTGCTCTGCACATAGTAAGCGCTCAATAAGTACGATCGATGATGATGATAGAGGGACTACTTACAATAGATTAGGTCGACATGAAAGAGGCCCTCGAGGAGCTTACGGTCCCTAGTCTTATTCATTCAATCGTATTTATTGAGCGCTTACTGTGTGTATGGTACTGTACCAAGCGCTTGGGAGAGTACAATCAATAAATCGTATTTGAGTGCTTATTGTGTGCAGAGCACTGTACTAAGAGCGCTTGGGACGGTAAAATATAACTATAAGAGATTTGGTAGACACATTCCCTGCCCACAAGAAGCTTACAGTCTAGAGGGACTCAGTAGATTAGGTCGACATAAAAGAGGCCCTCGAGGAGCTTACGGTCCCTAGTCTTATTCATTCAATCGTATTTATTGAGCGCTTACTGTGCGCATGGCACTGTACCACGCGCTTGGGAGAGTACAATCAATAAATCATATTTGAGTGCTTATTGTGTGCAGAGCACTGTACTAAGAGTGCTTGGGACGGTAAAATATAACTATAAGAGATTTGGTAGGCACATTCCCTGCCCACAAGAAGCTTACAGTCTAGGACTACTTGCAATAGATTAGGTTGACATGAAAGAGGCCCTCGAGGAGCTTACGGTCCCGAGTCTTATTCATTCAATCGTATTTATTGAGCGCTTACTGTGTGCAGAGCACTGTACTAAGCGCTTGGGAAGTACAAGTCGGTAACATATAGAGACGGTCCCTACCCAACATGGGGCTCACAGTCTCGAAGAGAATTTACCCCGCTTGCTGGGTGGAAGCAGCTCTATCCCGAGGAAAGGATACAGTACAGTACAGTGCTCAGCACACAGTAAGCGCTCAATAAATACAATTGATTGATTGATTGATTGATTGAAAGGAGAGGCCTCTTCCTTCTGGGAGTGACAGAGGGCCCAACACGTGGTGCAACACCTCTGGAACGCCTGCAAAAAGCAGCTGCGGCTGTTTCACCCGGCGCCGGCAGCAAAACTCCGGCCTTGTGCAGGGGAGAGAAACATAAATGTTGCAAACTTGTACTTCCCAAGCGCTTAGTACAGTGCTCTGCACACAGTAAGCGCTCAATAAATACGATTGATGATGATGATGATGATGATAAATGACTTTGGGTAACCTCAACGGCACCTAATCCGGTTAGCCCTATCCCATAGGGAACGGCAAACTCGTTACGAAAACCAGCACATCCTCGGACAGGCGGCAGCATTTGGGCTTCTTTCCAGGATTCAGGCGGATCCAGGCGAGCCTGAATTCATTCATTCATAATAATAATAATAATAATAATAATGGTATTTGTTAAGCGCTTACTATGTGCAAAGCACTGTTCTAAGCGCTGGGGGGGGGGGGGGGATACAAGGCGATGAGGTTGTCCCATGTGGGACTCACAGTCTTAATCCCCGTTTTACAGATGAGGTAACTGAGGCTCAGAGAAGTGAAGTGACTTGCCCAAGGTCACACAGCAGACATGCGGTGCAGCCGGGATTTGAACCCGTGACCTCCGACTCCAAAGCCCGGGCTCTTTCCGCTGAGCCACGCTGCTTCCCCATTCATCCATTCAATCGTATTGATTGAGCGCTTACCGTGGGCAGAGCACCGTACTGAGCGCTTGGGAAGTCCAAGTTGGCGACGTGTAGAGACGGTCCCTACCCAACAGCGGGCTCACGGTCTAGAAGGGTGAGACAGAGAACAAAACAGATTAATAAAATAAAATCAATAGAATAAATAGGTACAAATAAAATAAATGAATAGAGGAATAAATACGTACAAACATATATACATATATATATAATTCCTGGCATGGGCGCTGGGCCCCGCCTCCCTTCCTCCTCAGAGAATCAATCAATCAATCAATCAATCGTATTTATTGAGCGCTTACTGTGTGCAGAGCACTGTACTAAGCGCTTGGGAAGTACAAATTGGCAACATATAGAGACAATCCCTACCCAACAGTGAAGTCGGTGACTGGCATGTGCCACGCAGACTCATGCGGCCATAAGTGTTCATGCCCACCCGAGAGCCTTGAGGCATCAGCTGGCAGCTGACAGATGGTAACTTTTTTCCAAGTCCCGCCTCCTCGGGATGCTTCAGTCAATCAATCAATCAATCAATCGTATTTATTGAGCGCTTACTGTGTGCAGAGCACTGGGCTAAGCGCTTGGGAAGTACAAGATGGCAACATATAGAGACGGTCCCTACCCAACAGTGGGCTAACAGTCTAAAAGATACTTATCAGAGGACAAGTGATTGTATTAACGTGGTAACAGTTTGGATGGAGAAGGAAGGGTGGATTTTAGTGATGTTGTGAAGATCGAACTGACAGGATTTAGTGATGGACTGAATGAAACAATAATGGCATTTATTAAGCTTTTACTAGGTGCAAAGCACAGTTCTAAGTGCTGGGGCGGTTGCAAGGTGATCGGGTTGGGGCTCACAGTCTTAATCCCCATTTTACAGATGAGGTAACTGAGGCCCAGAGAAGGGAAGTGACTTGCCCAAAGTCACACAGCTGACAGTTGGCGGAGCCGGGATTGGAACAAATGACCCCTGACTCCCAAGCCGGTGCTCTTTCCACTGGGCCACGCTGCTTTGCCTGGAACATAGTTAAGCGCTTAAAAATACCATTCTTCTTTTTATTATTATTATTATTATTATTATTATTATTAGTGCTGAAAAGGCGGGCTCGGCGTTGCACTAACCGGGCCCGCTCCCCATCTCACCTTCAGCAACATCTGCAGCGCGGCAAACTCCGCCTTGCCACGGAAGCCATCCTAGGTTTCTACCTTCCAGTTGCAGTTCTGCCTTCCTTCTCCGGTTTTCTATTTTCATGGCCCACTTTTGTGTCTTTTATGGTTCTGGAATATGTTCCCCCTTTTTTATGGTATTTGTTAAGCGCTTACTGTGCATCGTACACCGTTCTAAGCCCTGGGATAGGCACAGGTTAATTAAGTTGGACGCAACCCCTGTCCCGCATGGGGCTCAGTCTAAGCAGGAGGGATCCCCATTTTACAGGTGAGGAAATTGAGGCACAGAGCTGTTAACTGAGCAGTTGCCCGAGGTCACCCTGCAAGCAATTGGCAGAGTCGGGATTAGAATCCAGGTCCTTCTGACTCCCGAGACTCTTCTTGGTGTGGAGTCTCTGCTCTTCCCAAGCGCTTAGTACAGTGCTCTGCACACTGTAAGCGCTCAGTAAATGCGATTGAATGAATGAATGAGTGCTCTGTTAGATTGAAATCGACTTGGGCAAAGATCAAGCATTTTGGTTTTCCTTTGCAATTCCCCTCAATAAAAGGCGTTCTACCTCGCCAAGCTAGCTCTCTTCCTCCCTTCAAGGCCCTGCTGAGAGCTCACCTCCTCCAGGAGGCCTTCCCAGACTGAGCCCCTTCCTTCCTCTCCCCCTCGTCCCCCTCTCCATCCCCCCCATCTTACCTCCTTCCCTTCCCCACAGCACCTGTATATATGTATATATGTTTGTACAGATTTATTACTCTATTTATTTTACTTGTACATATCTATTCTATTTATTTTATTTTGTTAGTATGTTTGGTTTTGTTCTCTGTCTCCCCCTTTTAGACTGTGAGCCCACTGTTGGGTAGGGACTGTTCTATATGTTGCCAATTTGTACTTCCCAAGCGCTTAGTACAGTGCTCTGCACATAGTAAGCGCTCAGTAAATACGATTGATGATGATGATGATGATTTATTCTGATGACTTGACACCCGTCTACATGTTTTGTTTTGTTGTCTGTCTCCCCCTTCTAGACTGTGAGCCCACTGTTGGGTAGGGACCGTCTCTAGATGTTGCCAACTTGGACTTCCCAAGCGCTTAGTACAGTGCTCTGCACACAGTAAGCGCTCAATAAATACGATTGATTGATTGATTGAGGGGCTAAAGTGGCCCTTATCAGCATGTGCTGAGCCCCATTCAAAGCTTCTGGTCTCGGCGGATGTGAGGGGCCACTCCTCTGGGCTGGCTACCTCTAGGCAGGGAGGGCTAGCCCCCTCTCGTCTATCTCACTGTTAGTATGTTTGGTTTTGTTCCCCTTTTAGACTGTGAGCCCACTGTTCGGTAGGGACTGTCTCTAGATGTTGCCAATTTGTACTTCCCAAGCGCTTAGTACAGTGCTCTGCACACAGTAAGCGCTCAATACATACGATTGATGATGATGATGATGATGATATGTATATATGTTTGTACATATTTATTACTCTATTTATCTTACTTGTACATATCTATTCTATTTATTTTATTTTGTTAGTATGTTTGGTTTTGTTCTCTGTCTCCCCCTTTTAGACTGTGAGCCCACTGTTGGGTAGGGACTGTCTCTATATCAATCAATCTATATCAATCAATCGTATTTATTGAGCGCTTACTATGTGCAGAGCACTGTACTAAGCGCTTGGGAAGTACAAATTGGCATCACATAGAGACAGTCCCTACCCAACAGTGGGCTCACAGTCTAAAACAGTGGGCTCACAGTCTATATGTTGCCAATTTGTACTTCCCAAGCACTTAGTACAGTGCTCTGCACATAGTAAGCGCTCAATAAATACGATTGATGATGATGATGATGAAACCTCGCCCACATCGTGCCTCTGGCCTGGACTCCGTCCCCCTCCATTTACAGCAGACGACCACTCTCTCCACCTTCGTAGTCTTATTAAAATCACATCTCATCCGAGAAACCTTCCCCAGCCTCATTTCCCCTAAACGCTCTCCTGTGTTGCCCATACGCTTCGATCTGCATTCATTCATTCATATTTATTCATTCATTCAATCGTATTTATTGAGCGCTTACTGTGTGCAGAGCACTGGACTAAGTGCTTGGGAAGTCCAAGTTGGCAGCATATAGAGACGGTCCCTACCCAACAGCGGGCTCACATTTATTGAGCGCTTACTGTGTGCAGAGCACTGTACTAAGCGCTTGGGAAGTCCAAGTTGGCAGCATATAGAGACAGTCCCTATGCAACAGCGGGCTTTCATTTATTGAGCGCTTACCGTGTGCAGAGCACTGTACTAAGCGCTTGGGAAGTCCAAGTTGGCAGCATATAGAGACAGTCCCTACCCAACAGCGGGCTCACGTTTATTGAGCGCTTACCGTGTGCAGAGCACTGTACTAAGCGCTTGGGAAGTCCAAGTTGGCAGCATATAGAGACGGTCCCTATCCAACAGCGGGCTCTCATTTATTGAGCGCTTACCATGTGCAGAGCACTGTACTAAGCGCTTGGGAAGTCCAAGTTAGCAGCATATAGAGACGGTCCCTATCCAACAGCAGGCTCACATTTATTGAGCGCTTACCGTGTGCAGAGCACTGTACTAAGCGCTTGGGAAGTCGAAGTTGGCAGCATATAGAGACGGTCCCTATCCAACAGCAGGCTCACATTTATTGAGCGCTTGCCGTGTGCAGAGCACTGTACTAAGCGCTTGGGAAGTCCAAGTTGGCAGCATATAGAGACGGTCCCGATCCAACAGCGGGCTCACATTTATTGAGCGCTTACCGTGTGCAGAGCACTGTACTAAGCGCTTGGGAAGTCCAAGTTGGCAGCATACAGAGACGGTCCCTACCCAACAGCAGGCTCACAGTCTAGAAGGGGGAGACGGACAACAAAACAGAACATGTAGACAGGTGTCAAGTCGTCAGAACAAATAGAATTAAAGCTAAATGCACATCGTTAACAAAATAAATAGAATAGTAAATATGTACAAGTAAATTATATAGAGTAATAAATCTTTACAACCATATTTACAGGTGCTGTGGGGAGGGGAAGGAGGTAAGGCAGGAGGGATGGGGAGGAGGAGAGGAAAAAGCAGTTGATAGTCACCTCACCCTCAGCCCCAGAGCACTTCTATACATAAAATTAATGTATTTTAATGTCTGTCTCTCTTCTAGACTGTATATTCATGGATGGGCAGGGGACAAACTCTTGAATTGTACTTTCCCAAGCGTTTAGTACAGTGCTGTGAACACAGTAAGCTCCCACTGACTGATTGATGACCTTTGTTCATGGTATGTGTTACTGTATTCCAGGCACTATACTAAGCACTTCTAGACTGTGAGCCCGTTGTTGGGTAGGGACTCTATGTTGCCAACTTGTACTTCCCAAGCGCTTAGTACAGTGCTGTGCACACAGTAAGCGCTCAATAAATACGATTGATTGATTGATTGATCAGGTTGTCCCACGTGGGGCTCACAATCTTAATCTCCATTTTTTACAGATGAGGTGACTGAGGCCCATAGAATAATAATAATAATGGCATTTATTAAGCGATTGCTACGTGCAAAACACTGTTCTAAGCGCTGGGGAAGTTACAAGGTGACCAGGTTGTCCCACGGGGGGCTCACAGTCTTCATCCCCATTTTACGGATGAGGGAACTGAGGCACAGAGAAGCGAAGTGACTTGCCCAAAGTCACACAGCCAAGTGGCTTGTACATATCTTTACTTGTACATATCTATTTTACTTGTACATATCTATTCTATTTATTTTATTTTGTTAGTATGTTTGGTTTTGTTCTCTGCCTCCCCCTTTTAGACTGTGAGCCCACTGTTGGGTAGGGACTGTCTCTAGATGTTGCCAATTTGTACTTCCCAAGCGCTTAGTACAGTGCTCTGCACATAGTAAGCGCTCAATAAATACGATTGATGATGATGATGATGAAGTGGCGGAGCCAGTATTAGAACCCACGGCCTCTGACTCCCAAGCCCGGGCCCTTTCCACTGAGCCACGCTGCTTCTTGAACAAAGCAGGCGCTCAATAAATACCACCGACTGACTCCAGACTGTAAGCTTAGCTTCTGGACTGTAAGCTCACTGTGGACAGGGAATGTGTCTGCCAACTCTGTCCCACTGCATTCCCCCAAGCGCTTAATATAGTGCTCTGCACAAGTAGGCACTCAGTAAATATTGTTGATCGTTTGATCGGCCACCCCAGAGACTCACCGTCACCAAGCTGCTAGTGCTTCAGGGACTCGCCCTGTAAGGACGAAGTTTCAATCAATCAATCAATCAATCATATTTATTGAGCGCTTACTGTGTGCAGAGCACTGTACTAAGCGCTTGGGAAGTACAAGTTGGCAACATATAGAGACGGTCCCTAACCAACAGTGGGCTCACAGCCTATCGGCAGGAAGCTTATGTGACTGAGTGAAAGTCAGTGGCTTGCCAAAAGGGCCAATCAATCAATCAATCAGTCAGTCGTATTTATTGAGCGCTTACTGTGTGCAGAGCACTGTACTAAGCGCTTGGGAAGTCCAAGTTGGCAACATATAAAGACAGTCCCTACCCAACAATGGGCTCACAGCCTATCGGCAGGAAGCTTATGTGACTGAGTGAAAGTCAGTGGCTTTCCAAAAGGGCCAATCAATCAATCAATCAATCAATCAATTGTATTTATTGAGCGCTTACTGTGTGCAGAGCACTGTACTAAGCGCTTGGGAAGTACGAATTGGCAACATATAGAGACAGTCCCTACCCAACAGTGGGCTCACAGCCTATCGGCAGGAAGCTTATGTGACTGAGTGAAAGTCAGTGGCTTGCCAAAAGGGCCAATCAATCAATCAATCAGTCAATCGTATTTATTGAGCGCTTACTGTGTGCAGAGCACTGTACTAAGCGCTTGGGAAGTCCAAGTTGGCAACATATAGAGACAGTCCCTGCCCAACAATGGGCTCACAGCCTATCGGCAGGAAGCTTATGTGACTGAGTGAAAGTCAGTGGCTTGCCAAAAGGGCCAATCAATCAATCAATCAATCAATCGTATTTATTGAGCGCTTACTGTGTGCAGAGCACTGTACTAAGCGCTTGGGAAGTACGAATTGGCAACATATAGAGACGGTCCCTACCCAACAGCGAGCTCACAGTCTAGAAGGGGAAACGAGAGGATGTGGGAGTGAAAAGCAGGAAGGGAAGAGGGGCAGGATAAGGCGGAACTGTTCCCTCTGACCTGTGGCTAATCCGATTCCTGATTGATTCATTGGTTGGGGTGGATTTTTTTATTTTTTAATGCTACCTGCTAAGCACCCACTCCGTGCCGGGCACCCTACCGAGAACAGGGAGAAGATACCAGTTAAGAGGGTTGACCGCAATCCCCCGTGGGGCTCACGGTCTTAATCCTAACCCCAAGAGAAGCAGCGTGGCTCAGTGGAAAGAGCCCGGGCTCTGGAGTCGGAGGTCGTGGGTTCAAATCCCGGCTCTGCCACTTGTCAGCCGTGTGACTTTGGGCAAGTCACTTCACTTCTCTGGGCCTCAGTTACCTCACCTGCAAAAATGGGGATTAAAACTGTGAACCCCCCGTGGGACAACCTGATCACCTTGTAACCTCCCCAGCGCTTGGAACAGTGCTTTGTACATAGTAAGCACTTGACAAATACCATTATTATTATTATTATTATTAATCCCCATTTTCCAGACGAGATCTCTGAGGCCCAGAGGAGCGGACCCCGGCCGGTGCCGATTCGAGGCTGTCCTCCATCAGAAAATGTGCCATCCCCTCCTTCTGACTTCCCTCGACTTAGCTCCGTGAGGATCTGGCCTTTCAATTCATGTCCGACTCCAACTATTACAGGATATCTCAACGGGGCATTTATGAGTATTTGAAGTGAAGCGTCTTTGGTAGCAGGAGGCAATAAATGAAAGACAGAAGTTGATTAAATATTTAGTTTCTGAATGGAATATTCACTCCTTCCCCGGGAATTTGGCCCGGCGGCTACTATCCCCAGCTTGTCCTTTCCAAAATTTCCATTTCTGCCGGAGAAAAGCCCCCCGGAGCTGCGGGTCGCCAGGTCGAATCACCGACGGCCGTTGTTCTGAGCTAGTCTGCAGGTGTGCGGGCTTGGCTTTCAGTTTTGCTTAACTTCCTTTACAGGCTTTGCATGTCTAGATCGATCGATCAATCAATCAATCAATTGTATTTATTGAGCGCTTACTGTGCGCAGAGCACTGTGCTAAGTGCTTGGGAAGTCCAAGTTGGCAACATGTAGAGACGGTCCCTACCCAACAGTGGGCTGTGGCTTAGTGAAAAGAGCGAGGGCTTGGGAGTCAGAGGTCATGGGTTCTAATCCCGATTCCGCCACTTTTCGTTTGTTCGTTCGTTCAATCATATTTATTGAGCGCTTACTGTGTGCAGAGCACTGTGCTAAGTGCTTGGGAAGTCCAAGTTGGCAACATAGAGAGACGGTCCCCACCCAACAGCGGGCTCACAGTCTAGAATTATGTTGCCAATTTGTACTTCCCAAGCGCTTAGTACAGTGCTCTGCACATAGTAAGCGCTCAATAAATACGATTGATGATGATAGAAGGGGGAGATAGAGAACAAAACAAAACGTATTCAAATAAATAGAATAAATAGCTGCGTGACTTTGGGCAAGTCACTTAACTTCTCTATGCCTCCGTTACCTCATTTGTAAAATAGGGATCAAGACTGTGAGCCCCACGTGGGGCAACTTGATGACCTTGTATCTATCCCAGTGCTTAGGACAGTGCTTGGCACATAGTAAGCACTTAACAAATACCATAAGCACTTAACGAACACCATCATTATTATTATTATGAGGTTTCCCCTGGCCTCTGACCAGGACATGAATGGGAAACTCCAACCATAAGTGATCTCCTATGGATTTAGGTGAGATAAAATCCATAGGTGAGATAAAATCCATAGCAGCCCCCTTGAGACAGGGCTGGGCGACCTCGCCGCGTCGCCTCATCCGCATCCCCTCAAACAGCGTGGCTCAGTGGAAAGAGCCCGGGCTTTGGAGTCTGAGGTCATGGGTTTGGGTTCAAATCCCGGCTCTGCCAATTGTCAGCTGTGCGACTTTAGGCAATTCACTTCACTTCTCTGGGCCTCAGTGACCTCATCTGTAAAATGGGGATGAAGACTGTGAGCCCCCCGTGGGACAACCTGATCACCTTGTAACCTCTCCACTGCTTAGAACAGTGCTTTGCACACAGTAAGTGCTTAATAAATGCTATCATTATTATTACTATTATTATCCCCTGAGTTGGGTGAGTGCTTTCTATGGACAGAGTCGCCGACTGTGCAGAAGCAGCCAAGCCTAGAGGAAAGAGCACGGGCCTGAGAGCCAGGAGACCTGGATTCTAATCCTGCCTCTGTCAGTTACCTTCTTGTGTGACCCTGGGCAAGTCACTTAGCTTCTCTGTGCCTCACAGAGTGATTCAGTACTTGTCCTCCTTCAATCAATCAATCAATCAATCGTATTTATTGAGTGCTTACTATGTGCAGAGCACTGTACTAAGCGCTTGGGAAGCACAAATTGGCAACATATAGAGACAGTCCCTACCCAACAGTGGGCTCACAGTCTACTTCCTACTCACACCGTGAGTCCCATGTGGGACAGAGATCGCGTCCCCTGTAATTAACTTGTATCTGCTCCAGTGTTTAAAGCGGTGCTTGAGCGCTTAACAAACATCATCATGAATCATCATCAATTGTATTTATTGAGCGCTTACTGTGTGCAGAGCACTGGACTAAGCGCTCGGGAAGTACACGTTGGCAACATATATGAACATCATGAATGATGTTCAAAGCCTGCTACCACGCGCTTGGGGAGAATAGAGAGAGCAACTGGCCTGGGCCCACCCTTGGGCCCTAGATAATAATAATAATAATTATAGTATTCATTAAGGACAGTCTTCTAGACTGTGAGCCCACTGTCTTCTAGACTGTGAGCCCACTATTGGGTAGGGACTGTCTCTATATGTTGCCAACCTGTACTTCCCAAGCGCTTAGTACAGTGCTCTGCACACAGTAAGCGCTCAATAAATACGACTGAATGAATGAATACATGCTAGGCACTGTACTAAGCATTGGGGATGATACAAGAAAATCACATTGGACACAGTCCCTGTCCCACATTGTGTTCACCGTCTTAATCCCCATTTTACAGATGAGGTAACTGAGGCTCAGAGAAGCGAAGTGCCCAAGGGCACACAACACCCAAGTGGCAGAACTGGGATTTGAACCTTGATGGGTTGGAAGGGGCCTTAACCATTCCTCATCCTACCTGCCACTCTGGCTCCTCGCTCGGACTTAATAATAATAATAATAATATCAATAATAATAGTACTAATAATAATATCAATAATAATAGTACTAATAATAATATCAATAATAATAATACTAATACTATTATTATTATTATTATTGAATTTGTTAAGCGCTTACACTGTGCAAAGCACTGTTCTAAGCACTGGGGGGGATACAAGGTGATCAGGTTGTCCCACGTGGGGCTCACAGTCTTAATCCCCATTTTACAGGTGAGGGAGCTGAGGCCCAGAGAAGTGAAGTGACTTGCCCCAAGTCACACAGCTGACACTTGGCGGAGCCGGGATTTGAACCCATGACCTCTGACTCCAAAGCCCGGGCTCTTTCCACTGAGCCACGCAGCTTCTCTGCTACTTACACCTCTCCCCCCTCCTTCTTTTCCTCATCTCCCTGTTCTCAGGCCCCGCTGATCTATGCAGTTCTTCACAAACCACTGTGTGCACAGCACTATACTAAGCGCTTGGAAGAGTACAGGATAATAAAATAGACACTCCTTAATAAATAAATAAAATAATAATAAAATAGCTTATAATGTAATTATAATTATAATCTTATAATAAAATAGACATTCCTTGCCCACAGTGAGCTTACGGTCTAAAGGAAGAGATGGACATTAATATAAATGCGTTACAGATATGGAAATAAGCGCCGGGGGGCTGAGGTTGGGTGAATAAAGGGGGCAAATCCAGGTGATGCAGAAGGGAGTGGGGCAAAAGGAAATGAGGGCTTAATCAAGGAAGACCTCTTGGAGGCAACGTGCCTTCATTAAGGCTTTGAAGGTGGGGAGAGTAATGGTCTGTTGGTTAAGAAGAGGGAGGGCGTTCCAGGTAGATGCTCGTGAATTCGAGTTTATAGCCAAGTGGATGGTGTTTCTGTGTCAGATTTGAAAGAAAGTCTGCACCCTCTTATCAATCAATCAATCAATCAATCAATCGTATTTATTGAGCGCTTACTGTGTGCAGAGCACTGTACTAAGCGCTTGGGAAGTACAAGCTGGCAACATCTAGAGACAGTCCCTACCCAACAATGGGCTCACAGTCTAGAAGGGGGAGACAGAGAACAAAATCAAACATACTAACAAAATAAAATAAATGGAATAGATAGGTACAAGTAAAATAAATAAATAAATAGAGTAATAAATATGTACAAACATCTACACATCTATACAGGTGCTATGGGGAAGGGAAGGAGGTAAGATGCGGGGGATGGAGAGGGGGACGAGGGGGAGAGGAAGGAAGGGGACTTATCAAGGGGACTTATTGACATCAATCAATCAGTGGCGTGTGTTGAGCCCTTACTGTGTAAAGAGCACTGTACTAAGCGCTTGGGCAAGAACAATGAGAAGCAGCGTGGCTCAGTGGAAAGAGCCCGGGCTTTGGAGTCAGAGGTCAGGGGTTCGAATCCCGGCTCCGCCACATGTCTGCTGTGTGACCTTGGGCCTGTCACTTAACCTCTCTGAGCCTCAGTTCCCTCATCTGTAAAATGGGGATTAAGACTGTGAGCCCCACGTGGGACAACCTGATCACTTTGTATTTCCCCAGCGCTTAGAACAGTGCTTTGCACATAGTAAGCGCTTAACAAATGCCATCATTATTATTATTATTAACAATATAACAGATACATTCCCTGTCCGTAATGAGCTTACAGTGTAGAGGAGAGAGACCCCTGCCTGACTCGTTAGTGAGGTTTAATTGGTGGGGCTGTGGGACTGGGAGGGAGAGGGGATGGAGCTTAGCTTCAGCGCTTAGAACAGTGCTTTGCACATAGTAAGCGCTTAATAAATGCCATCATTATTATTATTATTAACAATATAACAGATACATTCCCTGTCCATAATGAGCTTACAGTGTAGAGGAGAGAGACCCCCGCCTGACTCATTAGTGAGGTTTAATTGGTGGGGCTGTGGGACTGGGAGGGAGAGGGGATGGAGCTTAGCTTCGGCGTTTAGAACAGTGCTTTGCACATAGTAAGCGCTTAACAAATGCCATCATTATTATTATTATTAACAATATAACAGATACATTCCCTGTCCGTAATGAGCTTACAGTGTAGAGGAGAGAGACCCCCGCCTGACTCGATAGTGAGGTTTAATTGGTGGGGCTGTGGGACTGGGAGGGAGAGGGGATGGAGCTTAGCTTCAGCACTTAGAACAGTGCTTTGCACATAGTAAGCGCTTAACAAATGCCATCATTATTATTATTATTAACAATACAACAGATACATTCCCTGTCCATAATGAGCTTACAGTGTAGAGGAGAGAGACCCCCCGCCTGACTCATTAGTGAGGTTTAATTGGTGGGGCTGTGGGACTGGGAGGGAGAGGGGATGGAGCTTAGCTTCAACGCTTAGAACAGTGCTTTGCACATAGTAAGCGCTTAACAAATGCCATCTAATTATTGTGGAGAGTGACTGACTGGGGGGAGTTTGGGAACCAGGGGCTGATTAGCTGAGAGACCAGGGGCTGGTCCAGTGAGCCCGTCTCGGGTGCTGCTGGATGTGGGGACCTGGATCTATTACTGGGCCTAGCAGCAAACTCAATACTGTTTTTTTCGGGGCGGTTAATGATATTTGTTAAGCACTTACTATGTGCCAGGCACTATTCAAAGCTCTGGGGTAGCTCCAAAGTAACCAGGTTGGACCCAATCCCTGTCCCACTTGGGGCTCACAGTCTCAATCCCCATCTTTTACAGATGAGGCGCAGAGAAGCTAAGTGACTTGTCCAAGGTCACCCAGCAGGCAAGTGGCAGACTGTGAGCCCACTGTTGGGTAGGGACCGTCTCTATATGTTGCCAATTTGTACTTCCCAAGCGCTTAGTCCAGTGCTCTGCACATAGTAAGCGCTCAATAAATACGATTGATGATGATGATGGCAGAGCTGGGACTAGAACCCGGGTCCTTCTGGCACCTAGGCCCATGCTGTATCCACCAGGCCGGGCCGATTGTTCCTCTTCCTCCGCGGTTACGACGTCCATCCCGCTCAGCCTGGCCGCTTTGGGGTCATTGGAGGTGGGTGGATGGGCCTGTCCTCCGGCTGAGCCTCGACTGTGCTTTCTGTCTCCTTCTCCGTCCCCGCGCCCGTCTCTCCAGGCAGGAAGAGCAGCCGCGGCCTTTCTCCTTGCACACCTGCCTGAGGAATGCAGAGGAGGAGATACGGTTCCTCCAAGCATGCTCCCAAGTTCTGGTGCTCTGCCTCCTCCCCTCCAAGGACGTCCAGTCTGTGAGCCTGCGCACTGTCCTGGCCGAAATTCTCACCACTAAAGGTAGGCGCTACGGTGGGCATCCCTGAAGATTGGAAGGCACAACTCCTCCAAGACGCCTTCCCAGATTAAACCCTCCTTTCCTCTTCTCCGCTCCCTTCTTCTTCACCCTGACTTGCTCCCTTTATTCGTTCCCCCTCCGAGCCCCGCAGCAGTTAACATACCTATCATCATCATCAATCGTATTTATTGAGCGCTTACTGTGTGCAGAGCACTGGACTAAGCGCTTGGGAAGTACAAATTGGCAACATATAGAGACAGTCCCTACCCAACAGTGGGCTCACAGTCTAAAAGGGGGAGACAAAACCAAACATGCTAGCAAAATAAAATAAATAGAATAGATATGTACAAGTAAAATAAATAGAGTAATAAATATGTACAAACTGAATATATACGGATATACCTATCCGTCATTTATTTGTTTATTCATTCATTCATTCATTCAATCGTATTTATTGAGCACTTACTGTGTGCAGAGGACTGTACTAAGTGCTTGGGAAATACAAGGTGGCAACGTATAGAGACGGTCCCTACCCAACGGCGGGCTTACGGTCTAGAAGGGGGAGACAGACAAAAAAACAAAACGTATTAGCAAAATAAGATAAATACAATAGCAAATACGTACAAGTAAAATAGAGTAAGAAATATGTACAAACATATATACAGGTGCTGTGGGGAGGGGAAGGAGGTATTAATATCTGTCTCCCCCTCAAGACTGTAAGCTTGTTGTGGGAAGGGGATGTGTCTGCTTATTGTTATATGTATGTATATGTATATATATATATATATATATATGTTTGTACATATTTATTACTCTATTTATTTATTTATTTATTTTACTTGTGCATATCTATTCTATTTATTTTGTTAGTATGTTTGGTTTTGTCTCCCCCTTTTAGACTGTGAGCCCACTGTTGGGTAGGGACTGTCTCTAGATGTTGCCAATTTGTACTTCCCAAGCGCTTAGTACAGTGCTCTGCACACAGTAAGCGCTCAATAAATACGATTGATGATGATGATGATGATGTTATATTGTACTCCCCCAAACACTTAGTACAGTGCTTTGCGCACAGTAAGTGCTTAATAAATATGACTGACCGACTGACCCCACCTTCAAATCCACGGCACTTCCGTACGTATTTTCTTTTAGTGTCTGTCTCCCCTCTGGACTGTAAGCTTGTCATGGGCAGGGAAACTGCTAATTCTGTTGAATTGTGCTCTCCCGAACACTTAGTACAGTGCTCTGCACATAGTGAGTGTTCAATAAATACCACTGAGTGATTGGTAGAGGTAGCGGAAGTAATAAAAGTAGTAGTAGCAGAAGTAGCAATGGTAATGGAACTTACTGAGCACCCTGAATGCTCTTGGGAGAGTAAAACAGAAACACAAAGCGCATTCCCTGCCCACAGGGAGCTTAAAGTAGAAATAGAACATAATGATAATGATGATGATGATGATCATGATTATGATAATGATGGGGTGGCATTTATTAGGCACTTACTATGTGCTAAGCATCACAGACGATACAAGAGAATCAAATCAGATACTGTCGTCATCCCACAAGGAGCTCAAAGTCTAAGAGGGAGGGAGAACAGATATTTACAGAAGAGGAAACTGAGGCACAGAAAAGTTCAGTGGCTTGCCCAGGGGCACTCTGCAAGCCATTGGCCGAGTTGGGACTAGAACTCGGGTCTCTTGCACCCAGGCTCCGGGTTTTTTCCACTAAGCGTGGAAGCATCGCTCTTTCCTTATAGTGGGGTAGTAGTATAGCCTAGTGGTAGGAGCACAGAACTCAGAGTCAGGAAACCTGAGTTCTAATCCTACCTCTGCCTCTTCCCTGCCGTGAGCCCTTGAGCCAACCACTTAACCTTTCTGTGCCTCAGTTTCCCCGTGGAGGTAAAAATCCCCGCTTTCGTTCCCTTTTAGGCTGTGTCCAAGGTGATTATCTCGCACGTACCCTATGCTTTGTACACAGTAAGCACTTAACAATTATTATTATTATTGTTATTTGAATTCCTTGCAATTTCTCAGGTCTGCCTGGGGTAGAAAATGAGAAAGGTAGCATTCTTGTTCTCTCGAGCAACGTTCCCCCCACCGTAATAGTATTTATTAAGTCTTTACTGCACGCACAGCTCAGTACTAAATGCTGGGAAAGAATCCAGTGGTGAGAAATAGACATGGTCCCCGTCCGTTCGGGACTCTATTTATTTATTTATTTTACTTTTACATATTTATTCTATTTATTTTATTTGGTTTATATGTTTGGTTTTGTTGTCTGTCTCCCCCTTCTAGACTGTGAGCCCGCTGTTGGGTAGGGACCGTCTCTAGATGTTGCCAACTTGGACTTCCCAAGCGCCTAGTCCAGTGCTCGGCACACAGTAAGCGCTCAATAAATACGATTGAATGAACGAATGAATGAATGAGCTCACAACGTAAAATGTTCTGTGTTTTTTTTTTCTCTCCCCTCAGTGCTGAAGCCGCTGGTGGAACTGTTGAGTGACCCTGATTACATTAACCAGACGCTGCTCGCGCAGCTGGAGTACCGCGACCAGGTAAACGAGCGGCACAAGAAAGCCTACACGTACGCGCCTTCCTACGAGGAGTTCATCAAGCTCATCAACAGCAACTCCGACGTGGATTTCCTGAAGCAGCTCAGGTAGCTGGCCTTTAGTCTCTGCTCCTTTCCAGCCCGGTCTGTTCTTCGGGGTGGACAGGGAGTGGGAATCCCGAGAGGCGGGCGAGGGGAGGTCACTAAACCGGGCCAGATGACCGAGTTCCCGTTGATTCCGCCCATCCTCTGGGACGACAGAGTGGCCCAAGTTTCCGCTCCATTGGGCCTTGGAGTCGGAGGACCTGAGTTCTAATTCTAGATTATCTGGAGACTTTGGATATCCATGCTGGATGCCACTGGGCCCAGACTGAGCAGGGGCTGTGAGCTTAGCATACTTCTGCTTCCAGATGCCCTTCCAGGCAGAAGTATGCTTCGGTGCCTCCATTTTTATCTTGCTGACTGAATTTTGGGTGGGCGTGGATTTTAGTCCTGTCAAAGGTTAGTGTGGGCTTCATTGTAAGATCATGGCTCACTAGTCAATTCTTCCTCTTCTCTTGTCCTGGTCTGCTGTGCTCCCTCTGGGCCCCAGTCTGCCCTGAGGAAAAAGCTCGGAGGAAAACCACTGTCCACTCCCCTACCCTTCTGCAGAAAGCAGTGTGATCTAGTGGAAAGAACATAGGCCTCGGAGTTAAGAGGACCTGGGTACTAATCCCGGCTCTGCCACTTGTCTGCTTTGTGACTTTAGGCAAGTCACTTCACTTTTCTGTGCCTGATACCTCATCTGTTAATTGAGGATTAAGACTGGGAGCACCATGTGGAACGAGGACCGTGACCAACCTGATTATCTTGTATCTACCTTGGCAATTAGTACTGTGCCTGCCACAAAAAACTCCTCACTATTGGCTTCAGAGCTCTCCTTCACCTTGCCCCATCCTACCTCACCTCCCTTCTCTCCTTCTTCAGCCCAGCCCAGACACTCCGCTCCTCTGCCGCTAAAACTCCTCACTGTGCCTTGTTCTCGCCTGTCCCACCTTCGACCCCTGGCCCACGTCCTACCTCTGGCCTGGAACGTCCTCCCTCCTCACATCCGCCAAACTAGCTCTCCCCCCACCTTCAAAGCCCTACTGAGGGCTCACCTCCTCCAGGAGGCCTTCCCAGACTGAGCCCCCCTTTACCTCTGCTCCTCCTCCCCTCCCCATCGACCCGACTCCCTCCCTCTGCTCTACCCCCTTCTCCGCCCCACGGTACTTGTGTACATTTGTACGTATTTATTATTCTATTTATTTTATTAATTATGAGCACATATCTATAATTCTATTTATCTATTTGAATGCTATTGATGCCTGTTTACTTGTTTTGTTTTGTTATCTGTCTCCCCCTTCTAGACTGTGAGCCCATTGTTGGGTAGGGATTGTCTCTATCTCTTGCCGAATTGTACTTTCCAAGCACTTAGTACGGTGCTCTGCACACAGTAAGTGCTCAATAAATGCGATTGAATGAATGAGTGAATGAATAACAAATACCACTAAAAAAAAAAAAATGACCAGGCATGGTTTTTGGTGGTCCACAGTTCCTTTGTTCTTGGACTTGCTGCATCTAGTCTATTTATTTTATTTTGTTAGTATGTTTGGTTTTGTTCTCTGTCTCCCCCTTTTAGACTGTGAGCCCACTGTTGGGTAGGGACTGTCTTTATATGTTGCCAATTTGTACTTCCCAAGCGGTTAGTACAGTGCTCTGCACACAGTAAGCGCTCAATAAATACGATTGATGATGATGATGATGATGATGATGATCCCCTGGTCTGGACAATAGGCCCACCCTCCAGTCCACGGGCAGTTCTGACAAAGGACTTCATCTCTTGGCTTAGACCAGGGCTGGGAGACGGTGCCCCCAGATCGTCTGTCTGAGGTCCCGACCCCAAGAGACACATTTAGCCTTCTCTCTCCTCATTTCTGCAACAGCCCTGAAACAACAACGCAGAGGTAGGTGCCGGGGAGAAACCCACCTTATTGCTTAGCTGCTCGTTGCCGGACTGAAATGGAAAGGTCCTCTGCTCAAGGAGCGGGTTGGCTCAACAAAATGGTGTTTTATTAGACACTTTGCTCAAGAGCCTAAGTTGATATGAGGCTCATTTGGGACCGAGCATTAATGGGCCTGCTTCCTTCACTAGAAACCTAACTCTTCTGTTGTTTTTCTAGGCGGTTTGTGAATACACACTCTGGTCTGGCTTTGTATCCACTCCCACGTCGTTGCCTTTAATTGTCTGTCGGTGAGAGGAAGCGACAAGGCAGGGAAAGGTGTGCCCCTTCCTCATTAAATCAATCAATCAATCAATCGTATTTATTGAGCGCTTACTATGTGCAGAGCACTGTACTAAGCGCTTGGGAAGTACAAATTGGCAACACATAGAGACAGTCCCTACCCAACAGTGGGCTCACAGTCTAAAAGGGGGAGACAGAGAACAGAACCAAACATACCAACAAAATAAAATAAATAGGATAGAAATGTACAAGTAAAATAAATAAATAAATAAATAAACAGAGTAATAAATATGTAATAATCTCAATAAATAAATTGAGATTACCGGGGACTCTATAAGTCACTGCTGCGACTCGCATTATCCAGCCACGTTACCCGGCCTGGACGTGGGCTCCGTCTCCAATAATGGGACGAGATCACCCGCTGCGGCCTGGGCCGGAACGTGTCCAGGAAAACCTGGGGTGCAACAGAGATGTCCGCTTCTCACTTTGAATGTGGAGGCAGGGACTTTATGGGCGTGGGGCAAGCTTGAGGCTTCACAGGAGCCATAGGCCTGAGAAGCCCCGTTTGGGGGCCTTTTCTGTCCTGATTTGAAGCCTGAGATGAGGGAGTGAGGCTGGGAGTCCATCTCTGAAAACCATGGCAGGGCGATGCCCCTGGTTTTCCCAGGGAGTGGGCATCCGAGGGTGGCACTCGAGTTTCAGTGCAGGGGACTTCTGTGTTCCAAGTAAGCCACGGTAAAGAAGAAGCAGTGTGAATTAGTGAATAGAGGGTGGTCCTGGGAGTCAGAAGGTCATGGGTTCTATTCCGGATTCTGCTGCTTGTCTGCTGAGTGACCCTGGGCAAGTCACTTCTCTGTGCCTCAGTTACCTCACCTGTAAAATGAAGATTAAGACGATGAGCCCAGTGACGGACGGGGACCATGTCCAACCTGATTACCTTATATCTACCCCAGTGCTTAGAACAGTGCTTGACACATAGTAAGTGCTTAACAAGTACCATAATAACAATAATAGTAATTATGGCCTGCTCTGTGGTCTTTATTAGTAATAATAATAAAGATCACAGAGCAGGGCATGGGCCTGGGGTGGGATGGGGCTGGGAGCCAAGCACAGGCTGAAGGCAGCTAATGCCCCCTTTTCAGGAAGGGGAGGTGGGGTCAGATTTGGGGTCTTGGTCCCTGATGTAATCCCGGAGTTCTGAGTTTTGCCCTGGGGAGCATCCCAGTGTTTTTGAGGGCATACACACTTTAACTCCTTCCACCCCACAGAGACCCCCTTCAATCAGCCCCAACCTGACACTCTCTGCCCCCTCCTGCGCCCCTGCCCCCCTTTCTCTCCTCACCTCCCTCCAGGCAAATGCTGTTTCTGCTTGGATCTAGGCCTCCTCCTTCCCCTGGTGCCGGTTGGGCCTGTCATTCCCGTAAACCCTTCGGAAGGAGACCCCGGGAGGGCCCGGAAGCTCTGGCAACTCCCAATCTGAGTGGTCCTTTGTTCGTTGAGTGGTGGTTCCTGGGAATGTTTGCACTCCGTAGCTCTGCCTGCCAGAGGGTTTCTGGAGGCCTTGGGATAAGGAAGTGAAGGTGAATCAGGGCATTTCTCATGTCTGGGTGTATATCTGCTATTTATTTATTTATATTGATGTCTGTCTCCCTGCTAGACTGTAAGCTCATTATGGTCAGGGAATGTGTCTTTTTATTGTTACATTGTACTGCCCCAAGCACTTAGTACAGTGCTTTGCACACAGTAAGCGCTCAATAAATACGATTGAATGAATGAATGAATGAGTCCGGGTGAGGTGAGGTTCTTGAGGAGTGGAGAAACACGGAATGAACGACTTTGTATAAAGATGACCTGGCAGCAGAGTGAAGTATAGACTGGAGTCGGGAGAGACAGGAGGCAGGGAGGTCAGCGAGGAGGCTGATCCAGTAATCAAGGCGGGATAGGAAAAGTGCCTGGATTAAAGTGGTAGCAGCTTGGATGGAGAGGACAGGACAGATTTTAGCGACATTGTAAGGGTTGAACCGACAGGATTTAGGGGTAGATTGAATACGTGGGTTGAATGAGGGAGAGGAGTCAAGAGTGATGCCAAAGGTACGGACTTGTGAGAGAGGAAGGATGGTGGTGTTGTCTATCGTGATGGGAAAGTCGGGGGAAGACAGGGTGTTGATAAGGAGCTCTTTTTTGGACATGTCAAGTTGGAGGTGAAAGGAGGACATCCCAGTAGAGATGTCTTGAAGGCAAGGCGTGCTCTGCACATAGTAAGCGCTCAATAAATACGATTGATGAAGGAGGAAATGCGAGATTGCAAAGAAGGGAGAGAGATCGGGGCTGGAGATGAGAATCATCTGCCTAGAGGTGATAGCTGAAGCCACGGGAATGAATCATCATCATCATCATCATCAATCGTATTTATTGAGCGCTTACTATGTGCAGAGCACTGTACTAAGCGCTTGGGAAGTACAAATTGGCAACATATTGAGACAGTCCCTACCCAACAGTGGGCTCACAGTCTAAAAGAGAATGAATGAGTTCTCCAAGGGAGTGGGTGCAGATGGAGAATAGAAGGAGACCCAGAACTGAGCCTTACCTACAGTAAGAGGGTGGGAGGCAGAGGAGGAGCCCATGGAAGAGACTGAAAACGAGTGGCATGAGACATAGGAGGAGAACCAGGAGACGACAGTGTCAGTGAAGCCAAAGCTGGATAATGTTTCCAGGAGAAGGGGCTGGCAGCTGAGAAGTCGAGGAGGATTAGGACGGAGTAGAGGCTTCCCTCCCTTTGTTGTCCTCCAATTAAATTGGACACACTGATAATTTTTCGCAAGTCAACCAGACTGGAGAAGGGAGGGGAAGCTTTAACCTAAACGACTCCATGAGACTGCAGAGGTGTGTCACTTTGTTTCTTTCAAGGGAGATTTCTTTCAGGTTCTCTGCAGGGAATCCTCTACATCCCCTTTGCCTCTGCTCTGTTCAAAGGTAGACAACCACACACAAAGCGGGTGCACGGTTCTGTCGACTCTAAGAGGGTTTCGGCAGGATAACCTCATTTAACTCCTGAAAGTTCAGGTTTTCTCTTAGGTGGCCGGATGGCCGGCTGGAACCCAGAACAGTGCTTTGCACATAGTAAGTGCTTAACAAATGCCATCATTATTATTATTATTATTAGAAGGGGCTGAGAATGGGAGTTCTTTCCAAGGACCTGGAGGTTGTCCCATGCCATTAATTAGAGAAGCAGCGTGGCTCAGTGGAAAGAGCCCGGGCTTTGGAGTCAGAGGTCATGGGTTCAAATCCCTGCTCCGCCATGTGACTCTGGGCAAATCACTTCACTTCTCTGTGCCTCAGTTACCTCATCTGTAAAATGGGGATGAAGACTGTGAGCCCCATGTGGGGCAACCTGATCACCTTGTAACGTCCCCAGTGCTTAGAACAGTACTTTGCACATAGTAAGCGCTTAATAAATGCCATTATTATTATTATTATTAATTGCTTAGTGGTTTAATGGCCCATAAAGAGCAATAATGGCTCCTTGTGGGCAGGGAACATGTCTACCGACTCTGTTATGTTGTACTCTCCCAAGTGCTTAGTACAGTGCTCTGCACTCCGTAAGCATTCAATAAATAGGATTAATTGATTGACCTGCGAGAATATGGCCTACATCAAGGAGCAGCAGGGCCTAGTGGAAAAAGCACGGGCCTCGGAGTCAGCCCACCTGGGTTCTAATCCCGACTCCGCCGCGTGTCTGCCGTGTGACCTGGGGCAAGTCACTTCACTTCTCTTTGCCTCAGGTACCTCATCTGTAAAATGGGGGTTCAATACCTTTTCTCCTATTTTCACCGTGAGCCTTGTGTGAGATAGGAACTGGTTCTGACCTAATCATCCTGTCTCTTCCCCAGCACTTTGAACAGTGCTTGACACATGGTAGGTGCTTAACAAATACCACTATTATTATTATCATCCTCATCAAGATAAAACCTTTCTCTGCCTTCCCCACGTGCTCCTTTTTCTTCAAAGACCTTTCTTCCCTTGTGTTTTCTCTAAATCAGGTATCAGATTGTAGTGGAAATCATCCAAGCAACCACCATCAGCAGCTTCCCCCAGATGAAAAGGCACAAAGGTAAGGAGGCATTTTGCTTTGATCGATCCAGCAGAGAGAGAAGGTGCCCAGGCCCCTCCACCCCGGGGCCGGACTGGATTTTGGGGCCGGGGCCTTTGAGGGCCACCAGGCTAGTGGATAGAGTACAAGTCTGGGAGTCAGAAGGTCATGGGTTCTAATCCTGACTCTGCCACTTCATTCATTCATTCATTCAATTGTATTTATTGAGCGCTTACTGTGTGCAGAGCACTGTACCAAGCGCTTGGGAAGTCCAAGTTGGCAACATCTAGAGACGGCCCCTACCCAACAGCGGGCTTACAGTCTAGAAGGGGGAGACAGACAACAAAACAAAACATGTGGACAGGTGTCATCAGAATAAATAGAGATAAAGCTAGATGCACATCATTAACGAAATAAATAGAATAGTAAATATGGGCAAGTAAAATAGAGTAATCAATCTGTACAAACATATGTACAGGTGCTGCGGGGAGGGGAAGGAGGTAGGGTGGGCGGGATGGGGAGGAAGAGAGGAAAAAGGGGGCTCAGCCTGGAGGAGGTGAGCTTGTCTGCTGTTACTTAACTTCTTTGTGCCTCAGTTCCCCCATCTGTAAACTGGGGATTAAGACTGTGAGCCCTATATGAGACAGGAACTGTGTCCAACCCGATTATCCTGTATCTACCCCAGCGTTTAGAACAGTGCCTGGCATATAGTAAGCGCAGCGTGGCTCAATGGAAAGAGCCCGGGCTTTGGAGTCAGAGGTCAGGGGTTCGAATCCCGGCTCCACCGCAAGCCTGCTGTGTGACCTTGGGCAAGTCACTTCACTTCTCCGAGCCTCAGTGACCTCATTTGTCAAAAGGGGGATTAAGACTGTGAGCCCCACGTGGGACAACTTGATCACATTGTATCCCCCCCTCACCGCTTAGAACAGTGCTTTGCACATAGTAAGCGCTTAACAAATGCCATCATTATTATTATTATACCAGGCTCCTTGCTGGTTAGTAGCCAGCCTGCTCACAGCCAGGTAGGCGAGTAGCAGATAGAGGCAGAAGAGCTTCGGGTCCTCAGCCCCTCCTTCCCATCTCCCAAGTGCTCGTGCTGAGATTTCCCAGGAAAAAATCTGGAATCCGTCCCAATCACAAAATAGCCTAGAAGACTTGTGTGGAACACCATCTCCCCTGGGCTTAGTTTTCATCCATGTGGCTTATTTTCCCACTACTTAGTAAAGTGCTTTCCCAGGGAGGTGCTAAATATAGATATGAGTTCTGGAAGATGAGATTCCGCTGGGAAAATCATCATCATCATCATCATCGATCGTATTTATTGAGCGCTTACTGTGTGCAGAGCACTTTTCCAGGCGCTTGGGAAGTAGAAATTGGCAACATATAGAGACAGTCCCTGCCCAACAGTGGGCTCACAGTCTAAAAGGGGGAGACAGAGAACAAAACCAAACATACTAACAAAATAAAATAAATAAAATGGACGGACACCTCCGTTTCTGTGGGCAGCCTCTGGTTTTGCCCCTCTGGTCTTAGCTGGTGATGGCTCAAATCCAGGAGAGTTTTGAGGGGAGCCTGTTGTCTATCTCCCCCTTCTATCAATCAATCAATCAATCGTATTTATTGAGCGCTTACTGTGCGCAGAGCACTGTACTAAGCGCTTGGGAAGTACAAGTCGGCAACACACTACAGTCACTTCTAGACTGTGAACCCGTTGTTGGGTAGGGACCGTCCCTATATGTTGCCAACTTGTACTTCCCAAGCGCTTGGTCCAGTGCTCTGCACACAGCAAGCGCTCAATAAATACGATTGAATGAATGAATTCATTCACTGTGAGAAGCAGCGTGGCTCAGAGGAAAGAGCACAGGCTTTGGAGTCAGGGGTCACGGGCTCAAATCCCGGCTCGGCCGATTGCCAGCTGTGTGACTTCAGGCAAGTCACTTCACTTCTCTGGGCTTCAGTTCCCTCATCTGGAAAATGGGGATGAAGACTGTGAGCCCCCCCGTGGGACAACCTGATCTCCTTGTAACCTTCCCAGCGCGTAGAACTGTGCTTTGCACATGGTAAGCGCTTAATAAATGCCATTATTATTATTATTATTATATAATATTATATTACTATAATAATATAATATTATTATTATATAATAAAAGGACGCCCCTGGGGCCACCCCAGTGCTGAATTTGTAGATGGAGCTTCGCTCCTTCTGCCTCTCTGCCACCTCCCAACTGAGCTCACCTTCCTCGGGCCTCTCCCAGTCCTATGCTCCAGGTGGGTTGAGGGGGAAAACAGTTTTTATTTTCTCTATGCACTCAGAGCTGAGGCTCATTGACATGGCTTAGTGGAAGGATCAGGGGCTTGGGAGTCAGAGGTCATGGGTTCTAATCCTGGCTCCGCCACTTGTCTGCTGTGAGACCTTGGGCAAGCCGCTTAACTTCTCTGTGCCTCAGTTACCTCATCTGTAAAATGGGGATGAAGACTGATTACCTTGTATCTACCCAGCGCTTAGTACAGTGCTTGGCACATAGTAAGCGCTTAATAAATACCATAATTATTATTGACATCTGGCCTGCAGGTGTAGGCAGTCAGGTGCAGCATGGTCTAATGACCATGTGCCTGGGAGTCAGAAGGACCTGGGTTCTAATTCCGCCTCCGCCACTTGTCTGCTGGGTGACCCCGGGCAAGTCACTTCACTTCTCTGTGCCTCAGTTACCTCATCTGGAAAATGGGGATGAAGAGTGGGCCAGGACTGTGTCCAACCTGATTAGCGTACGTCTACCCCAGTGCTTAGAACAGTGCCTGACATATAGTAAACACTTAACAAATACCATCATTATGATCATTATTAGGTGGAAATGGGCTTCACACAGTCCAGAAGCCTGATTGGTGTTGGAGGGAAAGGGGTGGTCATTTTTCTCATACTGAGAGTGTGTGCACACTTGGGAGGGAGTGGCACTGTGAGGGTGAGGTGGTTCATTCATTCATTCACTCAGTCGTATTTATTGAGCGCTTACTGTGTGCAGAGCACTGCACCAAGCACTTGGGAAGTCCAAGTTGGCAACATATAGAGACGGTCCCTACCCAACAGTGGGCTCACAGTCTAGAAGGGGGAGACAGACAACGAAACCAAACACGTGGACAGGGGTCAAGTCGTCAGAACAAATAGAATTAAACCTAAATGCACATCATTAACAAAAGTTCACTTCCTCCTCTTCCTCCTCCTTTTTCCTCTCTCTCTCTCAATCGTATTTATTGAGCGCTTACTATGTGCAGAGCACTGTAATAAGCACTTGAGAAGTACAAGTTGGCAACTTATACTCCTCCTCCTCCTTTTCCCTCTCCTCCTCCACCTCCTTTTCCCTCTCCTCCTCCTCCTCCTCCTCCTTTTCCCTCTCCTCCTCCACCTCCTTTTCCCTATCCTCCTCCTCCTCCTCCTCCTCCTTTTCCCTCTCCTCCTCCTCCTCCTTTTCCCTCTCCTCCTCCTCCTCCTCTTCCCACTCCTCCTCCTCCTCCTCTTCCCTCTCCTCCTCCTTTTCCCTCTCCTCCTCCTCCTCTTCCCTCTCCTCCTCCTCCTCCTCTTCCCTCTCCTCCTCCTCCTCCTTTTCCCTCTCCTCCTCCTTCTCCTTTTCCCTCTCCTCCTCCTCCTCCTTTTCCCTCTCCTCCTCCTTCTCCTTTTCCCTCTCCTCCTCCTCCTTTTCCCTCTCCTCCTCCTCCTTTTCCCTCTCCTCCTCCTCCTCCCTATCCCAGGGTGAAGGGGAGGAGCTCTGTCCGGGGGGCGGGTGTCCCCCAGAAGACCCCCCTAGGAAGGCAGGGTGGCAGTCTAGTGGCTAGAGCCCAGGCCTGAGAGTCAGGACCTGGGTTCTAATCCCGGCTCCGCCGCTTGTCCGCCGGGTGACCGCAGGCAAGTCACCTCTCTTCTCCGTGCCACAGTTCCCTCATAATTATAATAATAATAATGGCATTTATTAAGCGTTTGCTATGTGCAAAACACTGTTCTAAGCGCTGGGGAGGTTACAAGGTGATCGAGTGGTCCCACGTGGGGCTCCCAGTCTTCATCCCCATTTGACAGATGAGGCCACTGAGGCCCAGAGAATAATAATGATGGCATTTATTAAGGGAACTGAGGCAAGTCACCTCTCTTCTCCATGCCTCAGTTCCCTCATAAGTATATAATAGTAATAATGGCATTTATTAAGCACTTACTAGGTGGTTGGCACGTGGGTGGGTTTGGTGGTGGGAAAGCAGTCGTGTGGCGCGTGCAAAGGCATGGTATGGACGTTAGTGCCCGGGTGTGGCATTGTGGTGCTTGGCACGGTGAGGGTGTGATGGTGTGGTGAGGATGTGTTCCCATGTGCTTGAGCTCTGACAGAGTTCCCCGAGGGCCACGGTGCCTTTAGCATCGACCCAGGCAGTCACCATTTTAGTGTGTGCTCTATTCATACCAATACCTTGATTTTAATGTAGTATTCTTATTCCTCAAATGCTTTCACAGTTCTTGGCTCATCTATTTTCTGGTCTGAGCAATATTCCTGTAAAGTAGGCAAAGGCACGTATTATTATCTCCATTTTGAAGATGAGAAAACCGAAGCTCAGAGAGGTAAAGTGACTTGCCCAAGATCACACAGCAGGCAAGTAGTAAAGCTGGGACTAGAACCCGAGACTACCTTGGCTACATTATCTGGCCTTGGCTTCTCTGTCCTCTCCTGGTTCTCCTCCTATCTCTGACCGCTCCTTCTCAATCTCTTTTGCGGGCTCCTCTTCTGCCTCCCACCCTCTGGGAATGGGGGTCTTTCAAGGCTCCATTCTGGATCACCTTCTATTCTCCATCTACACCTACTCCCTTGGAGCGTTCATTCGCTCCCATGGTTTCCACTACCATCTTTATGCAGATGATTCTCAAATTTTGTTCTCCAGTCCAGGCCTCTTTCCTTCTCTACAGTCTCGCATTTCCTCCTGCCTTCAGGATGTCTCTACCTGAGTGTCCCACCGACACCTCAAACTAAACATGTCCAAAACTGAACTTATCTTTATGCAGATGATTCTCAAATTTGGCTCTCCAGTCCAGGCCTCTTTCCTTCTCTACAGTCTCGCATTTCCTCCTGCCTTCAGGATGTCTCTACCTGAGTGTCCCACCGACACCTCAAACTAAACATGTCCAAAACTGAACTTATCTTTATGCAGATGATTCTCAAATTTGGCTCTCCAGTCCAGGCCTCTTTCCTTCTCTACAGTCTCGCATTTCCTCCTGCCTTCAGGATGTCTCTACTTGAGTGTCCCACTGACACCTCAAACTAAAAATGTCCAAAACTGAACTTATCTTCCCAGCCGAACCCTGTCCTCTTCTGCCTTTCCCCTCACTATTGACAGTACCACTATACTCCCTATCTCACAAGCCCATAATCTTGGCATTATCCTTGACTCATCTCTCTCATTCAACCCACATATTCTATCTGTCACCCAATCTTGTCAGTTCTACCTTCAAAGCGTCTCTAGATTAAGAAATGTAGAATCTACCCTTTCTTTTACATCCTAACTGCTACTCCGCTGATTCAGGCACTTATCCTACTCCGCCCTAACTACTACTGCATCTGCCTCAATGAGTCAATCAATCAGTTGTATTAATTGAGCACTTACTGTGTGTAGGGCACTGTTCTAAGCACTTGGAAGAGTACAGTTTAATAATATAATGGACACAATCCCCACCCACAATAAGCTTACAATCTAGAGGGGGGCTTGCCTCCTCGCTGACCTCCCTGCTTCCTGTCTCTCCCCACTCCAGGTCCGTACTTCACTCTGCTTCCCGTCTCTCCCCACTCCAGGTCCGTACTTCACTCTGCCACCCAGATCATTTTTCTACAAAAACGTTCAGTCCACGCCTCTTCACTGCTCAAGAACCTGCAGTGGTTGCCTATCCACCTCCACATCAAACAGAAACTCCTTACTGTTGGCTTCAAAGCACTCAATCATCTTGTTCCCTCATACTTCACTGATCTCCTACTACAGCCCAGCCCATCAATCAATCAATCAATCGTATTTATTGAGCGCTTACTATGTGCAGAGCACTGTACTAAGCGCTTGGGAAGTACAAATTGGCATCACATAGAGACAGTCCCTACCCGATAGTGGGCTCACAGTCTAAAAGGGGGAGACAGAGAACAGAACCAAACATACCAACAAAATAAAATAAGTAGGATAGAAATGTACAAGTAAAATAAATAAATAAATAAATAAACAGAGTGATAAATATGTACAACCATATATACATATATACAGGTGCTGTGGGGAGGGGAAGGCGGTAAGGCGGGGGGATGGAGAGGGGGACGAGGGGGAGAGGAAAGAAGGGGCTCAATCTGGGAAGGCCTCCTGGAGGAGGTGAGCTCTCAGCAGGGCCTTGAAGGGAGGAAGAGAGCTAGCTTGGCGGATGGGCAGAGGGAGGGCATTCCAGGCCCGGGGGATGACGTGGGCTGGGGGTCGATGGCGGGACAGGCGAGAGCGAGGTACAGTGAGGAGATTAGTGGTGGAGGAGCGGAGGGTGCGGGCTGGGCAGTAGAAGGAGAGAAGGGAGGTGAGGTAGGAGGGGGCGAGGTGATGGAGAGCCTTGAAGCCCAGGGTGAGGAGTTTCTGCCTGATGCGCAGATTGATCGGTAGCCATTGGAGGTTTTTGAGGAGGGGACTGATATGTCCAGAGCGTTTCTGGACAAAGATAATCCGGGCAGCAGCATGAAGTATGGATTGAAGTGGAGAGAGACACGAGGATGGGAGATCAGAGAGAAGGCTAGTGCAGTAGTCCAGACGGGATAGGATGAGAGCTTGAATTAGCAGGGTAGCGGTTTGGATGGAGAGGAAAGGGCGGATCTTGGCAATGTTGCGGAGCTGAGACCGGCAGGTTTTGGTGACGGCTTGGATGTGAGGGGTGAATGAGAGAGCGGAGTCGAGGATGACACCAAGGTTGCGGTGAAGCCCATGTACTTCACTCCTCTAGAGCCAGTTTACTCATTTACTCACCTCAATCTCATCAATCTCATGATGACCCCTTTCCCATATCCTCCCCCTGGCCTGAAACTCCTTCCCCTTCCATATACAACAGACCACCACTCTCCCCCCGCCTTCAAGGTCTTATTATGGTCACATCTCCTCCGAGAGGCCTTCCCCAATTAAACTCTTTTTTCCCTGACTCCCTTCCCCTTCTGCATCATCTATGCACTTGGATCTATTTGCCTCATCTGTAAAATGGGAATTAAAACTGTGAGCCCCACATGGGACAACCTGATTACTGTGTATATACCCCAGCACTTAGAACAGTGCTTGGCACATAGTAAGCGCTTAACAAACACCATCATCATCATCATCATTATTACCCTTTAAAGCACTTGTGCACAGATCTGAAACTTATTATTTATATCAGTGTGTCTTCCCTTCTAGACTGTAAGTTTGTTGTGAGCAGGGACTGTGTCTTCCAATTCTGCTGTATTGTACTCTCCCAAGTGCTTAGTGCAGTGCTCTGCACACAGCAAATGCTCAGTGAACACCATTGATTGACTGAATAATTGATTGACTAGAACTGAGTCTCATGCTCTTTCCACTATACCTCTAGACTGTCAGCTCATGGTGGGCAGGGATTGTGTCTACCAACTCTGTTGTATTGTGTTCTCATTCATTCATTCATTCATTCATTCATTCAATCTTATTTATTGAGCGCTTACTGTGTACAGATCACTGTACTGAGCGCTTGGCAGAGTATGATACAACAATAAACCGACACATTCCCTGCCCACAATGAGCTTACAGTCAAGAGTCTCCCAAGCTTTTAGTCCAGTTCTGTGCACACATTAAGTGTTCAATAAATACCATCGATGATGATGAGAACGTTTAGTAAGTGCCATAATTATTGATTATCCCTGAGAGGGAGGGGAGGTGACTGTGGTTGTCTTGAGGGAAGCAGTGGAAGAAGGCAGGCGGCCTTCAGGTCTTCAGGGGTCCCAGAAGTGACATGCTGGGCTCCTCTCATCCCCTTCCTCGGGTCACCCAGTCATTGAGCCAGGAGCACCAGTCCATGTTTTCATTTTCAAGGATTGGCATCATTTGAGGAATGAAGTTTCATGAAAAATTCACCGATGACTAAGGATTTCTCGCATTTTAAAATGGTACTGCCCCTGCCAGGTGTAAGGGCAATGACTCAAGCTCATCTGCATGCACGATTTACGTAAATTTTTTTGGTATTTTGGTGTAGAGCCAGAGAACTCTAATTTGAAATAGTGCAATGGGAAGATTAAAAAAATGTAGTCTTGCAGGTTAATGGAGGGAAAATAAATTCGTGGGTCTAGTGATTGACAAGCAGTTCATGTTGGATTAAGAGAGAGGGAGAATTAGAGATGTTGGAGATGGACCGTGGGGGTGGCCCAGTAATAGTATTTCTTATGTTCTCAAATTTGGAAAAGAAAATGAAATCACAAGAGACATTGGTTATTTTTCAGTCTTGACAGATGAAGTATTTTCACCTTATGGAGTTGAGGCTTTTTTCCAGATTCCATTTTTCCACTTTGGCAATGGAAAATTGAACCGGGTATCTGGTTCGAACTAAAGAAAGTCGCCTTTTAAGTTAACAGTTCCCATTGATAAAATGTACATTATTAATATGTCTAGAATTCTAGCAGACAGGTAAACTTAACATTTTTTTAAAATGAAATCATGCACCAGATGGAAAGGTATTTTAATAGTCAGTATTTTCAGGCTCACCTTTCCATCAAAGGCTTCCTCTGGGAATTTTTCTCCTTTCTAGGCAGTCCCAACCAAACCCTGTCCTCCCGCTGACTTTCCCATCACTGTAGACAGCACCACCGTCCTTCCTTGTCTCCCAAGCCCGGTACCTTGGAGTTCCCCTTGATTCCTCTCTCTCATTCAACCCACATATTCAACCTGTCCCTAAATCCTATCGGTTTGACCTTCGCAACATCGCTAAAACCCGTCCTTTCCTCTCCATCGAAACTGCTCCCATTCATTCGTTCAGTCGTATTTATTGAGCGCTTACTGTGTGCAGAGCACTGGACTAAGCACTTGGGAAGTACAAGTTGGCAACATATAGAGATGGTCCCTACCCAACTGTGGACTAGAACCTCCATCATCAGCATCCTCTTCCGTTAACGCTTATTTCATATCCTCATGGCAGTCTTTGCTGCAGTTGAACAAGTGGAAACTAAATTACAACGTAGGGTTTAAAAATGCAGTGTTTTACGTTCAAAGACTATAATACAAAATTAGTAGAACGGGTAAATCCCATGTTAATGCAAGTACTTATCCTAGCCTGCCTTGATTATCGCATCAGGCGCCTTGCTGACCTCCCAGCCTTCTGTCTCTCCCCACTCCAGTCCACACTTCACTCTGTTGCCCGGATCATTTTTCTACAAAAACATTCAGTCCAAGTTTCCAACCTCCAGTGGTTGCCCATCTTCCTCTGGATCAAACAGAAATGCCTTACCATCATCTTAAGAGCACTGTCACCTTCCCCCTTTCTACCTCACCCTGCTACTCTCCTACTACAATGCAGCCTGCACACTTTACTCCTCTAATGGCTCAGTGGAAAAAGCCCGGGCTTTGGAGTCAGAGGTCAGGGGTTCGAATCCCGGCTCCGCCAATTGTCAGCTGTGTGATTTTGGGCAAGTCACTTCACTTCTCTGGCCCTCAGTTCCCTCATCTGGAAAATGGGGGTTAAAACTGTGAGCCCGCTGTGGGACAACCTGATGGCCTTGTAACCTCCCCAGCGCTTAGAACAGTGCTTTGCACATAGTAAGCGCTTAATAAATACCATCATTATTATTATTATTATAATCTTCTCACTGTATCTCGATCTTTTCTATCTCACCGTGGCTCTCTCACCGCATCCTTTCTCTGGCCTGAAACACCCTCCCTCCTTATTTCTGAAAGACAATTTACTCTCCCCACCTTCAACGCCTGATTGAAGGCACATCTCCTCCAAGAGGACTTCCCTGACTAAGCTGTCTTTTCTTTTTCTTCCTCTCCTTTTCGTGTTGCCCTGACCTGCTCCCTCGTGAGCCCGCCGTGGGACAACCTGACCACCTTGTAACCTCCCCAGCACTTAGATCAGTGCTTTGCACATAGTAAGCGCTTAATAAATGCCATCATTGTTGGGTAGGGACCGTCTCTACATGCTGACGATTTGTACTTCCCAAGCGCTCAGTGCAGTGCTCTGCACACAGTAAGGGCTCAATAAGTACGATTGAATGAATGAATGAATGTGATGTGCTTCTAGACTGTGAGTCCATTGTTGGGTAGAGACCATCTCTATATGTTGCCAACTTGTACTTCCCAAGCGCTTAGTACAGTCAGTGCTCTGCACACAGTAAGCGCTCAATAAATACGATTGAATGAATGAATGAATGTGCATGTAGCTTTAATTCTATTTATTCTGATGATTTGGACACCTGTTTACATGTTTTGTTTTGTTGCCTCTCTCCCCCTTCTAGACTGTGAGCCCGTTATTGGGTAGGGACCGTCTCTATATGTTGCCGACTTGTACTTCCCAAGCGCTTAGTACAGTGCTCTGCACACAGTAAGCGCTCAATAAATGTGATTGAATGAATGAATGTGCATATAGTTTTAATTCTATTTATTCTGATGATTTTGACACCTGTTTACGTGTTTTGTTTTGTTGTCTGTCTCCCCCTTCTAGACTGTGAGCCCGTTATTGGGTAGGGACCGTCTCTATATGTTGCCGACTTGTACTTCCCAAGCGCTTAGTACAGTGCGCTGCACACAGTAAGCGCTCAATAAATATGATTGAATGAATGAATGCATGAATCATTATTACTATTATTATTCTCCCCCTTCCCAGCCCCGCCGCACTTATGTACATATCTGCAATTTATTTATTTATATTAATGTGTCTCCTCCTCTAGACTGTAAGCTTGTTGCGGGCAAGCAATGTGTCTGTTATATTGTGTTCATTCATTCATTCAATCATACTTATTGTGCTTACTGAGTGCAAAGCACTTTACTAAGCGATTGGGAGAGTACAGAGTAACAATAAGCAGACACATTCCCTGCCCACAATGAGCTTACTGTCTAGAGGGGGAGACAGACATTAATGTAATTGAATAAATTACAAATTGTACTCTCCCAAGCACTTAGTACAGTGCTCTGCACACAGTAAGTGCTCAATAAGTGTGATTGCTTGATTGATCCATCAGGCTCCTCCACTCCACTCACTCAGGAGTCCACCTAAGCCAGCACGTAGTTTATGGATCATTTTTGATGGTATTTGTTAAGCACTTACTATGAGCTGTTTCTCATTAACTTCTCTGTGCCTCAGTTACCTCATCTGTAAAATGGGAATTGAGACTGGGAGCCCCACATGGAACAACCTGATAACCTTGTATCTATCCCAGTGCTTAGAACAGTGCTTGGCACATACTAAGTGCTTAATAAATGCCATCATTAATATTACTATTATTCCTAGGGTGTCACGGAGAAGTTGGCCAAAAGGAGAAGCAGTATGGCCCAGTGGGTAGAGCGAGGACCCGGGAGTGAGAAGGACCTGGGTTCTAATTCTGGCTCTGCCCTTTGTCTGCTGTGTGATCCCTTCAAGGCCCTACTGAGAGCTCACCTCCTCCAGGAGGCCTTCCCAGACTGAGCCCCTTCCTTCCTCTCCCCCTCGTCCCCCTCTCCATCCCCCCCATCTTACCTCCTTCCCTTCCCCACAGCACCTGTATATATGGATATATGTTTGTACATATTTATTACTCTATTTATTTATTTTACTTGTACCTATCTATTCTATTTATTTTATTTTGTTAGTATGTTTGGTTTTGTTCTCTGTCTCCCCCTTTTAGACTGTGAGCCCACTGTTGGGTAGGGACTGTCTCTATATGTTGCCAATTTGTACTTCCCAAGCGCTTAGTACAGTGCTTTGCACACAGTAAGCGCCAATAAATACAATTGATGATGATGATGATGATGATGATCTTGGGCAAGTCACTTCACTTCTCTGGGCCTCGGTGATCTCATCTGTTAAGCAGGGATTAGGACTGTGAGCCCCATATTGGACAGGGTCTGTGTCCAACCTGATTACCTTGTTCCCCAGTGCTTAGTACAGTGCCTGGCACAAAGTAAACACTTAAATCCCATAAGAAAAAAATCTCTGGAATGCCGACTACTGGAAGGGGCCTCCAGAAACTGACTCTTTACGTCACAAGAGGAATTTTCTCTCGGAACTGTTTAAGCACACTATCAGCGAAACAAAAGATCTCTCAAAAATGGGTTCCGACAATATTATCATCCAAAGGAGGAACAAAGAATGTTTACTTCACCAAGAGAGGAATTTCCTCTCAAAAAGGATTCATGCGTACAATAAACAAAAGAAAGGAAGAGATTCAGGGTGGCCTAATGGAAAGAGCATGGGACTGGGGGCCAGAGGACCTGGGCTCTGTTTCCTGCCAGCTGTGTGACCTTGAGCAAGTCCCCGTAACTTCTCTGTGCCTCAGTTTTCTCATCTATAAAATGGGGGTAAATACCTGTTTTTCCTCCAGCTTAGACTGTGAGGGACAGGGGCTGTGTCGAACCTGATTATGGTGCATCTACCCCAGCATTTAACAGTGCTCAGCACGTAGTAATAATGATTTTAGAGAAGTAGCGTGGCTCAGTGGAAAGAGCACGGGCTTTGGAGTCAGAGGACATGGGTTCAAATCCTAGCTCCGCCAATTGTCAGCTGTGTGACCTTGGGCAAGTCACTTAACTTCTCTGTGCCTCAGTTACCTCATCTGTAAAATGAAGATGAAGACTGTGAGCCCCATGTGGGACAACCTGATCACCTTGTAACAGCCTCAGCTCTTAGAACAGTGCTTTGCAAGTAGTAAGCGCTTAATAAATGCCATTATTATTACTATTATGATTATTATTGATGCTTTCCAAGAACTATGCACCTAAAATTGAACTAAGCACTGGGGCAGGCACAAGATAATCAGGTAAAACGTGCTCCCTGTCTCACATGGGGCTCACAATCTAAGGGAGAGCGAGACAGTCCCTTGGAGGAGCAATGGGCAAGAGATACCTAAATCCTGTTTTACAGATGAGGAAACTGAGGCACAGAGAAGTTAAGTGACTTGCCTAAAATCACAGCAGGCATGTTCTGGATTAGAACCCAGGACGTTAACTCTTAGGCTCATGCTCTTTCCTCTAGGCCATGGTGATTAACTACCACAATCATTGTTATCATTATTATTACTTTTAGTAGAATTATTAATCAATCAATCAATCGTATTTATTGAGCACTTACTGTGTGCAGAGCACTGTACTAAGCGCTTGGGAAGTACAAGTTGGCAACATATAAAGTCCCTACCCAACAGTGGGCTCACAGTCTAGAAGGGGGAGACGGAGAACAAAACCAAACATATTAACAAAATAAAATTGTTAGACTCTAGACTGTAAGCTCACTATGGTCAGAGAATGTGTTCTGTTGTATTGCATTCTCCTAAGCACTCAGTGCAGTGCTCTGCAGAGTAAGCGCTCAATAAATATGATTGAATGAATGAATGACTGGAGGAAAGCACTCTGGGTGTGTAGCAGGGAGAGGATGGAAGACTAGATGGCCAAGGTGGGAAGCTACTGTTAGCTTCCCCTAAGCATCTTCAGCGTCCCCATTAGAGATGGATTTAATCAGTGGTATTTATTAAGAGCTGACTATGTGCAGAGCACTGTGCCAAGCATTTAGGAGAGTACAGTACAAAAGCGGAGTGATAAATAATACCTGCTGCCCACAAGGAACTTACAGACTAGACCGTTGTTCTCCCCATTTTCAAATCCTTGTTGAAGGCTCACCTCCTTCAAGAGGGTTTCCCTGACTTACGTCCTCATTTCCTCTTTTCCCACTCCCTCCTTCTTTTAATCACCCTTCCCTCAGCCCCACAGCAATTACATACATATCTGAAATTTATTTATTTATATTAATGTCTGGCTCCCCCTCTAGATGGTGAGCTCACTGTGGGCAGAAAACATGTCTACCAACTCTATGGTTACTCTCCCAAGAGCTTAGTACAGTGCTCTGCACATAGTAAACTCGTAATAAATACGAATAATTGGTAGGATTTCATTCATTCATTCATTCATTCATTCAATCGTATTTATTGAGCACTGTCCTAAGCACTTGGAAAGTACAATTCGGCAACAGAGACAATCCCTACCCCGCAATGGGCTCACAGTCTAGAAGGGGGAGACAGACAACAACAAAAAAACCAAGTAGACGGGCATCAATACCATCAAAATAGATAAGTAGAATTATAGATATGTACACATCATTAATAAAATAGAGTAATAAATCTGTACAAATATACACTCAAGCGTTGTGAGGAGGGGAAGGGGGTAGAGCAGAGGGAGAGAGTAGGGGCGATGTGGAGGGGAGGACATTAATAAAATAGAGTGATAAATCAGTACAAATATACACTCAAGTGTTGTGAGGAGGGGAAGGGGTAGAGCAGAGGGAGGGAGTAGGGGCAATGTGGAGGGGAGGACATTAATAAAATAGAGTGATAAATCTGTACAAATATACACTCAAGCGTTGTGAGGAGGGGAAGGGGGTAGAGCAGAGGGAGGGAGTAGGGGCGATGTGGAGGGGAGGACATTAATAAAATAGAGTGATAAATCTGTATAAATATACACTCAAGTGTTGTGAGGAGGGAGTAGAGGCGATGTGGAGGGGAGGGCATTAATAAAATAGAGTAATAAATCTGTACAAATATACACTCAAGCATTGTGAGGAGGGGAAGGGGGTATAGCAGAGGGAGGGAGTAGGGGTGATGTGGAGGGGAGGAGGAGCAGAGGAAAGGGGGTGCTCAGTCTGGGAAAGGAGGGGCTCGGTCTGGGATTTCTGGGCTAATAATAATAACTGTGGTATTTGTTAAGCACTTACTGTGTGCCAGGCACTGTACTAAGTGCTGGGCTGAATCCAAGCAAATCAGGTTGGACAGAGTCCCTGTCCCACGTGAAGCTCATCGTCTCAATCCCACTTTTACAGATGAGGTAACTGAGGCACAGGAAAGTGACTTGCCCAAGATCACACAGCAGACAAGTGGCAGAGCTGGAGTTAGAACCCGTGACCTCCTGACTCCAAAGCCTGGGCTCTATCCGTTACATAATGCTGCTTTTCTAGTTGGGCTATTGGTTTGTCTGTTAATTCGGAAGCAGTTGGAAGGCAGGGATAACGCCTTCTGTTTCAGCTGTATCATCATCATCATCATCAATCGTATTTATTGAGCGCTTACTATGTGCAGAGCACTGTACTAAGCGCTTGGGAGGTACAAGTTGGCAACATCTAGAGACAGTCCCTACCCAACAGTGGGCTCACAGTCTAAAAGGGGGAGACAGAGAACAAAACCAAACATACTCACAAAATAAAATAAATAGAATAGATATGTACAAGTAAAATAAATAAATAAATAAATAGAGTAATAAATATGTACAAACATATATACAGGTGCTGTGGGGAAGGGAAGGAGGTAAGATGGGGGGGATGGAGAGGGGGACGAGGGGGAGAGGAAGGAAGGGGCTCAGTCTGGGACTGAGCTCCTAAACACCCAGGGGTCACCCAGTTGAACTCGGCACCCACCCGGCCAGTGCTCAGAAGGGGCTGTTGATACCCCAGTGTGGGATTGCTTTATGCTTTATTCTTCTCAAGCCATAATTGCAGGCCATGAGCAGTGGCAGAGCTAAAATGATTGCTCGGGTTCCTGGGCAGAATCCATAGAAATGATGCCTGAAACCAAAAAGTTAAAAATGAATTTGTCCTGACAAGAGGCTCTTGTTTGCTTTTCTCTTAAAAAGTGGAACACACTGGCCTCAAAATGAAAAGTAAATGTCCCTTTATTTTTTTCAAGATTAAGAAAGCTTCCGAGATCTGCAGCGAGGTTTGAGGTTGTTGCAGAGTTTTCTGACTGTCCGTAGATCCACAGGAATGGTAAGCTGCTGGCCAGGCAATCAAGTGTATTTATTGAGTGCTTACTTTTAGACTGTGAGCCCACTGTTGGGTAGGGACTGTCTCTATATGTTGCCAACGTGGACTTCCCAAGTGCTTAGTACAGTGCTCTGCACACAGTAAGCGCTCAATAAATACGATTGATGATGATGATGATGATCAGACCAATGGAGCAGAGGCCAAGTGGTTAGAGCAGGCCTGGGATTCAGAAGGACCTGGGTTCTAATCCCAGCTACACCAATTGTCTTCTTTGTGAACGTGGGCAAGTCACTTCACTTCTCTGTGCTTTAGTTACCTCATCTGTAAAATAGGGATTAAGACTGTGAGCCCAATGTGGGGCATAGACTGTGTCCAACCTGATTAGCTTGTATTTACCCCAGCACTTAGTACAGTGCCTGGCAATCAATCAATCAATCAATCGTATTTATTGAGCACTTACTGTGTGCAGAGCACTGTACTAAGCGCTTGGGAAGTACAAGTTGGCAACATATAGAGACAGTGACTGTGGGCTCACAGTCTAAAAGACTTAGTAAGTCTTAGTAAGTACTTAAAAAATTCCATAAAAAAATGGAAAGCAACATAGCCTAGTAGAAAGAGCACAAGTGTGGGAGTCAGAGGACCGGGGTTCTCATCCCAGCTCTGCCACTTATAATAACAATAATGATGGCATTTATTAAGCACTTACTATGTGCAAAGCACTGTTCTAAGTGCTGGGGAGGTTACAAGGTGATCAGGTTGTCCCACGGGGGGCTCACAGTCTTAATCCCCATTTTCCAGATGAGGTAACTGAGGCCCAGAGAAGTGAAGTGACTTGCCCCAAGTCACACAGCTTACAATTGGCGGAGCCGGGGTTTGAACCCATGACCTCTGACTCCAAAGCCCGGGCTCTTTCCACTGAGCCATGGACTTGTCTGCTGTGTGACCTTGGGCGAGCCACTTTATTTCTCTGTGCCTCAGTTATCTCATCTGTAAAATGGGGATTAAGACTGTGTGCACATATGGGACATGGATTGTGCCTAATCTGATTTGTTTGCATCCACCCCAGCATTTAGGTCATTGTGGGCAGGGAATGTGTCTGTTTACAGTTGTATTGGACTTTCCCAAGCACTTAGTATAGAGAAGCAGCGTGGCTCAGTGGAAAAAGCACGGGCTTTGGAGTCAGAGGTCGGGGGGTTCAAATCCTGGCTCCACCAATTGTCAGCTGTGTGACTCTGGGCAAGTCACCTCACTTCTCTGGGCCTCAGTTCCCTCATCTGTATAATGGGGATGAAGACTGTGAGCCCCACGTGGGACAACCTGATTACCTTGTAACCTCCCCAGTGCTTAGAATAGTGCTTTGCACACAATAAACACCCAATAAACATGATTGAATGGATGAATGAGTGGTGGAGGTGGGGTTGAGGGACATTGGTTTGTGAGCGTTTTCCACCTCTCGCCCCCGCTCAGGGAAGGAGACGGCGGCCATGAAGGCGGACCTCCTGCGGGCCCGGAACATGAAGAGATACATCAACCAGCTGACTGTGGCCAAGAAGCAGTGCGAGAAGAGAATCCGGCTTCTGGGGGGCCCGGCCTACGACCAGCAGGAAGACGGGGTCCCCGATGAAGGTGACGGGCCCCAGAGCCAGAAGGTAAAACCGACCCTCCGGCCGCCCACTGTGGCTCCCTTCTCCGATCACCGGAGAGGTGGGCCGAGAGGTGGCCACGAGGAAGCAGATTTATGAATGGACTTTTACTAGGAGAGGCTTGTCAGGATGGTACAAGAGAGAACGTTGGAGCTCCCGGGGCAGAGAACAAAATCCCAGCAGCAGAGCCTAGATTTTTTTTATGGTATTTGTTAAGCAGTTAATATGTGGCAGGCACTGTACTAAGCACTGGGATCGATGCACGCTAATCAGGTTGGACACGGTCCATGGCCCACATGGGGCTCGCAGTTATAGTCCCTTTTTTATGGTATTTGTTAAGCGCTTACTATATGTCAAACACCGTTCTAAGCGCTGGGATAGATACAAGTCAATTAAACCAGGCACTGTCCCTGCCCCGCATGGACAGTCTAAGTAGGAGGGAGAACAGGTATCTAATCCTCATAAATGAGGTAACTGAGGCACAGAGAAGTTAAGTGACTTGCCCAAGATGTCACGATAGACAAGTGGTGAAGCTGGAATTAGAACCCAGGTCCTTTGACTCCTGCCCCACAATGACCCAACTGACCTGTTGCAGTCATCATTATCATCATCAATCGTATTTATTGAGCGCTTACTATGTGCAGAGCACTGTACTAAGCGCTTGGGAAGTACAAATTGGCAACATATAGAGACAGTCCCTACCCAACAGTGGGCTCACAGTCTAAAAGGGGGAGACAGAGAACAAAACCAAACATACTAACAAAATAAAATAAATAGGATAGATATGTACAAGTAAAATAAATAAATAAATAAATAGAGACTGAGCGTGAAGCAACCACTGGAGAAAAGGCTCTATTTTATTACCGTTACTTCTCCCCGGGGCCCAGAATGTCAGCACACGAGTGGTGAATTAGTCTTTTGATCAAATGCCAAAATGTGCTTTAGAGCAGGAGTGATTGAACCAGCAGGCCATGCTTGTCTGCCACAGCCTCTTCAGTCTCAGCCGTTCTGTTGTTTTCTTGTAAATGTTGGGCTGAAAGAAATTAAAACAACCCCTTCTTTGGGATGTTTTAAACTGGGTTTCATAAAACCTGTTACTTTTATTTTTATGGAATTTGTTCGTTCATTCAATCGTATCTATTGAGCACCTACTATGGGCAGAGCACTGTACTAAGTGCTTGGGAGAGGACAGTATAACAATAAACAGACACATTCCCTGCCCACAACGAGTCTGCAGTCTAGAGCTTACAGTCTACAGTCTAGCGCTTTGTTAAGTGCTTCCCAGTATATGTCAAGGACCGTTCTAAGCGCTGGGGTTGATACGAGATAATCAGGTTCCACTTAATCAATCAATCAATCAATAGTATTTATTGAGCGCTTACTGTGTGCAGAGCACTGTACTAAGCACTTGGGAAGTACAAGTCGGCAACACATAGAGACTGTCCCTACCCAACAGCGGGCTCACAGTCTAGAAGGGGGAGACAGAGAACAAAACCAAACATAGAGTAATAAATATGTACAAACATATATACAGGTGCTGTGGGGAAGGGAAGGAGGAAAGATGGGGGAGATGGAGAGGGGGATGAGAAGGAGAGGAAGGAAGGGGCTCAGTCTGGAAAGGCCTCCTGGAGGAGGTGAGCTCTCAGTAGGGCCTTGATAACAATAATAACAATAATAATAATAATAATAATAATGGTATTTCTTAAGTGCTTACTATGTGCCAGGCACTGTACTAAGCACTGGGGTGGATGCACGCAAATTGAGTTGTGCACAGTCCCTGTCCCACATAACGCTTGCAGTCTTAATCCCTATTTGGGATTAAATGAGGGAACTGAGGCCCAGAGAAGTTGAGCGACTTGCCCAAGGTCACACAGCAGACAAGTGGAGGAGCTGGGATTAGAACCCATGACCTTCTGATTCCCAGTCCCGGGCTCTATCCCCTAGGCCATGCTGCTTCTCTGACAGCATGTTGTTGTTGTTCTCAACAACAACTCTCTCCTCGACCCCCTCCAGTCTGGCTTCCGTCCCCTTCATTCCACGGAAACTGCGCTCTCAAAGGTCACCAATGACCTCCTGCTTGCCAAATCCAACGGCTCATACTCTGTCCTAATCCTCCTCGACCTCTCAGCTGCCTTTGACACTGTGGACCACCCCCTTCTCCTCCACACGTTATCTGACCTTGGCTTCACAGACTCCGTCCTCTCCTGGTTCTCCTCTTATCTCTCCGGTCGTTCTTTCTCAGTCTCTTTTGCAGGCTCCTCCTCCCCCTCCCATCCTCTTACTGTGGGGGTTCCCCAAGGTTCAGTGCTTGGTCCCCTTCTGTTCTCAATCTACACTCACTCCCTTGGTGACCTCATTCGCTCCCACGGCTTCAACTATCATCTCTACGCTGATGACACCCAGATCTACATCTCTTCCCCTGCTCTCTCCCCCTCCCTCCAGGCTCGCATCTCCTCCTGCCTTCAGGACATCTCCATCTGGATGTCGGCCCGCCACCTAAAGCTCAACATGTCGAAGACTGAGCTCCTTGTCTTCCCTCCCAAACCTTGTCCTCTCCCTGACTTTCCCATCTCTGTTGACGGCACTACCATCCTTCCCGTCTCACAAGCCCGCAACCTTGGTGTCATCCTCGACTCCGCTCTCTCATTCACCCCTCACATCCAAGCCGTCACCAAAACCTGCCGGTCTCAGCTCCGCAACATTGCCAAGATCCGCCCTTTCCTCTCCATCCAAACCGCTACCCTGCTAATTCAAGCTCTCATCCTATCCCGTCTGGACTACTGCACTAGCCTTCTCTCTGATCTCCCATCCTCATGTCTCTCTCCACTTCAATCCATACTTCATGCTGCTGCCCGGATTATCTTTGTCCAGAAACGCTCTGGACATATTACTCCCCTCCTCAAAAACCTCCAATGGCTACCGATCAATCTGCGCATCAAGCAGAAACTCCTCACCCTGGGCTTCAAGGCTGTCCATCCATCCCCTCGCCCCCTCCTACCTCACCTCCCTTCTCTCCTTCTACTGCCCAGCCCGCACCCTCCGCTCCTCCACCACTAATCTCCTCACTGTACCTCGCTCTCGCCTGTCCCGCCATCGACCCCCGGCCCACGTCATCCCCCGGGCCTGGAATGCCCTCCCTCTGCCCCTCCGCCAAGCTAGCTCTCTTCCTCCCTTCAAGGCCCTGCTGAGAGCTCACCTCCTCCAGGAGGCCTTCCCAGACTGAGCCCCTTCTTTCCTCTCCCCTCGTCCCCCTCTCCATCCCCACGTCTTACCTCCTTCCCTTCCCCACAGCACCTGTATATATGTATATATGGTTGTACATATTTATTACTCTGTTTATTTATTTATTTATTTATTTTACTTGTACATTTCTATCCTACTTATTTTATTTTGTTGGTATGTTTGGTTCTGTTCTCTGTCTCCCCCTTTTAGACTGTGAGCCCACTGTTGGGTAGGGACTGTCTCTGTGTGATGCCAATTTGTACTTCCCAAGCGCTTAGTACAGTGCTCTGCACATAGTAAGCGCTCAATAAATACGATTGATTGATTGATTGATTGATGGGGCTCCTAATCTTAGCAGGAGGGAGAACAGGGATCAACAATTTCTGTAGAAGTTGTAGCACGGGGACTTCTGAGCACACTTTCCACTGCCGTGGCGGAGGAGGATGAGGAAAAGGAGGAAGTGGAGGAGGGACCCCTTTGAAGCATAAGAAGACAGGCCCAGTATGGCAGTGTGACCTTAATGCCCAACAACAAGAAAGGAACAGTAAAGGGCCCAGACCCATGACCTTCCCGCTGATATCTACAAACAGAGCGGGGAACTCACCTTCAGACAGCGCATGAGTTCTTCCTCATTATGTTTGTACATATTTATTACTCTATTTATTTATTTATTTATTTTACTTGTACATATCTATTCTATTTATTTTATTTTGTTAGTACGTTTGGTTTTGTTCTCTGTCTCCCCGTTTTAGACTGTGAGCCCACTGTTGGGTAGGGACTGTCTCTATATGTTGCCAATTTGTACTTCTCAAGCGCTTAGTACAGTGCTCTGCACATAGTAAGTGCTCAATAAATACGATTGATGATGATTATCTGAAGAGACTCCGTGATCCACATGAGCTCTTCCTCGATATCCGGAGAGACTCTGGGATCCACATGAGCTCTTCCTTGTTGTCTGGAGAGACTCCGGGAATAACATGAGCTCTTCCTCATTGTCTGGAGAGTCTCTGGTATCCATACAAGTTCTTCCTCGACAGCCAGAGAAACTGTGGAATCCGCATGTGCACTTCCTTAATATCCGGAAAGACTCCAGGTTTCATTTGAACTCTTCTTAGTGCCCTCTGGAATCAGCCCGAGCTCTTCTTCAGTGTCCAGAGAGACTCGGGGGTCCACATGAGCTCTTCCTTAGTGTCTGGAAAGACTCTGGGATCTGCACAAGCTCTTCCTCAGTGTCAAAAGAGGCTCTGGGATCCATCCTAGTGACCTCTCTAAGAAGAACGTGGGTGGGCAGGCTGCCTGCCTGGGAAAATTAGTGGGAAACCTGGTTGCCTTCCATTGCCTGCCAAGTTCTAGGAGGATTCCTTCCGGACAGGATACTCGAAAGCCAAGTCAACCATACACTTCTTGAATTGCACAGCAGCTTCAAACCCAAACTGAGCCTGACAGATCAGGCTTCTGCAGCCCAGCGGACCAGACAAAGTGCAGAGACCTTCCCTAAACCCTCTGTGGACCTCACAACCAACCGCAAAACACCATTTGACACCATCCATGGACCAGGGCATGGCCAGTTGCCAAGTAGATTGGCCTGCCCTGAGACGCTCACTGTCACCCAGGACAACCTCAGGACGATCTGGTTGGCAGAGTTAAAGATGTCTTGCCTGACCCCTGCCCCATCACCATAGGGGTTAGGAAGCCCTACATATTAGGTCCGGTGTCAGAGCTGATGTTTGGGAAACTCTTCTTCAACTCAACAGGCTCTGAGCTTCATCAAATTTAAAGGATAGATGGAGAGAGAGAGAGAGAGAGAGAGAGAGAGAGAGAGAGAGAGAAAGGAAGAGAAAGAAAGAAAAAAGAAAGAAGGGAAGTAAGAAAGACAAAAGAAAGAAAAAGAGAGAGAGAAAAAAGAATGAAGAGAGAAAGAAAAAGAAAGAAAATAAAAAAGAAAGAGAAAGAGACAAAAGAGAAAGGAAAGAATGACAAAGAAAGAATGAAAGGAAGAAAGAAAGAAAGGAAGAGAGAAATAAAGGAAGAAAAAAGAAAGAGAAAGAAAGGAAGGAAGAGGGAAAGGAAGAAAGAAAGAAAGGAAGGAAGAGAGAAATAGAGGAAGAAAAGAGAAAGAAAGGAAGGGAGAAAGGAAGAAAGGAATGAAGAGAGAAATAAAGGAAGAAAAAAGAAAGAAAGAAAGGAAGGAAGAGAGAAAGGAAGAAAGGAAGGAAGAGAGAAATAAAGGAAGAAAAAAAGAGAAAGAAAGGAAGGAAGAGAGAAAGGAAGGAAGGAAGAGAGAAAGGGAGGAAGAGAGAAAGGAAGGAAGAAAGAAAGAAAGAGAAAGGAAGGAAGGGAGAAAGAAAGAGAGAGAGAAAGGAAAGAAAGGAAGGAAAGAAAGAGAGAGGGAAAGAAAAGAGGAAAGAAAGGAAGGAAGAAAGAAAGGGAGAAAGGAAGGATGAAAGAAAGAGAGAGAGAGAAAGGATGAAAGAAAGAAAAGAAGGAAAGAAAGAAGTAAGAGAGGAAGGAAGAGAAAAAGAAAAAGGAAGGAAGAAAAAATGAAAGCAAGAAAAAGGAAGAGAAAGAGAAATGGAGGAAGAAAGAAAGGAAGGGAGAAAGAGAGAAAGGGAAGACAGGAAGGAAAGAAAGAGAGAGGGAAAGAAAGAGAAAAAGAGAAGGAAAGAAAGAAAAAGAAAGGAAGAAAGGAAGAGAAAGAAAGAGAAAGGAAGGAAGAAAGAAAGAGAAAAGAAGGAAGAAAGAGAGAAAGGGGGAGAGAAAGACAGAAACACTGTTGTGTGCTGCTGGTCTGGAAGCTGCACCATAGCCTAGTGGAGAGAGCACAGGCCTGGGAATCAGGAGAACCTGGGTTCTAATCCCGGCTCTGCCACTGGCCTGCTGTGTGACCTTGGGCAAGTCACTTCACTTCTCTATGCCTCAGTTACCTCATCAGGAAAATGGGGACTAAGACTGTGAGTCAATCAATCAATCAATCAATCGTATTTATTGAGCGCTTACTATGTGCAGAGCACTGTACTAAGCGCTTGGGAAGTACAAATTGGCATCACATAGAGACAGTCCCTACCCAACAGTGGGCTCACAGTCCCATTTGGGGTTGAGACTACGTCCAACCCGATTAGCTTGAATCTACCCTGGCACTTAGTACAGTGCCTGGCACCTAGTAAGTGCTTAACAAATACCATAAAAAGAAAAATAGCTGGGCAGGTGGGCCACTGTTTTCACTTCTCTGCAAGACTCCTAGGTCCGGGCCCCAACTGAAGTCAGACGGCTGAGGAGTTGATTGACTACCGAAATTCAGCTCAGCACAGAGCCCTGAAGCACCCGAGACCTTGGCCAAGGAGGAAAAAGACCTGTTAAATACTGATCGGCCTTGCAAGAGAGGAACTGTCTTGTAAATGAGACTAGCAAACCTGCTGACCGCAACGGTCAGGGCGCGGGGAGAAAACAACATTGGCTTTTGAGCTCCAGCATCACAGTTATTGCTGCTTAGTGTTGATTTTCCAGTTGCCTTGAAGGCTTGGGAAGCAGGGAAAGCCGGGGAGAAGGGTTCTAATCCCAGCTCTGCCGCTTGTCTGCTCTGTGACCTCGGGCAAGTCACTTCACTTCTCTGTGCCGCAGTTCCCTCCTCTGTACCATGGAAATTAAGTACCTGTACACTCTGCTGTAGTGTGATTAATTAATGAGGGCATTTATTAAGCGCTTCCTATGTGCGAAGCACTGTTCTAAGTGCCGGGGAGGTTACAAGGTGATCAGGTTGTCCCACGTGGGGCTCACAGTCTCAGTGCACAGTGTACTCTCCCAAGAGTACAGCGTTCTGCGCACAGTAAGCGCTCAATAAATTCGATCGATGGATTGATTGAAAGAGGGTGACCAGGTAGGGCCAGCACGGAAGGCCAGAAGTCAGGAGACCCAAGTTCTAATCCCAGTTCTGCCCCTGGCCTGTTGCATAGATTTGGACAAATCTCCTCTCTGGCCCTTAGTTTTCTCTTCTGTAAAGTGGGGATATGACCCCTGCCTTTCCTTCTCTCAGAGACTACAAGTACAGAGTGATGTCCGTGTGGCTGCAGGACAGAGGGCCAAGCTTGTGGCCTGAGAAGTCTGTGTTCTGGTGGTCCAGGGCAGAGGCCGGCCCCTGGAATCAATCAATCAATCAATCATATTTATTGAGCGCTTACTGTGTGCAGAGCACTGTACTAAGTGCTTGGGAAGTACAAGTTGGCAACATATAGAGACCGTCCTAGGAGCTCGGAAGATGCCATAGGGACTGGGTTAGGCTGGGGGAGGCCTGTGTTGTCAGTGGGAGGGGGAGGTCACAGGTCAATTCCCTCTCTCTCCCCTTCTCTTCCCCTGGGCAGATTCTCCAGTTCGAGGACATCCTGGCCAACCCATCTCACCGGGAGCACTTCCGGGTCTACATGGGGAGGATGGACAAGCAGGCGTTGATTGGCTTCTGGGAATCGGTGGAGTCCTTAAAGAGTGCCAGCAAGGTACCAGGGGGCAAGGGTGGGCATGGTGGGGACAGGGGTGGGAGCGGCTGGAGATCGCTGGAAGGGATGTTTGGGGACCGCAGTAGGTTTGGGGGCCAGGGGAGAGATGAGAAAGGAGAAAAATGTTGGGGGTGCTGGAAGAACATCAGTACCTAGCGCTTAGAACAGTGCTTTGCACATAGTAAGCGCTTAACACATACCATTATTATTATTATTATTATAGAGAAGCTACCCCCCAACTTTCTCTTTCTGTGACTTCCCAAGCACTTAGTACAGTGCTCTGCACACAGTAAGCGCTCAATAAATACGATTGATTGATTGATTGATTGATTGTGACCACAAATGGCATTTTCAGGGGCCAAGTCGAAGTCAACTAAAAGTCAGTAGTATTTATTGGCCCCAGACCATAATCTCCTTGAGCACAGGGATTGTGTTTACCAGTCGTCTTGTGCTCTCCCAGGCACTTAAGAATGTGTCCAACCTTCATCATCATCATCATCATCATCATAATAATAATGGTATTTATTAAGCACTTACTATGTGCAAAGCACTGTTCTAAGCGCTGGGGGGATACAAGGTAATCAGGTTGTCCCACAGGGGGCTCACAGTCGTAATCCCCATTTTACAGATGAGGTAACTGAGGCACAGAGAAGTTAAGTGACTTGCCCAAAGTCACACAGCTGACAATTGGCGGAGCCTGGATTTGAACCCCTGACCTCTGACGCCAAAGCCCATGCTCTTTCCACTGAACCACACTGCTTCCCGTATCATCATCATCATTGGTGGCATTGATTGAATGCCTAGTGTGCAGAGAGCACTGTACAATAAAGTCAGTAGACACGTCTCCTGCCCACAACAAGCTTATAGACTAGAGGGGGAGACAGACATTGATATAAATAAATAATTTCTAATACTGTTATAATTTATAGATTGTTTTGTAGCTATTCCAGTGCTTAGTACAGTGCCCTATATGTAGTAAGCACTTAACAAAAACTATTATTTTTATTATTATTACAGTGCTCTACACAGCAGGCACTCAATAAATACGATCACTCCCACCCCTAGTCATACTCGGGCCACCTGGAATATAAATTTGCAAATAATTTTAATGCAAATGTAATACCACTTTAATAGAAAAAGCTTTTCTGTCCCATCGCCTGCCCTTCCTCCCTCTCCTCCGCCGGCAACTCCAGACGGAGATTCCTCAGTTGGTCAGTGAAATCTACCAGGATTTCTTTGTGGAGAGCAAGGAGATCGTGGTGGAAAAGGCGCTGCTCAAAGACATCCGGCAGAGCCTCGTGGGCAATAAGGGGATCGAGGTGTTCTACCGGATCCAGGGGGACGTGTACGAGACGCTCAAAGACGGCTATTACCCCTCCTTCATCGTCAGCGACCTCTACGACAAGCTGCTCAAGACGGAGGAAGAGCAGAGTGACGCCCAGCTCGCCTCTGACGACCAGGAGGAAGGGGTGAGGTGTCCAGTTTCTCCCGTCCACGGGATTTTGGTCAGTTGTTTGCTCTCCCCCTCGTCCCCCTCTCCATCCCCCCATCTTACCTCCTTCCCTTCCCCACAGCACCTGTATATATGTATATATGTTTGTACATATTTATTACTCTATTTATTTATTTATTTTACTTGTACATATCTATTCTATTTATTTTATTTTGTTAGTATGTTTGGTTTCTTTTCTCTGTCTCCCCCTTTTAGACTGTGAGCCCAGTGTTGGGTAGGGACTGTCTCTATATGTTGCCAATTTGTACTTCCCAAGAGCTTAGTACAGTGCTCTGCACATAGTAAGTGCTCAATAAATACGATTGATGATGTACAGATTTATTACTCTATTTATTTATTCATTTTACTTGTACATCTCTATTCTATTTATTTTATTTTGTTAGTATGTTTGGTTTCGTTCTCCGTCTCCCCCTTCTAGACTGTGAGCCCACTGTTGGGTAGGGACCGTCTCTAGATATTGCCAACTTGGACTTCCCAAGAGCTTAGTACAGTGCTCTGCACATAGTAAGCGCTCAATAAATACGACTGATGATGTACAGATTTATTACTCTATTTATTTTACTTGTACATCTCTATTCTATTTATTTTATTTTGTTAGTATGTTTGGTTTTGTTCTCCGTCTCCCCCTTCTAGACTGTGAGCCCACTGTTGGGTAGGGACCGTCTCTAGATGTTGCCAACTTGGACTTCCCAAGCGCTTAGTACAGTGCTCTGCACATAGTAAGCGCTCAATAAATACGATTGATGATGTACAGATTTATTACTCTATTTATTTATTCTACTTGTACATCTCTATTCTATTTATTTTATTGTGTTAGTATGTTTGGTTTTGTTCTCCGTCTCCCCCTTCTAGACTGTGAGCCCACTGTTGGGTAGGGACCGTCTCTAGATGTTGCCAACTTGTACTTCCCAAGCGTTTAGTCCAGTGCTCTGCACACAGTAAGCGCTCAGTAAATACGATTGATCGATTGATCCACCTGCTCCGGGCAGAATGCCGTACTGAGCTCCCAGGAGACGGAGGGAGAGCGGGGCAGGAAACAGCGGGCCGCACCTCGGCGAAATGGGCGTTCCCCCCGCCCCGGACTGCTGGGGAGGACTCCCTCTTCAATCAATCAATCAATCATATTTATTGAGCGCTTACTATGTGCAGAGCACTGTACTAAGCGCTTGGGAAGTACAAATTGGCAACACATAGAGACAGTCCCTACCCAACAGTGGGCTCACAGTCTAAAAGGGGGAGACAGAGAACAGAACCAAACATACCAACAAAATAAAATAAATAGGATAGAAATGTACAAGTAAGATAAATAAATAAATAAATAAATAGAATAGCCGTGGCGGGGAGAGGGGAAGAGCCTGGGCTTTGGAGTCAGAGGTTAGGGGTTCAAATCCCGATCCACCAATTGTCAGCTGTGTGACTTGGGCAAGTCACTTAACTTCTCTATGCCTCAGTTACCTCATCTGTAAAACGGAGATTAAGTCTGTGAGCCCCACGTGGGACAACCTGATCACCTTGTATCCCCCCCAGCGCTTAGAACAGTGCTTTGCACATAGTAAGCGCTTAATAAATGCCATCATCATCATCATCACCACCGCCCAGCTCCAGTACAGGAGTGGGAAGAATGTGTTGGGATCTCATCTGTAGTGAGATTGGAGAGCGCTTAGTCCAGTGCTCTGCACACAGTAAGCGCTCAATAAATACGATTGATTGATTGATTGATTAATTGATTGACTGTAGTGTCCTCTATGAATGGCAGAGCCAGGCCCATGGAAGGCCATAAGCTTGCTGTCCGTGGCCCGGCCAGCCTACGTGGCATCCGAGCATTGGGCCGCCGGCCGCGGTCGCTGGGCTGAGAACGTGGGTGGCTTCCTCAGAGCCAACAGGTTGGTCAGTCAGTCATTCAATCGTATTTATTGAGCGCTTCCTGTGTGCAGAGCACCGTACTTAGCGCTTGGGAAGTACAAGTCGGCAACGTATAGTGACGGTCCCTACCCAACAACGGGCTCACGCTCGTATTGATTGAGCGCTTACAGTGTAAATGATCATAATAATAGTAATAATTTAGTCCTTTTATCATCATCATCATCATCAATCGTATTTATTGAGCGCTTACTGTGTGCAGAGCACTGTACTAAGCGCTTGGGAAGTACAAGTTGGCAACATATAGAGACAGTCATCATCATCATCATCAATCGTATTTATTGAGCGCTTCCTGTGTGCAGAGCACTGTACTTAGCGCTTGGGAAGTACAAGTCGGCAACATCTAGAGACGGTCCCTACCCAACAACGGGCTCACGCTTGTATTGATTGAGCGCTTACAGTGTAAATGATCATAATAATAGTAATAATTTAGTCCTTTTAGACTGTGAGCCCCTTTTAGACTGTGAGCCCAATGTTGGGTAGGGGCTGTCTCTATATGTTGCCAATTTGTACTTCCCAAGCGCTTAGTACAGTGCTCTGCGCATAGTAAGCGCTCAATAAATATGATTGATTGATTGATTGATAATAATGGCATTTTATTAAGCGCTTACTATGTGCAAAGCACTGTTCTAAGCACTGGGGAGGTTACCAGGTGATCAGGTGATTTATTTATCAGGTTATTTATTTATTTATTTTACTTGTACATATCTATTCTATTTATTTTATTTTGTTAGTATGTTTGGCTTTGTTCTCTGTCTCCCCCTTTTAGACTGTGAGCCCACTGTTGGGTGGGGACTGCCTCGAGATGTTGCCAACTTGGACTTCCCAAGTGCTTAGTACAGTGCTCTGCACACAGTAAGCACTCAATAAATACGATTGATTGATTGATTGATCAGGTTGTCCCACAGGGGGCTCACAGTCTTAATCCCCATTTTACAGATGAGGGGACTGAGGCCCAGAGAAGCGAAGTGACTTGCCCAAAGTCAACCAGCTGACAATTGGCGGAGCCGGGATTAATAGTGATGGTATTTAAGTGCTTACTATGTGCAAAGCACTGTTCTAAGCACTGGGGGGATACAAAGGTGATCAGGTTGTCCCACGTAGGGCTCACAGTCTTAATCCCCATTTTACAGATGAGGAAACTGAGGCCCAGAGAAGTGAAGTGACTTGCCCGAAGTCACACAGCCTGTGCTCTTTCCACTGAGCCACGCTGCTTCTCTAAAAAGCACTGTCCTAAGCGCTTGAGAGAGTAGAGAAGCAGCATGGTGAAGGACACGGGCATGGGATCAGAAGGTCTGGGTTCTACTCCTGGTTCTACCACTCGTCTGCTGTGTGACCTTGGGTAAGTCACTTTGCTTCTCTGGAACTCAGTTACCTCATCTGTAAAACGGGGATTGAGACTGTGAGCCCCATGTAGACAGAGACTGTGTGTAACCTGATTGACTTATATCCACCCCAGTTCAGAGTGCAGTGCCTGGCACATAGTAAGCACATAATAAATCAGTCGTATTTATTGAGCGCTTACTGTGTGCAGAGCACTGTACTAAGCACTTAAATACCACAATTGTTATTATTATTACAATATAACAGTATAACAGACACATTTCCTGCCTTCCAGGCACCGGAAGCAAGGGTGGCATTTTAAACCGTCACTAGAATTTGTTCTGGAGAAGCAGCGTGGCTCAGTGGAAAAGAGCCCGGGCTTTGGAGTCCGAGGTCATGGGTTCAAATCCCGGCTCCATCATATGCGACCTTGGGCAAGTCACTTCAATCAATCAATCAATCAGTCGTATTTATTGAGCGCTTACTGTGTGCAGAGCACTGGACTAAGCGCTTGGGAAGTACAAGTTGGCAACATAGAGAGACAGTCCCTACCCAACAGCGGGCTCACAGTCTAGAAGGGGGAGACAGAACAAAACCAAACATACTAACAAAATAAAATAAATAGAATAGATATGTACAAGTAAAATAAATAAATAGAGTAATAAATATGTACAAACATATATACATATCATCATCATCATCATCAATCGTATTTATTGAGCGCTTACTGTGTGCAGAGCACTGTACTAAGCGCTTGGGAAGTCCAAGTTGGCAACATCTAGAGACAGTCCCTATCCAACAGTAGGCTCACAGTCTAGAAGGGGGAGACAGAACAAAACCAAACATACTAACAAAATAAAATAAATAGAATAGATATGTACAAGTAAGATAAATAAATAAATAGAGTAATAAATATGTACAAACATATAAACATATATACAGGTGCTGTGGGGAAGGGAAGGAGGTAAGATGGGGGGGATGGAGAGGGGGACGAGGGGGAGAGGAAGGAAGGGGCTCAGTCTAAGGGGCTCACTTCACTTCTCTGCACCTCAGTTCCCTCATCTGTAAAATGGGGATTAAGACTGCGAGCCCCACGTGGAACACCTGATCACCTGGTAACCTCCCCAGCGTTTAGAACAGTGCTTGGCACATAGTAAGCGCTTAATAAATGCCATTATTATTATTATTATTATTATTCTGTTTAAATCCTGGCGTCATTGTGGGTGGGAATGTGTCACTTTACCATTGCATAGCACTCTTCCACGCGCCTGGTATAGTGCTCTGCACACAGTAAGCGCTCAATAAATCTGTCAATGAATGAATGAATGAATGGGGGCCGTGCTGCCTTTTGAGGAGCCTAACTCCGCCAGGTAGGCCTCCGAGGAATACCCTGACCTGGTCCCTCTCTCTGGTTTGTTTCTGCCCCGCTTAGGGCAGAAGGAGTTAATGGATGTAGCATCCCACCTTGCCCCAAACAGACGCCAAGTCCGCTTTCTTCTCCCTGGGTGTTTATTTGGGTCTTCTCCTCTGTATTAGCAACCAATCTGGGGCATAATCTGCCCTGGGGTTCTGCTTTCCAGGTCTATCTGAGGCCCGCTTTCCAGGCTCTTTAGGAACCCGTGGGGATTTCTTTCTGTGACTCGGAGAAGCAGAATTAATCTCCTGCAACCTTTAGGCAATGAATGCTGAGTGCTCAATTAACATTGATCATATTTATCATACAAATTAGGCTGTAAAACACGGGGCGATGAAATCCCCTCCTGAAAACAAGCCGCAGGAAATGGAATCAGGTCTGCTCTAGAGGAGAATTAGGTTTATCATTAAGAAAAGAAATTGCACAAATTCTTATCCTAACCGCCTCTGCCAGGGATTGGCAAGTTATCTGTACATATTTATTACTCTATTTATTTATTTATTTTACTTGTACATATCTATTCTATTTATTTTCTTTTGTTAGTATGTTTGGTTTTGTTCTCTGTCTCCCCCTTTTAGACTGTGAGCCCACTGTTGGGTAGGGACTGTCTCTAGATGTTGCCAACTTGGACTTCCCAAGTGCTTAGTACAGTGCTCTGCACACAGTAAGCGCTCAATAAATACGATTGATTGATTGATTGAAAATACAATACGGTAGTGTACATGGTGTGCCCAGGTGCCACAAGGGGGCGGTGGTGTGCCCAGGTAATAATAATAATAATAATAATAATAATGGCATTTATTAAGCGCTTACTATCTGCAAAGCACTGTTCTAAGCGCTGGGGTAGATACAAGGTCATCAGGTTATGATGATGGCATTTTTTAAGCACTTACTATGTGCAAAGCACTGTTCTAAGCGCTGGGGAGGTTACAAGGTGAGCAGGTTGTCCCATGGTGGGCTCACAGTCTCAATCCCCATTTTCCAGATGAGGGAACTGAGGCCCAGAGAAGTGAAGTGACTTGCCCAAGATCACACAGTTGACAAGTGTCTCACCTCCCTTCTTTCCCGCACCCTCCACTCCTCTGCCGCTCACCTCCTCACCGTGCCTCGTTCTCGCCTGTCCCGCCGTCGACCCCCGGCCCACGTCCTCCCCCTGGCCTGGAATGCCCTCCCTCCGCACATAATAATAATAATAATAATTTTGGTATTTGTTAAGCGCTTACTATGTGCAAAGCACTGTTCTAAGCACTGGGGAGGCTACAAGGTGATCAGGTTGTCCCACGGCGGGCTCACAGTCTTCATCCCCATTTTACAGATGGGGAACTGAGGCCCAGAGAAGTGAAGTGACCAAAGTCACACAGCTGACAAGTGGTGGAGCTGGGATTTGAACCCATGACCTCTGACTCCAAAGCCCAGGCTCTTTCCACTGAGCCACGCTGCTTCTCTTGCACATCTGCCAAGCTAGCTCTCTTCCTCCCTTTAAAGCCCTACTGAGAGCTCACCTCCTCCAGGAGGCCTTCCCATACTCAGCCCCCACCTTCCTCTCCCCCCATCCCCCCGCCCTACCTCCTTCCCCTCCCCACAGCACCTGTATATATGTTTGTACAGATTTATTACTCTATTTTACTTGTACATATTTACTATTCTGTTTATTTTATTTTGTTCCCCTCCCCACAGCACCCGTATATATGTCTGTACAGATTTATTACTCTATCTTATTTGTACGTATTTACTATTCTGTTTATTTTGTTAATATGTTTTGTTTTGTTGTCTGTCTCCCCCTTCTAGACTGTGAGCCCGCTGTTGGGTAGGGACCGTCTCTCTATGTTGCCAACTTGGACTTCCCAAGCGCTTAGCCCGGTGCTCTGCACACAGTAAGCGCTCAATAAATACGATTGAACGCATGAATGAATGAAGTGGCGGAGGCTCTTTCCCCCGAACCCCGCTGCCACAAAGGGGCTGTGCTGGGGTGCACATGGGACGGCTGGTTGCCGGGGCGGTGTACGTGGTTGTCACACTGGGCACGTGCCCCTGGGCACAGGGGGCATGACCACCTGCTTTTTGCTTCCAGAGCCAAGCCGGGGACGCCGGCGAGGACCCCGAGGACGAGGACGGGCCGAGGATCAGCGAACAGGCCAGCTACGCCGCAAACAAACTCCGCGCCCTCAACGAGAAACTCGAGTACAAGAGGCAGGCCCTCAGTTCCATCCGCAACTCCCCGAAGCCCGACAGAAAGGTAGCCCCCGGCCCCCTCTCCGCCACGCTCCCCAAATCCGCCGGGCCTTCCTGCTCTCCCCTAAGAGCCCGGGCTTTGGAGTCCGAGGTCATGGGTTCGAATCCCGGCCCCGCCGCGTGAGCTGTGTCACTTCGGGCGAGTCACTTCACTTCTCTGGGCCTCAGTTACCTCATCTGTAAAACGGGGATTAGACTGTGAGCCCACTGTTGGGTAGGGACTGTCTCTATATGTTGCCAATTTGTACTTCCCAAGCGCTTAGGGCGGTGCTCTGCACATAGTAAGCGCTCAATAAATACGATTGATGATGATGATGATGAAGACTGTGAGCCCCCCCGTGGGGCAACCTGATCACCTTGTGACCTCTCCAGCGCTTAGAACAGTGCTTTGCACATAGTAACGACCTCTAGCTCCCCATTCATAGTTGTATAGATGTATATATGTTTGTACGTATTTATTACTCTATTTATTTATTCATTTATTTTACTTGTACATATCTACCCTATTTATTTTATTTTGTTAGTATGTTTGGTTTTGTTCTCTGTCTCCCCCTTTTAGACTGTGAGCCCACTGTAGGGTAGGGACTGTCTCTATGTGTTGCCAATTTGTACTTCCCAAGCGCTTAGTACAGTGCTCTGCACATAGTAAGCGCTCAATAAATACGATTGACTGATTGATTGATTCTCTGGGCCTCAGTTACCTCATCTGTAAAACGGGGATTAGACTGTGAGCCCACTGTTGGGTAGGGACTGTCTCTATGTGTTGCCAATTTGTACTTCCCAAGCGCTTAGGGCGGTGCTCTGCACATAGTAAGCGCTCAATAAATACGATTGATGATGATGATGATGAAGACTGTGAGCCCCCCCGTGGGGCAACCTGATCACCTTGTAACCTCTCCAGCGCTTAGAACAGTGCTTTGCACATAGTAACGACCTCTAGCTCCCCATTCATAGTTGTATAGATGTATATATGTTTGTACGTATTTATTACTCTATTTATTTATTCATTTATTTTACTTGTACATATCTACCCTATTTATTTTATTTTGTTAGTATGTTTGGTTTTGTTCTCTGTCTCCCCCTTTTAGACTGTGAGCCCAATGTTGGGTAGGGACTGTCTCTATGTGTTGCCAATTTGTACTTCCCAAGCGCTTAGTACAGTGCTCTGCACATAGTAAGTGCTCAATAAATACGATTGATTGATTGATTGATTGATTCTCTGGGCCTCAGTTACCTCATCTGTAAAATGGGGATTAGACTGTGAGCCCACTGTTGGGTAGGGACTGTCTCTATATGTTGCCAATTTGTACTTCCCAAGCGCTTAGTGCAGTGCTCTGCACATAGTAAGCGCTCAATAAATACTATTGATGATGATGATGAAGACTGTGAGCCCCCCCCCCGTGGGGCAACCTGATCACCTTGTAACCTCTCCAGCGCTTAGAACAGTGCTTTGCACATTAGTAACGACCTCTAGCTCCCCATTCATAGTTGTATAGATGTATATATGTTTGTACGTATTTATTACTCTATTTATTTATTTATTTATTTTACTTGTACATATCTATTCTATTTATTTTATTTTGTTAGTCTGTTTGGTTTTGTTCTCCGTCTCCCCCTTTTAGACTGTGAGCCCACTGTTGGGTAGGGACTGTCTCTAGATGTTGCCAGTTTGTACTTCCCAAGCGCTTAGTACAGTGCTCTGCACACAGTAAGCGCTCAATAAATACGATTGATGATAGTAAGCGCTTAATAAATGCCATTAAAAAAAGTCACTTCTCTGAGCCTCAGTTACCTCATCTGTAAAATAATAATAATAATAATGGCATTTATTAAGCGCTCACTATGTGCAAAGCACTGTTCTAAGCGCTGGGGAGGTTACAAAGTGATCCGGTTGTCCCACGGGGGGCTCACAGTCTTAATCCCCATTTTCCAGATGAGGGAACTGAGGCCCAGAGAAGTGAAGCGACTTGCCCAAAGTCACACAGCTGACAATGGGCGGAGCCGGGATTTGAACCCATGACCTCTGACTCCAAAGCCCGCGCTCCTTCCACACTGAGCCACGCTGTAAAATGGGGATGATGACCGTGAGCCCCACGCGGGACAACCTGATCTCCTTGTATCCCCTCCCGGCGCTTAGAGCAGTGCTTTGCACATAGTAAGCGCTTAACAAATGCCATCATTATTATTATCCCCAGCCGGATCAGGAAGGGGTCACCCGTTCTGGCTCCGTTTGGGAAGCAGTGTTACCCGGTGGATAGAGCACGGGCCTGGGAATAAGAGGACCTGAGTTCTAGTCCCCGCTTTGCCACGTGTCTGCCGTGTGGGACCTTCCGCTTGTTAATATGTTTGGTTTTGTTCTCCGTCTCCCCCTTTTATCATCGTCATCATCAATCATATTTATTGAGCGCTTACTATGTGCAGAGCACTGTACTAAGCGCTTGGGAAGTACAAATTGGCAACATATAGGGACAGTCCCTACCCAACAGTGGGCTCACAGTCTAAAAGGGGGAGACAGAGAACAAAACCAAACATACTAACAAAATAAAATAAATAGAATAGATATGTACAAGTAAAATAAATAAATAAATAGAGTAATAAATATGCACAAACATATATACATCTATACAGGTGCTGTGGGGAAGGGAAGGAGGTAAGATGCGGGGGATGGAGAGGGGGACGAGGGGGAGAGGAAGGAAGGGGACTTTTAGACTGTGAGCCCACTGTTGGGTAGGGACTGTCTCTATATGTTGCCAACTTGGACTTCCCAAGCGCTTAGTACAGTGCTCTGCACACAGTAAGCGCTCAATAAATACAATTGATGATGATGATGAGAATACAATACCACAGAATTAGCAGACTCGTTCCCTGTCCGTGTCTGTCTGTTATATGGCTATTCTGTGCTCTCCCAAGTGCTTAGTTCAGAGCACTGAGCGCCGCGTTCAATAAGGAGCGTTGTGCGATTGATTCATTCATTCACTAAAGTGGCAGAGCTGGGATGATTAGAACCCGGGTCTTCCCTGTGCGCTTTCCAGTAGGCCACACTGCTTCCCTACACCTGTTGGTTTGGGTTGAGAGGGCCAGAGCGGGGGTGGGCTCCGTCTCCCGTCTGAGGGACAGAAGCCTCCAACCCACAAGAGAAGATTTGCTTGTCCACTGAGGGCTAGATTCTCACTCAGATTCATTCATTCAATCGTATTTATTGAGCGCTTTACTGTGGGCAGAGCACTGGACTAAGCGCTTGGGAAGTCCAAGTTGGCAACATCTAGAGACGGTCCCTACCCAACAGTGGGCTAGAAGGGGGAGACAGAGAACAAATCAAAAGATATTAACAAAATAAACTAAATAAAATGTGTACAAGTAAAATAAATAAATAGAGTAATAAATACGTACAAACATATATACATATATACAGGTGCTGTGGGGAAGGGAAGGAGGTAAGGCGGGGGGGGATGGAGAGTTAGAAACCCCCAGCCCAGTAACCAGGTTCAAAATGCACCCACAAGTCCCCTACCTCGGTGGACTGGCCCGCCCCAAAAGCACAGCGCGGGGGATGACGAGGGGGATAATAATAATAATAATAATGATGATGATGGCATTCGTTAAGCGCTTACTATATGCCAAGCACTGTTCTAAACGCTGGGGAGGTTACAAAGTGATCAGGTTGTCCCACAGGGTGCTCACAGTCTTAATCCCCATTTTACAGATGAGGTAACTGAGGCCCAGAGAAGCAGCGTGGCCCAGTGGAAAGAGCCCAGGCTTTGGAGTCAGGGGTCATGGGTTCAAATCCCGGCTCTGCCAATTGTCAGCTGGGTGACTTTGGGCAAGTCACTTGACTTCTCTGGGCCTCAGTTCCCTCATCTGGAAAATGGGGATTAAGACTGTGAGCCCCCTGTGGGGCCACCTGATTGCCTTGTAACCTCACCAGTGCTTAATAAATGCCATTATTATTATTATTAAGTGACTTGCCCTAAGTCACACAGCTGACAACTGGCGGAGCCGGGATTTGAACCCGTGATCCGGGATGGTTGGCCGTTGGCTTGGGCGGGGTAAATCTCGGGGCAGGGGATGGGTCCCGGGAGCCGCCGGGGAGGCTCGCGGGCCGTCCGGCCGTGACCCCCCCGGGACCGGCCCCCCGGCAGATGGTGTCCCGGCTGAAGGACGAGATCATCCTGATGGAGAAGGAGCACTGCGACCTGCAGCTGCACATGGCGAGGACCGACTGCTGGTGTGAGAACCTCGGCCTGTGGAAAGCCCTCATCGACAGCAGCGAGGTGGGGGGTCCAGCTGAAAAAACCCGCTTCGGTTCGGGGGGGGGGCCCGGCCTGGCCTGCCCAGAGAGGGAAGCCTCGGTTACGTCTCCGTCACGGCTTCCCAGGGGGTCTATGTGTCCGTCAGCCCCTTTATGAGGGCATGTCTGTCTACATGTTATCCATGTTTTGCTTATTTGCTTTTGTCCCTGGCATCTGCGTGGTGACTCTTATCCGTTTGTCAATCTGGGTGTACCACAGCCCCCATTAGACTGTCAGTGTGCGTATGTATGTACGCGCACGCCTGCGGTGTCATCTTCCAATTCAAAGGACAGCCAGGGAGAGAGAGACCTGTTGGCCTTTGGATTAGGAGACGACATCACGGGCGGTGAAGTTGTGTGTCTGTGTTTTATTATTTATTTTACTTGTACCTAGCTATTCCGTTTATTTTATTCTGCGAGTCTGTTTGGTTTTGTTCTCCGTCTCCCCCTTTGTGAGCCCACTGTTGGGTAGGGGCTGGCTCTAGATGTTGCCAGTTTGGACTTCCCAAGCGGTTAGTACAGTGCTCTGCACATAGTAAGCGCTCAATAAATGTGATTGATTGATTGATTGATGATGATGATGTGGCGGGGGTGGCGGTGAGCTGTGAGGGGGGCTGGAGCCGGGATGCCCGGCCTGCCCCGTGGCTCCGCACCCGCCTGCCAACTCTGCTCTGTCTCCCAGGTCACGGAGGAGAACGGGGAGCAGATGCCCTGCTACTTTGTCACGGTCAGCCTGCGGGACGTCGTCGGGGGGGAAAGCAAGAGCTGGACCGTCCCCAGGAAGCTCAGCGAGTTCCAGAATTTGCACCGGAAACTGAGTGAGGTGTGCTCCTCGCGGGATCCGGGACCCTCCACTCTCCGCTCGCTCTTTCTTGCTCCCCCCCACTCTCTCCTCCTCCTTATTCCCCAAAGTGGGGATCTCTTAGAGAAGCAGCGTGGCTCAGTGGGAAGAGTACCGGCTTTGGAGTCAGAGGTCATGTAAGTGCTCAATAAATATGATTGATTGAATGAATGATAAAGAGCTACAAGTTGGGGAGGGGGGGCACCTAAAAGTCGGCTGTGCTGGGACACTTTAGAGAAACAGTGTGGCTCGGTGGAAAGAGCCCAGATTGGGAGTCAGAGGTCGTGGGTTTGAATCCCGGATCCGCCACATGCCTGCTTTGTGATCTTGGGCAAGTCACTTCACTTCTCTGGGCCTCGGTTCCCTCATCTGTAAAATGGGGATTAAGACTGTGAGCCCCACGTGGGACAACCTGATCACCCTGTATCCCCCCCCCCCCCAGCGCTTAGAACAGTGCTTTGCATATAGTAAGCGCTTAACAAATGCCAATTATTATTATTATTTGGGCAAGTCACAACTTCTCTGAACCTCAGTTACCTCATCTGTAAAATGGGGATTAAGACCGTGAGCCCCCCGTGGGACAACCTGACCACCTTGTAACCTCCTCAGCGCTTAGAACAGTGCTTTGCACGTAGTAAGCGCTTAATAAATGCCATCATTATTATTATTATTATTATTATTATTATCTCTACGGTTCTGCCCACCCCATTCCGGTCACTGGGGCCAAGTGACCCTGGGCATGGGGGTTGGGGAGAACACGTTGGCACCGAGGGGTGGGCCTCTAGAGAGGCCTGGTTGTCTAAGACAACGCCCAAGGGCCTCCCTCTTTTCCCAGAGCCAGGAGATCATCAGCAGCAGCAGCATCATCAATCGTATTTATTGAGCGCTTACCGTGTGCAGAGCACTGTACTAAGCGCTTGGGAAGTCCAAGTTGGCAACATATAGAGACAGTCCCTACCCAACAGTGGGCTCACAGTCTAAAAGGGGGAGATGGCGGGCGGGGTCTCAGGGTGGGGACTGGGGTTCCGGTTTGGGCAGACATGTCTCTGAAAGCCTTCTAAACAATAATGATGGTATTTGTTAAGCGCTTACTATGTGCAAAGCACTGTTCTAAGCGCTGGGGGGGATACAGGGTGATTAGGTTGTCCCACGTGGGGCTCACAGTCTTAATCCCCTTGCTCCAGATGAGGTAACTGAGGACCAGAGAAGTGAAGTGACTTGCCCAAAGTCACACAGCAGACAAGTGGCGGATCCGGGATTCAAACCCACGACCTCTGACTCCCAATCTGGGCTCTTTCCACTGAACCACACTGCTTCTCTAAAGTGTCCCAGCATAGCTGACTTTTAGGTGCCCCCCTCCCCAACCTGTAGCTCTTTATCATTCATTCAATCAATCATATTTATTGAGCACTTACTTTTTGGTCTTTCTGAAGTCGACTGACTTCAGGGTGTGGATCGGTGGGCACGTGGCTGCGGGGGCAGTAGGGCCAGCTGGTGCCATCCTTGGGAGGGGACAAGGGCATCTGCCCAGTGTAAAACGAAGCTTGGTACATTGCCTCCCCCTGCTCTTTGCCCAAGGGATGAACTGGGGGTTCTCAGGAGAAGCTCTGGGTTGAACTCAAGCGCTTAGTACAGTGCTCTGCACATAGTAAGCACTCAGTAAATACGACTGATGAACTCCCTGGCCGGGACGGGGCCAGAGAGCTCACCTTGTCGGAGAAACTGAAAGGCCGTGGGAAACACTCATGAAGCAGCGTGGCTCAGTGGAAAGAGCCCGGGCTTTGGAGTCAGAGGTCATGGGTTCAAATCCCGGCTCCGCCACTTGTCAGCTGGGTGACTTTGGGCAAGTCACTTCACTTCTCTGGGCCTCAATCCCCTCCTCTGTAAAATGGGGATCAGGACTGCGAGCCCCCAGTGGGACAACCTGATCACCTTGTAACCTCCCCTGCGCTTAGAACAGTGCTTTGCACAGAGTAAGCGCTTAATAAATGCCATCGTTATTATTATCCAGGAGACGGAAGGAGGTGGTCCTCCAGCCTGGCTCCTATCTCTGGTGCCTGGAGATCGAGGGTCTGAGCACTGAGCTCCCCCTTGTCCCCCGGAGGGCTTCCTCTTTCTCCTGCAGCACTTCCCTGGAGGACTTCTTCTTCCTTCCCCTTCCCAGACCTCGGGCCCCTGCCAAGTCTTTGTCAGGTTCACACAGTTATGCCTGTGGAATCTTGGTCCGCTCTCTTCCTGACCCAGAATCTGTCATAGGAAGTGGGCTGCCCTTCCCTGTTCCCTTCTTCATCCTTTTTTTTTTTTAATGGCATTTATTAAGCGCTTACTATGTGCAAAGCACTGTTCTAAGCGCTGGGAAGGTTACAAGGCGATCCGGTTGTCCCACGTGGAGCTCACAGTCTTAATCCCCGTTTGACAGATGAGGTAACTGAGGCCCGTAGAAGTTAAGTGACTTGCCCAAAGTCACACAGCTGGCAGTTTGCAGAGCCAGGATTTGAACCCATGACCTCTGACTCCAAAGCCCGGGCTCTTTCCACTGAGCCACTGAGCCACACTGCTTCATCCTTTCTGGCCTGGGTCTGGGTGCCCACACCCAAAGGACCTTGCTCTGAGCCATTTTTCCTCCCAGCAAGCCACTGTGCCAGTCTTTTCCGCTTGCCGCGGTGGAGTGGGCAGCATCTGTTCCATCCGTTTCCTCGATGTACCCCAGTTTTCATCCCTGACCCAATGAATCAATAAATACGATTGATTGATTGGGCATTCCTCCTTCCTCTTCCCCTCACCCCCTCTCTCCATCCCCCCGTCTTACCTCCTTCCCTTCCCCACAACACCTGTATATATGTATATATGTTGGTACATATTTATTACTCTATTTTACTTGTACATATCTATTTATTTTGTTTTGTTAGTATGGTTTTGTTCTCCGTCTCCCCCCTTCTAGACTGTGAGTCCACTGTTGGGTAGGGACTGTCTCTAGATGTTGCCAACTTGGACTTCCCAAGCGCTTAGTACAGTGCTCTGCACACAGTGAGCACTCAATAAATACGATTGATGGTGATGAGGATATTTATTACTCCATTTATTTTACTTGTACATATCTATTCTATTTATTTTATTTTGTTAGTATGTTTGGTTTTGTTCTCTGTCTCCCCCTTCTAGACTGTGAGCCCACTGTTGGGTAGGGACTGTCTCTAGATGTTGCCAACTTGGACTTCCCAAGTGCTTAGTACAGTGCTCTGCACACAGTAAGCGCTCAATAAATGCGATTGATGGTGCTGATGACATTTATTACTCTATTTATTTTACTTGTACATATCTATCCTATTTATTTTATTTTGTTAGTATGTTTGGTTTTGTTCTCTGTCTCCCCCTTTTAGACTGTGAGCCCATTGTTGGGTAGGGACTGTCTCTAGATGTTGCCAACTTGGACTTCCCAGTGCTCTGCACACAGTAAGTGCTCAATAAATACGATTGACGATGATGAAGCTGTGCAGAGCATGCAAACCTGGCTCAGCTCGACTAGCTGTCCCCCATCGACAGAGCCAGGCCCGGCGGGGCCCAGCAGGGCGGGGAGGTCATCATCATCATCATCAATCGTACTTATTGAGCGCTTACTATGTGCAGAGCACTGTACTAAGCGCTTGGGAAGTACAAATTGGCAACACATAGAGACAGTCCCTACCCAACAGTGGGCTCACAGTCTAAAAGGGGGGAGACAGAGAACAAAACCAAACATACCAACAAAATAAAATAAATAGGATAGATATGTACAAATAAAATAAATAGAGTAATAAATATGTACAACCATATATACATATATACAGGTGCTGTGGGGAAGGGAAGGAGGTAAGATGGGGGGATGGAGAGGGGGACGAGTGGGAGAGGAAGGAAGGGGCTCAGTCTGGGAAGGCCTCCTGGAGGAGGTGAGCTCTCAGCAGGGCCTTGAAGGGAGGAAGAGAGCGAGCTTGGCGGATGGGCAGAGGGAGGGCATTCCAGGCCTGGGGGATGAAGTGGGCCGGGGGTCGATGGCGGGACAGGTGAGAACGAGTGGGCTCCCCTTTGGGCACGGGAGCAGTGCGGATGCGGGGGTCCGGTCTCACCCCCCCAAATGCCAAGCAAGAAGGGCACCAGGGTCATCGGGAGCCAGCGCCGGGCCTGTCGGCGGCCGTCTGCAAAACTCCAAAACGAGCAGGTGTCGTTTCTCCCTGCAGTGTTTCCCGTCGCTGAAAAAAGTCCAGCTGCCTTCTCTCAGCAAGCTTCCGTTCAAATCCGTGGACCAGAAATTCCTAGGAAAGTCAAAGAATCAGCTGAATAACTTCCTACAGGTAGGGAGGCCGGGCAGCTCGGGTCCCCGACGGGGTGGCCGTCTGTCAGAGCTGAGGTCTAGGGTCGTTTGGGTTTCCTGTTGACTCATTTTCAGATCTCTGCCCGCTGTCTGGCCAGGGAAACCAAAAACCCTGTGTTCAGCCTAGCAGGCCCCAAATCTGTCTTAAAACCTCTGGCCGAAATCCCCCCCCGCCTCCTCCCTCCCATGCTTGGCTCCCCATTGAGGGGGGCCAGAAGCCAGTTTCTCTGACCATGTTCTGTACTCTCTTGCTCACTTTGCAATCTTTTAGACTGTGAGCCCACTGTTGGGTAGGGACTGTCTCTATATATTGCCAATTTGTACTTCCCAAGCACTTAGTACAGTGCTCTGCACACAGTAAGCGCTCAATAAATATGATTGATTGATGATTGCTCTCACCTCTCCCCTGCTGAAGACTCCCACCCTCCAGGGTTTGGCTCGCTTTATGGACAGTAATCACAGAACGGGCTATTTGGAGAGCTTCACTAGGGGCAAGTCGGGGATGGAGGGGGGAGGGTTGAGTCAGGGGGATTGGATGGTCTGTGCTGGGTCGTCAGGGATGATGATAATCGCATTTATTAAGCGCTTACTATGTGCAAAGCACTGTTCTAAGCACTGGGAAGGTTACAATGTGATCAGCACTTAGAACAGTGCTTTACACATAGTAAGCGCTTAATAAATGCCATTATTATTATTATTATTATTATTATTATTATCAGGTTGTCCCACGGGGGGCTCACACTCTTAATCCCCATTTTACAGATGAGGCAACTGAGGCTCGGAGAAGCTAAGTGACTTGCCCAATGCTATTCCCGCCCTTCCTCACCACGGGACAAGCCGAGTCCTGCCCCTTAAGTCCAACCCCTGCATCTACCCCAGATTTTAGAGACAGTCTTGACACAGATCAAGCTCTTAATCCATAACAACGATGATGACGATACTAATAAAAGCACAGTCTTCGGACAACTCTTCCCTCCCGGTTCAAAACTAGAGCTATTTCAGCGAGCTGAGGCGATCTGTCCAGTTTCCAACACACAGGACCCATTAGCCTTCTTCAGCAAGATCCAAGCACTGGATAACTATGTTATTTTTCAGTCTGATGCTAATGGAGAGGGGCAAGTCAGGAGCATTGGGTGGTCCGGGTGGGGTCACTGGGGGAGAGTCGGGGTGTTGGCGCGTCTGTGCTGGGCCACTGAGGGAGAAATAGGGGTGTTGGATGGCTCATGTTGGGAGAGGCAGTGCTGGAGAGGGGAAAGTTGGGGTGTGGAGTGGTCCATCCCTAACCGTGCAGGTGGGCATCCAGGAAGACAACCGGCACACGGTTCCTTCCAAAGTCCTGGGCTGGAAGGGCCTTAGGGCCGGACAGGAATGGCCTTGGTCAAGATTTTAGGTTTGCTAATGATGATGATGATGATGATGGTATTTGTTAAGCGCTTACTATGTGCAAATCAATCAATCAATCGTATTTATTGAGCGCTTACTATGTGCAGAGCACTGTACTAAGCGCTTGGGAAGTACAAATTGGCAACACATAGAGACAGTCCCTACCCAACAGTGGGCTCACAGTCTAAAAGGGGGAGACGGAGAACAAAACCAAACATACCAACAAAATAAAATAAATAGGATAGAAATGTACAAGTAAAATAAATAAATAAATAAATAGAGTAATAAATATGTACAACCATATATACATATATACAGGTGCTGTGGGGAAGGGAAGGAGGTAAGATGGGGGGATGGAGAGGGGGACGAGGGGGAGAGGAGGGAAGGGGCTCAGTCTGGGAAGGCCTCCTGGAGGAGGTGAGCTCTCAGCAGGCCCTTGAAGGGAGGAAGAGAGTTGGTTGGCGGAGGGGCAGAGGAAGGGCATTCCAGGCCCGGGGGATGACGTGGGCCGGGGGTCGATGGCGGGACAGGCGAGAACGAGGTACGGTGAGGAGATTAGCGGTGGAGGAGCGGAGGGTGCGGGCTGGGCTGGAGAAGGAGAGAAGGGAGGTGAGGTAGGAGGGGGCGAGGTGATGGACAGCCTTGAAGCACTGTTCTAAGCGCTGGGGGGGATACAAGGTGATCAAGGTGTCCCACGTGGGGCTCACAGTCTTCATCCCCATTTTACAGATAGGGGAACTGAGGCGCTAAGAATTTAAGTGACTTGCCCAAGGTCACACAGCGGACATGTGGTGGAGTCGGGATTCGAACCCGTGACCTCGGACTCCAAAGCCCGTGCTCTTGCCACCGAGCCACGCTGCTAATGTACCAATGAGTTTATTAATTGCTCACACCTATTCCCCCGACCTGGAACGCCGCCCTACCTCAGCCGGGAAGCTGGTTCCGCTGGTAAGGGTATGTCCCCCCTCTCTCTTCCTCCCTCCCGATCCACAGAAGCTGCTGTCGGACGAGAGGCTGTGTCAGAGCGAAGCTCTGTACGCCTTCCTCAGCCCTTCCCCCGAGCACCTCAAGGCCATCGACCTGCAGGGGAAGAAATCCACCTTCTCGCTGTCCTCCTTCCTGGAGAGGCTTCCTCGGGACTTCTTCTCCCACCAGGAGGTGAGCCGGAGGGTGCCCTCTCATCATCATCATCAATCCTATTTATTGAGCGCTTACTGTGTGCAGAGCACTGTACTAAGCACTTGGGAAGTACAAGTTGGCAACATATAGAGACAGTACCTACCCAACAGTGGGTTCACCCCGGAGTCAGCTGTCCTCCCGGGGATTGGGGCAGCAGTTTCCCCAACAAGTGGGAATGACGCTCAGAATTATTCTTGCGGTGTTTTCGGAGTGCTTCCTAGGTGCCCAGCCCAGCTCAGGCACTGTCCTTGTCCCTGTCCCTCACAGCATTCTTGGTTGAAGAGAGGGGGAGAGGAAGGATCTTAACTCCAAGTACAGACGTGCTTTAGAAGCAGCATGGCTTAACGGATAGAGCCCAGGCCCGGGAATCAGAAGGACCTGGATTCTAATCCTGTCTGCTGTGTGACCTTGGGCAAGCCAGTTAACTTCTCTGTGCTGCCATTACCTCATCTGCAAAATGGGGATTAAGACTGTGAGCCCCACATGGGACAACCTGATCACCTTGGATCTACCCCAGCGCTTAGAACAGTGTGCGGCACATGGTAAGCCCTTAACACACACCATAATTATTATTATTATTTATTATATTTATTTTATATTATATTTATTACTCTATTTATTTATTTATTTATTTATTTATTTATTTATTTTGCTTGTACATTTCTATCCTATTTATTTTGTTGGTATGTTTGGTTCTGTTCTCTGTCTCCCCCTTTTAGACTGTGAGCCCACTGTTGGGTAGGGACTGTCTCTATGTGTTGCCATTTGTACTTCCCAAGCGCTTAGTACAGTGCTCTGCACATAGTAAGCGCTCAATAAATACAATTGATTGATTGATTGATTGATATTATTATTTTTGTTATAGTAAGCGCTTAACAAATACCGTAACTATTATTATTATGATCAGATGTGGAAACCGAGGCCCAGGGAGGCTAGATGAGTTACCCAAGTCACAAAGCAGGGACGGTGGCAGAGCAGGGACTAGAACCCGGGTCTCCAGACTGCTAGCCCAGCCCTCTGCCCCCCAAGAAGTGTGTGTTAGGAGGTTGAGGGGACACAAGAGAGGGGGAAGGGGCAGAGGATAGAAATTCTGCATTTACTGCCCAGGTCAGGGATGGGAGGGATGGGGCTGGGGAGTTGGAGAAGGAGGACGATGAGCCCACGCAGCCCCACCCCACCTCACACAGCCCACACCTGCCCCCCAACCCACGCCAAGCCCTGAATAAGTGCTCAGCAAATGCCCCAGATTGGGTGATTCCAGGGTGGGGGCACGGAGGAGGGGCTCGTTGGCGGGAGCCACAAGTCCGGTTGTCCAGCCGGCAAGCGCAGGACAAGGCCCCAGGGGCTCCCTCCCGTTGACTCGGGTCCGCGGCCATCCAGGAGGAAGCGGAGGAGGACAGCGACCTGTCGGACGGTGGCGGCGACGACGTGGACGGGAAGAAGGACGCGCTGGCGGAGCCCTGCTTCATGCTGATCGGCGAGATTTTCGAGCTGCGGGGAAGTGAGTGTCGGGGCTGGGGCTGGCAGGGAGGCCTGGGGGGCCTGTGGAATCCGCCCCCGCAGAGGAGCTTGGTCTGCCTGGTTGGGTGGCTCTTTCCTGCCCTCGCTTTGGGCCTTCACGGTTTTGGTGGCTGGGGACGGTGAACCCTTCCCCTGTGGTCCCTTTCCCCTCCTCCTGCCCCACCCCACTGGCCGAGAGAGCGAGGGCTCCACGGTCTGAAGGATCTGGGGCAGTGGTTCCCCCATGATCACCTCCATCCTTCTCCTCCTCCCGCCTCCCCGCCGCCCAGGAGAGCAAGGGCTCTGCGATCCGAGGGCTCTGGGAATAACTGTGGGCTTGGGTGGGAGCTAGCCATTCCACCCATTCTGGTGGCCCAGACTTCTCCCCACGGCTCCAGTGCAAATTCCTCCCCCAAATTCATCCTGAACCCCAGCACAAATGCACCTTTTCTGCCCTCGCTACTCCCTCCTGCCCTAGGGGGTGTCTCCCCTCCCCAAATCTTTTCACCCAATCTTTGGAGTCAGAGGTTATGGGTTCAAATCCCGGCTCCGCGAATTGTCAGCTGTGTGACTTTGGGCAAGTCACTTCACTTCTCTGGGCCTCAGTTACCTCATCTGTAAAATGAGGATTAAGACTGTGAGCCCCCCGGGGGACAACATGATCACCTTGTTACCTCCCCAGCGCTTAGAACAGTGCATTGCACATAGTAAGCGCTTAATAAATGCCATCATCATCATCATCATCATCAATCGTATTTATTGAGCGCTTACTATGTGCAGAGCACTGTACTAAGCGCATCAGCAAATCAGGTCCAGCTCCAACTGTCCCTTTCCTGGCAGTGGGATGTGGGGCAGGAGGACTGGCCCAGACAGAGGTCATGGGGCTTGGGGGGTCTCTGGCTCTCAATCAGTTGTATTTCTGGAGAGTTTACCGTGAGTAATAATCATTTTGGTATAATAATAATAATGATGGCATTTATTAAGCTCTTACTATGTGCAAAGCACTGTTCTAAGCACTGGGGAGGTTACACGGTGATCAGGTTGTCCCACGAGGGGCTCACAATCTTAATCCCCATTTTACAGTTGAGGTAACCGAGGCCCAGAGAAGTGAAGTGACTTGCCCAAAGTCACACAGCTGACAATTGGCGGAGCCGGAATTCGAACCCATGAACTCTGACTCCAAAGCCCATGCTCTTTTCACTGAGCCACGCTGCTTCCCCAGCGTGGAAGGTATTTGGTATCCCCAAATAGCACATCCCCAGATATTTGTTAAGCGCTTACTATGTGCCAAGACTTTTAGACTGTGAGCCCACTCTTTTAGACTGTGAGCCCACTGTTGGGTAGGGACTGTCTCTATGTGTTGCCAATTTGTACTTCCCAAGCGCTTAGTACAGTACTCTGCACATAGTAAGCGCTCAATAAATACGATTGATTGATTGATTGATTGCCAAGCACTGTTCTAAGCGCTGGGGGAGATACAGGGCAATCAGGTTGTCCCACATGGGGCTCACAGTCTTAATCTCCATTTTACAGATGAGGGAACCCAGGCACAGAGAAGCGAAGTGACTTGCCCAAAGTCACGCCGCTGACAAGTGGCGGGGCGGGGATTAGAACCCACGACCTCTCTTTTAGACTGTGAGCCCACTGTTGGGTAGGGACTGTCTCTATATGTTGCCAATTTGTACTTCCCAAGCGCTTAGTACAGTGCTCTGCACATAGTAAGCGCTCAATAAATACGATTGATGATGATGATGACCTCTGACTCCCAAGCCCGGGCTCTTACCACGGAGCCACGCCGCTTCCCTAAAGAGTAGATCACTAGACTGCGTGCTTGGGAGGGTACAATATAACAGAGTTGGTAGATTCATTCATTCAATCGTATTTTTTGAGCGCTTACTGTGTGCAGAGCACTGTACTAAGCGCTTGGGAAGTACAAGCTGGCAACATATAGAGACGGTCCCTACCCAACAACGGGCTCACAGTCTAGTTGATGGCAGAGATGCTCTTAACCCTTAGGGAAGCAGCATGCCTAGTGGATGGAGCACCACCCTGGGAGATCTAACTCTATCTCCACCACTCGTCTGCTGTGTGACCTTGGGCCACTTACCTCCTCTGTGCCTCAGTTACCCCATCTTTAAAATGGAGATTGACCGAGCCCCATGTGGGACATGGACTGTGTCCAACCCGATTATCTTTTATCTAACTCAGTGTTCAATACAGTGCTGGCACATAGGAAAAAAAACGACCCCCGAAACTCTGCCCACAAGGAGCTTCCAGTCTAGAGGGGGAGAAGCTCTAGCTTGTAAGGAGGGGCCTGCGCCTCTCCCCATGCTGACTGAGAGTCCACACGCCCTGCCGACCCTGGAGTTCCTGGGGGTGGTCGGCCAGCGGGAAGGGAAGCCGGGGCCCGGACAGCTCTGGGAAGGGAAGGGCCAACTGTCGGCACCATTCCGGGAACTCCCTGCCGCCTGGCACCGTAGAGTTATTCCTGCCCGGCTGGGATTCAATTCAATCGTATTTATTGAGCGCTTACTGTGTGCAGAGCGCTGTAATCAATCAATCGATCGTATTTATTGAGCGTTTACTGTGTGCAGAGCGCTGTACTAAGCGCTTGGGAAGTACAAGTTGGCAACATATCAGGCTCCCGTGCAAGCAGAGCTTCCATCACGGCAGCCGCTGGGGCCGTCACTGCGGGAACATCAGTAAACACAAAGGACAGTCTAGAGAAGGGCAACAGGCACCGCAGGTGGCAAACGCGTCCTGGGGACAAGGCATGGGCCGGGGCAGGGCCACGTGGCCATTTTTTCCATTCTAGATGGTGTGTCACGGTCAGATCATCATCATCATCATCATCAATCGTATTTATTGAGCGCTTACTGTGTGCAGAGCACTGTACTAAGCGCTTGGGAAGGACAAGTTGGCAACATATAGAGACAGTCCCTACCCAACAGTGGGCTCACAGTCTAAAAGGATGTTTGTGTGTGCACGCGTACACACGAGCACTTTGCATGCCCACCCCCGGTGCAATGTCCAGGAGAAGGGCATTAGGGAAACTGACGCCAGGCAGCCATCAGGGCCCGCGTGCACCCCCTGGGGAAATACGGGCACCCCACAACTCCCGGGGTGACGTGCGCATCCTGATTTTGGTTGCAGTGTTCAAATGGGTCAGAAAGACGCTGATTGCACTAGTCCAGGTCACGTTCGGACGGACAATCAACAAGTAAGTGCCGTCGGTTGGAGGCCCGGTCTGGCCCGAGTGGGCACAGGTCCAACCTCCCCTCCGTTCCCATCAAGGAGAAATGCACACATGCCCCTTCTCCCCTCTCCTTCCCCCTTGGGCACTGTACCAGCCTTGAGTGTCCACAACCACCCCCGGCTCCGCCTAGCTGGGCATCGGAGGTTTTCGTGGGTCAGAGAGGAACTGGGGAGGGGCTTTCGGCCATCACCTCCGGCCTCAAAATTCGGAGCCCGGCTCTTCTCGCCCCGAAGCCCCCTCCTCCACCACCCAACTGCCCCAGACTCCTCGGCCGGTGCCGAGCTCTCGCCACGTGGGGTGACGGCGGGCGAGGGGGCGGATGAGGGGCCGGGCGAGTCGCCGGCCCCTCGGTCCTGAGCGGCAGTGCGTCCTGCAGGCAGATCGGCGACACGGTGAGCTGGATGCTGAGCGAGCAGATGCTGGTGTCCTACGTCAACCTGTTCCGAGACGCCTTCTGGCCCAACGGCAAACTCGCCCCAGCCCCGGGGGCCCGGACTGAGGAGCAGAGCCGGGACACCAAACTGCGAGCGAGGCAGAAACTCCTCGACAACATTCCAGGTCAGGCCGGGCTGGGCCGGGGAGGGAGAGGGCACCGGCCCCGTTCCCCCGCTCCACTGACCCCCGCGGCCGAGCCCTGGGCATCTGGGGGGCAGCCGGGACTCCGCACCTAGGGCGACCCTGCCCCAGTCACCTGAAGGCAGCCCCCCACACTGCCCAGGGGCCGGGTCTTTAGCCTCAGGCCTAAGGCTCCTTCTGCCGGGGTTTTGTCCGAGGCCTCGGCAAGGCCCACTGCCCCTGGAGGGGTCACAGCGGGAGGCCGCGTGGCTAGGCCGTGGCCAAGACTCTCGCCGCGGAGGCCCTTGGGAGGCAGGGGCGGCAGGGCCAGAACTCGGGCCTAGGTCCAACACACCCTCAACGGCCCGGGCCCCAGTGCCTGCTGGCTGGAAGAGCGTCTTGTCCACCAGATCTCCTGCAGAACCTCGTGGGCCAACAGAACGCCCGCCACGGAGTCATCAAGATTTTCAACGCCCTGCAGGAGCGGCAGGCCAACAAGCACCTGCTCTACGTGAGTCCCCAGAACCTTGGGCGCTGGCCCCTAGCCGGACCCCCGTTTCCCCCCCTCCCTCCCCCAGCTCAGGCTCCGGCCCCCATCTCCGCGGTGACCCTGTCCTCGTCCCCTGCCCTGCCAGGCAGGTCTTCCTGCCCCACTCTCCCCGCTACGGCTCTAGGAGGTCCCTGGGGCCAGCCCTTGCCACGATGGCTCTCACAACCCACGTGGGACGTCTCAGTTTCTCCCAGCTTGGCCTCTGTCCCTCCTTAACAGACTGGATGACTTTCTCCTCACAGAGTGTCTTCCTTAACGCTCATCGTGTCCCCATCCACCCCTCCCTCCACCTCTGTCTGTCCCTTTTCCTCCCTCCTTCTATCCCTTTCCCTCCCTCCCTCTCCATCCATCCCTTTCCCTCCCTCTTCCTCCATAATAATAATCATGTTGGCATTTGTTAAGCACTTACTATGTGCAAAGCACTGTTCTAAGCGCTGGGGGAGATACATGGTGATCAGGTTGTCCCACGTGGGGCTCACAGTCAATCCCCATTTTACAGATGAGGGAACTGAGACTCAGAGAAATTAAGTGACCTGCCCAAGGTCACACAGCAGACACGTGGCGGAGCCGGGATTCGAGCCCATGACCTCTGACTCCAAAGCCCGTGCTTTTTCCACTGAGCCACGCTGCTTCTCCATCTATCCATCTTCCTCCCTCCATCCATCCTTTCATCCCTCTCCCTCCCTTCAGCCATCCATTCATCCTTCTACCTCTTTCCCTCTATCCTCCCATCCCTCTCTGCCTTTCCGTCCCCCCTCCCCATCCCTCCCTCCCTCTTCTTCCACCTTCCCAACCCATCTTCTCCTATTTATCTCTCTCCACCTCCCCATCCTCCTCCTCCTTCTCCTCCATCCAACCCCCATGGGCTGAGTCTAAACAGCACCAGAAGGAAGGGGAGCGGATGGAGGCCGACAGCTCATCCTCTTCCGACGGGAAATGGGGTTTCCTTCTCGCCGTCCAGCCGGCCCTCCCGGGCACCTGGTCCTCGGAGGAACTGACCTGCGTCTTCTCCTCTGCCCGTGCAGGTGCTGTTGGAAGTGCTGCTAACAGAACTGTGCCCCGAGCTGAGAGCTCACATAGATCAGCTGAGGGGCGCTCAGCAGGGAGGTGGCTCCCGGGGACAGTCCGGAGACGTCTCTGGGGCCTCCTAGACACAGAAGCCTCTCGCGGGCAGAGGCCCGAGGACTTTCCGGGCCTTTTTTTTAAGGTTTCTCTCTGGTTTTATGTGAAGCCCGGGTCCAAAATCGCGGCGGAGCGGCCAATGCCTGGGCCCGGCTAGTGCCCTGGGGCTGGCCGTTCGGTCTCCGGGTGGTGGACGGTCACTCCGAGGGCTCCGAACATTCCTCCGTTTCCCCTGTGTGTCCGAGAACTTGGTGTGCAATACTACTTGTAGAGTTATTGTGAAGGCTCGATTGTTCTTATTTTGACTAGTGACTCCCCTGGTTTCGAGGCGTTCGCAAGCAATAAATCACAAGCGGAATCGCTGCCCTGGGCAGAGGTCCTCCCCCAGGCTAGGGTAACCTGTCTGCGGGGACCGTGGGAGCTGGTCACTGGGAGGACATCTCGCCTGGCTCCAGGAGAAGATCGAGGCGCCGGGAGTTGGGGGAGCCTGCGGGCGTGTTCTTGGGGGGCCGGGGACGCCCAACCTGCTGGGGATCAGAGCTCTGGTTGCAGGGGGAACCGGTGGGCATGTTCTTTGGGGAGGCCTGTTCTGGAGGGGAACAGAGCTCCAGTTGCCACTTTGGGGGGGCCAGGGAAGGCTCATAGGCGAGCAGGGGCCAAGGCACGGACTGCTAGTCTCGGCTCAGCCCCCTCTCACAGTGGCAATCAATCAATCAATTGTATTTATTGAGCGCTTACTGTGTGCAGAGCACTGGACTAAGCGCTTGGGAAGTACAAGTTGGCAACATATCGAGACGGTCCCTACCCAACAGCGGGCTCACAGTCTAAAAGATTGTGGCAGGCTGTCTAGACCCAGAGAAATGCAGGTGCAGCGCTGAGTCTCTCCGGGTTTTCCGTCGCGTATTATAATAATAATAGTAATTACGGTATTTGTTAAGCACTTACTATGTGCCAAGCACTGATGATAATAATGCTGGTATTAGTTTGTATTTGCCAAGCACTGTTCTAAACGCTGTGGGGGGATACAAGGTAATCAGGTTGTCCCACACGGGGCTCACAGTCTTAATCCCCATTTTACAGATGAGGAAACCGAGGCCCAGAGAAGTGAAGTGACTTGCCCGAAGTCACACAGCAGACAAGCGGCGGAGCCGGGATTAGAACCCGAGCCCGTGATCACGCGCAGGGTGCAGTTGCTGTGATCCCCCTCATCCCCTCACCCGACTCCTCCAGTTGTCCTCTCTCCCTTTCTTACCCCCCAACCCATAGTAGTGGCTACCCCAGGGACTGATCACGGCGGTTCTTAGTTTTAGCCAGTGGGATCCGAGGTAACGGCGAACAGCCCTCCCTGTGACCGTGGCTGAGGAGAGATGCCAGAAGCGCTGGGAGCCGAGCCCTAAGGGGGTGATGGGCCGCGGCGGCAGTAACGGTGACCGCCTGGACTCGGCCATAGCGCGGGCACCGGGCCCAGCCCGAACGCCACGCGTTGCTCTTCGTCGGCCTGAGCAGCCCCGGGCGGCTCCGGGGATCGAGAGCCGGCGACCTGGGGGCCCGTTTCCGGCAGGTTGGCGGTTTGGGATGGAGGAAGATGGCCTGGCTGCGGAGACAGGACCATCAATTTGAATCCCAGAGGCATTGCTTCCTCCCTGCTCGTTCCCTCGTGTGCGGCCCCCGAGACGAGGAGGCTGAGGGAGTATTCTCCCTCCAGAGGTCTGAAGAGATTGAGGATGGCGTCAGATGGCGGCAAGTTGTCAGTTTCCAGGAACGAGGGTAGGGCTTGCGTTGTTGCAGGAAGGAGCTGCGGAACTTGGCGGCCCTTTATTTCACTCTAAATTCTCTGCTCTATCACCTCTGCGTGAAGCTCGGCGGCCGTGGCGGGGTCCAGCTCGCAGGCCTAGGAGGGAGCAGAGAAGGCCAGCTGCTGGGTCCGACCCCTGAAGGAGGGGACAGGGGCCCTGCTTCTGGACCGCTGGCCCTGAGCAGAGGCGAGGGCGGGAGAGGAAGGGGGCTCAGACCTCCCCCACGCCGGGGGTTAAACCTCAGCTCTCTTTTTCGGGACTTGGGACCATCTCTGGGCTCTGTCCAGGCCTAGGCAGGGGCCAGAGCGAGGTCAGGAGGACCCCCAATCCTGTTCTGCGAAGACTTGGCAGAGACCAGGGACCTCCCGGCCGGCCTGCAGCAGTGGACAGCCATCATCATCATCATCAGTCGTATTTATTGAGCGCTTACTGTGTGCAGAGCACTGTACTAAGCGCTTGGGAAGTACAAATTGGCAACATATAGAGACAGTCCCTACCGAGGGGACCAGAGAGCTGGAAGGAAGTCCCCAGCTACTCCCCGAGGAGCTGGGGGTCCCACAGAGGTGTGTTTCCTGGCACTGTTGTTCTGAACCTGCCATATCCAGCTCCAGCGGAGCCGGGGGGCATCTGGGGCACGGCATCCGAGGCCGGGCGCTGGACTGAACGGTTCCCCTCGGAAAGCCGGGGTCAGGGGACCAGCCCACTCCCCGTACCCGAGGGGGTTCCCAAGTGGCCGCTTCTCGGCCCTCGTTCGGGGGCGGCGGATCACCACTAGCCTCGTGGGGAGCGGGGCTCACCCTGGAGTAGTAGCGTCGAGCGGCGACCTCATCTTTGTTGAGCCCCAGGCCGAGGTGCAGGCAGCGGGCGTGGTAGAAGGCGGCGATGGCCATGCCCTTGGCGATGTAGGTGGGGAGGCAGTCCGTGAGCGCCGCGATCCGGGGGATGTTGCTGTAATCCGCCACCCTGCGGGACGGGGCCCGGTCAGGAGCCAGGCTCTGTCCCGCCCTTGCCCGGCCTCGGCCCGAGCCGCTGAGAAGGCGGCACCGCGTAGGCCTGAATCACGGGCACGTGTGCCCGGTGGCCTGGATGTGGTCCATCACTTGACGGGGGTGCTGGGGGTCGGGCCTGGGGTGACCTCTGGAAAAAACACTGAGGCACTGAAAGGGGGCCGGGGGCAGCTCGAAACACCGCCCGTCCCACCCAGAGCGACTCCCATTCACCGGCACCCAGACGACAGACAACCGGGGCGCGGACGCGCAGCCCCCGGGACCCGCAGAGGTGTGGTGGCGGGGTCCGGCCCGAGCCAACTGTAGCTGGAGGACCAGCCAGGGCAACTGGCTTTATAAAGGCTGGTGTTATATTGTAATAATAGTAATAATAATAATAATAATAATAATGGCATTTATTAAGCGCTTACTTACTATGTGCAAAGCACTGTTCTAAGCGCTGAGGAGTTTACAAGGTGATCAGGTTGTCCCACGGGGGGCTCACAGTCTTAATCCCCATTTTCCAGATGAGGTAACTGAGGCCCAGAGAAGTGAAGTGACTTGCCCAAAGTCACACAGCTGACAAGTGGCAGAGCCGGGATTTGAACCGATGACCTCTGACTTCAAAGCCCGGGCTCTTTCCGCTGAGCCATGCTGCTTCCCTACTTGTTCCCTGCTCCCTGCTTGTTCCCTGCTTGTTGCTTCCCTAGTAACAATGATGGCATATATTAAGCACTTACTATGTGCAATGCACTGTTCTAAACGCTGGGGAGGTTACAAGGTTAGATCAGGTTGTCCCGAGGGGGGCTCACAGTCTTCATCCCCGTTTTCCAGATGAGGTAACTGAGGCCCAGAGAAGTGAAGTGACTTGCCCAAAGTCACACAACTAATTGGCAGAGCCGGGGTTTGAACGCATGACCTCTTGACTCCAAAGCCCGGGCTCTTTCCACTGAGCCACGCTGCTTCTCTATTGTACTCTCCCAGGCGCTAAGTACAGTGCTCTGCGCACAGTGAGCACTCAATAAATACAACTGAATGAATGAATATAAAGGACACCAATGGACCCAGGTCTGGCATGGCGGTCTGGTCGCCCCTGCCCCAACGGGGTGGAGGGAGGAATGGGTCAGGAGAGCATGTGGGGCTCTGAGGTTATGATAATGATGGCATTTATTAAGCGCTTATTATGTGTAAAGCACTGTTCTAAGCGCTGGGGGGATACAAGGTCACGAGGTTGTCCCACGTGGGGCTCACAGTCTTCGTCCCCATTTTCCAGATGAGGGAACTGAGGCCCAGAGAAGTGAAGTGACCTGCCCAAAGTCACACAGCTGACAAGCGGCGGAGCCGGGATTTGAGCCCATGACCTCTGACTCCAAAGCCCGGGCTCTTTTAGACTGTGAGCCCAATGTTGGGTAGGGACTGTCTCTGTACGTTGCCAATTTGTACTTCCCAAGCGCTTAGTACAGTGCTCTGCACATAGTAAGCGCTCAATAAATATGATTGATTGATTGATTGATTTTCCACCGAGCCACGCTGCTTCTCCTCTTGGCCCCCACCCCACCGTCCCATCCCCTCCCCGTTCCCGGACTCTGGTGTTCACCCCCGCCATCCCCCTGCAGCGGGGCAACCTCGAATGGGCCCCGAATCGGCCCACCTCCCATGCGCTTGGTGAGACGCGGTCCGCTCACCTTTTGGAAAACGAGGCCGCTTTGGTGTAGAGCTTGTTCCGGTAGTAGTATTCCACCAGGTGGGCCTGGGCGTAGACGTTGCCCCGTTGGGCGGCTTGGTGTAGACACTCCAGGGCGGCCTCGGCGTCCCTTGTCACGGCCTGGCCGTAGAGGTACATGACCCCCAGTGCCCCCTGGGACTCCAGGCTGCCGTTGCCGCAGGCTTCCGAGTGCCAGAAAAAGGCCTGAGGACGGACAGACACGGGGTGCTTTGTCCCGCCCCGGCCTCGCCAGCGGAGCTGAGGCCTAATGATAATAATTATTATTATATACTATATAATTATAATAATAATCATAATATAATTATATATAATTATTATAATTATTTATTATTATTTATATAATATAAATAATATAAATTATATAATTTAAATATTATGTAATTATTATATTATATAACTAGCTATGCTAACTATTATATATAATATATATAATATATCATCATATATAATAATATATAATATATCAATATATTATATATTATAATATATAATAATATATAAAATAATATATTATATATATTATATATAATATATTAATGTATTGTGTATTATAATGTATAATAATATATAATATAATATATTATATATTACATATAATAATATATAGTATTATATGTAATATATGATATATTATATAATATATAACATTAACATATAATATATATAATATATAATATATATTATATGGTTATATTATATTATAGTTATGTGATTGATTTGCACATAGTAAGCGCTTAACAAATATCATCATTATGATCATTACTATTATTATTGTAACCTCCCCAGTGCTTCGAACAGTGCTTTGCACCTAGTAAGCGCTTCAGGTGTGTGACTTTGGGCAAAGTCCCTTACCTTCTCTGTGCCTCAGTTACCTCATCTGTAATAGTTAGCGTAACTAGTTATATAATATTATATATTATATTATATTATATATTATATCATATATATTATATATGATATTATTAGTATATATTATATATTATATAATTATATTATATAATAATAATTATTATTATTATTCCAGGAGGCTTCCCAGACTGAGCCCCTTCCTTCCTCTCCCCCTCGTCCCCCTCTCCATCCCCCCACATCTTACCTCCTTCCCTTCCCCACAGCACCTGTATAGATGTTTGTACAGATTTATTACTCTATTTATTTATTTATTTTACTTGTACCTATCTATTCTATTTATTTTATTTTGTTAGTATGTTTGGTTTCGTTCTCTGTCTCCCCCTTTTAGACTGTGAGCCCGCTGTTGGGTAGGGACTGTCTCTAGATGTTGCCAATTTGTACTTCCCAAGCGCTTAGTACAGTGCTCTGCACATAGTAAGCGCTCAATAAATACGATCGATGATGATGATGATGATGATGATGATAATAATGATGGCATTTATTAAGCGCTTACTATGTGCAAAGCACTGTTCTAAGCGCTGGGAAGATTACAAGGTGATCAGGTTGTCCCACCAGGGGGGCTCACAGTCTTCATCCCCATTTTACAGATGAGGGAACTGAGGCACAGAGCAGTTAAGCGACTTGCCCAAAGTCACACAGCTGACAGTTGGCAGAGCCGGGATTTGAACCCATGACGTCTGACTCCAAAGCCCATGCTCTTTTCCACTGAGCCATGCTGCTTCTCTGATAATGATAATAATAATGATGGCGTGATGATGGCATTTATTAAGCGCTTACTATGTGCAAAGCACTGTTCTAAGCACTGGATAAGGGACTGCGCCTCTGCTAGCCACTCACCCCTGTCCCCCACATTCTCCATCCCCAGCTTCTGCGCTCTCCTCTTCTCCAGCTGCACCCTCCCCTACTCCCCCTTAATAATAATAATAATGATGGCATTTATTAAGCGCTTACTACGTGCAAAGCACTGTTCTAAGCGCTGGGGAGTTTACAAGGTGATGAGGTGGTCCCACGGGGGGCTCACAGTCTTAATCCCCATTTTCCAGATGAGGGAACTGAGGCCCAGAGAAGTGAAGTGACTTGCCCAGAGTCACCCAGCTGACAAGTGGCGGAGCCGGGATTTGAACCCATGACCTCTGACTCCAAAGCCCGGGCTCTTTCCACCGAGCCACGCTGCTTCTCTAATGATGATGATGGTACTTGTTAAACGCTTACTTTGTGCCCAGCACTGTACTAAACCCTCGGATAGATACAAGTTAACCCGGTTGGACACAGTCCCTACCCCATATGGGGCTCACAATCAAGGAGTGAGTAGAATTTAATCCCCATTTTACAGATGAGGAAACTCAGGCACAGAAGTGAAGTTACTTGCCCAGAATCAGACAAGTGGAGGAAGCGGGTTTAGAACCCAGTCCTCTGATGTCCCGGCCTGTACTCTTTCCATCATCATCATCAGTCGTATTTATTGAGCGCTTACTATGTGCAGAGCACTGTACTAAGCGCTTGTACATATTTATTACGCTATTTATTTTACTTGTACCTATCTATTCTATTCATTTTATTTTGTTAGTATGTTTGGTTTTGTACTCTGTCTCCCCCTTCTAGACTGTGAGCCCGCTGTTGGGTAGGGACTGTCTCTAGATGTTGCCAGCTTGTACATCCCAAGCGCTTAGTACAGTGCTCTGCACACAGTAAGCGCTCAATAAATATGATTGATTGATTGATGATGGTACTTGTTAAACGCTTACTTTGTGCCCAGCACTGTACTAAACCCTCGGATAGATACAAGTTAACCCGGTTGGACGCAGTCCCTACCCCATATGGGGCTCACAATCAAGGAGTGAGTAGAATTTAATCCCCATTTTACAGATGAGGAAACTCAGGCACAGAATCGAAGTTACTTGCCCAGAAGCAGACAAGTGGAGGAAGCGGGTTTAGAACCCAGTCCTCTGATGTCCCGGCCTGTACTCTTTCCATCATCATCATCAATCGTATTTATTGAGCGCTTACTATGTGCAGAGCACTGTACTAAGCGCTTGTACATATTTACTACTCTATTTTACTTGTACCTATCTATTCTATTCATTTTATTTTGTTAGTATGTTTGGTTTTGTACTCTGTCTCCCCCTTCTAGACTGTGAGCCCGCTGTTGGGTAGGGACTGTCTCTAGATGTTGCCAGCTTGTACATCCCAAGCGCTTAGTACAGTGCTCTGCACACAGTAGGCGCTCAATAAATACGATTGATTGATTGATTGATTGGGAAGTACAAATTGGCAACATATAGAGACAGTCCCTACCCAACAGCGGGCTCACGGTCTAAAAGTACTGTTTCCACTACTTCATGCTGCTTCTCTAAGGGGAAGGAGGGAGAGAGAGGAGAGAGAAAAAGAGAGAGAGAGAGAGGAGAGAGGAAAAAGAGAGGAGAGAGCGAGCCAGCACAGACCATCCTGGCATCTTGTACTTTCCAAGCGCTTAGTACAGTGCTCTGCACACAGTAAGCGCTCAATAAATACTATTGACTGATTTGCACATAGTAAGCGCTTAACAAATATCATCATTATGATCATTACTATTCATTTTATTTTATTGGTATGTTTGGTTTTGTTCTCTGTCTCCCCCTTTTAGACTGTGAGCCCACTGTTGGGTAGGGACTGTCTCTATGTGTTGCCAAGTTGTACTTCCCAAGCGCTTAGTACAGCGCTCTGCACATAGTAAGCGCTCAATAAATACGATTGATGATGATGATGATACTATTATTATTGTAACCTCCCCAGTGCTTCGAACAGTGCTTTGCACCTAGTAAGCGCCTCAGCTGTGTGACTTTGGGCAAAGTCCCTTAACTTCTCCGTGCCTCAGTTACCTCATCTGTAAAATGGGGATTAAGACTGTGAGCCCCCCGTGGGACAACCTGATCACCTGGTATCCCCCCCGCGCTTAGAGCAGTGCTTTGCACATAGTAAGCGCTTAACGAATACCATTATTATTATTATCTTCCAACTGGGAGTTCTTCATTCATTCAATCGTATTTACTGAGCGCTTACTGTGCGCAGAGCACTGTACTAAGCGCTTGGAAAGTACAATTCAGCAACAGGGAGAGGCGGCCCCCACCCAACAACAGGCTTCCCACGAAACTCTCAGGCGACCAGCACTGTTGACTAGCTGTGGCACAAGTTCCCCGTACCTCTGTGGCTTCCCAACATCTAAGCAAATTAAAATGGAAGAAGTCACCGTAGCCAGTTGGCACATGCCACCACTCCCCAGGAAGAAAGGGCACTTAGTACAGTGCTCCACCCACAGTAAGCGCTCAATAAATACTACTGATTGATTTGCACATAGTAAGCGCTTAACAAATATCATCATTATGATCATCACTATTATGATTGTAACCTCCCCAGTGCTTCGAACAGTGCTCTGCACCTAGGAAGCGCTTCAGCTGTGTGACTTTGGGCAAAGTCACTTTGGGCTTTACGGCACTGAGGATTATCATCATCAATCGTATTTATTGAGCACTTACAATGTGCAGAGCACTGGACTAAGCGCTTGGGAAGTACAAATTGGCAACATATAGAGACAGTCCCTACCCAACAGTGGGCTCACGGTCTAAAAGATTGGATTATTGAATAAAGGATTCTTCTTCTGCCTGCTTCCTCCAGCCCCAGTATCTGCCCTCATGGGCCAGACGACCCCTACTCCCTACCTTTCCCAGCTCCTTCGGCTCCTTGGTGGAGTAGTAAACCCCTAGGATGCTCTGGGCCTTCACGCTGGCTTTGGGGTTCCCGTTGTCGGCGGCAAAAAGCCAGAGCCTGAGGGAGCCGGGATAGCAGGGAGGGTGAGAGGAAGGCCATGGTCATGGCAACCCCGGCCTTGGCCCGGCCCGGCCCCTCACCTCTCCGCCTCAGTGTCCGAGCGCGGCGCGCCCTGGCCTTCGTAGTGAGCGCGGCCCAGGTTGTAGGCGGCGGCGAAGCGGAGGTGCCCGGCTTTGGGGCAGCGGGAGGTCACGATCTGCTTCATGAACGCCACCCCTTTCTTCTGTCACCGGGCCAGAAACACTCCAGCGTTAGGCTGATCAGGACCCCCCAAAGTCTGACCTCGAGAGACACAGGCGGAGCCCCCACTTGTCCACTCTCCCGCCCTGGTGGGATAACAACACTCCGGACCCGGACGGAGCCGTCCCAAGTTTGGGCTGAGAGAAGGGATGCCAGTCCACCCCTGGCCCCTACAGCAGTCCCCACCGAATCCCCCCTCCGCACACAACAGCCTGGAGGCCTCACCTCATCATCATCATCATCATCAATCGTATTTATTGAGCGCTTCCTAGGTGCAGAGCACCGTACTAAGCGCTCGGGAAGTCCAAATTGGCAACATCTAGAGACGGTCCCTACCCAAGAGTGGGCTCACAGTCTAAAAGGGGGAGACAGAGAACGAAACCAAACAGACTAACAAAATAAAATAAATAAATAGAACTCCACTTCTCCAATGATCTGTATGTTTGTGTGTATGCGTGTTGGGTGGGGACTGTCTCTATATGTTGCCAATTTGTACTTCCCAAGCGCTTAGTACAGTGCTCTGCACACAGTAAGCGCTCAATAAATACGATTGATGATGATGATATATATATATATATATATATATATGTGTGTATATATATATATATACATACACTTTTTCCACTTGGAAGTGGCACCCAGCCCACAGCCACTCCAAGTGCCTAGGGACCCACAGGAGATCCTGACTTCTTTATTAGATTTTCTTTTTCCTGGGACCATGCCCGAGGCCTTTTTTTTAAATCCTATTTGTTAAGCACGTACAGGCACTGTACTAAGCGCTGGGGTTGACACAGGGTTTTCAGGTTGTCCCACGTGAGGCTCACAATCTTCATTCCCACTTTAAAGACGAGGTGACTGAGGCACTGAGAAGCAAGTGTTCTCCCTCTTATGTATCAAGACTGCGCACCCCATGTGGGATAGCGACTATGTCCAATTATGTATCAATCAATCAATCGTATTTATTGAGCGCTTACTGTGTGCAGAGCACTGGACTAAGCGCTTGGGAAGTCCAAGTTGGCAACAGATAGAGACGGTCCCTACCCAACGGTGGGCTCACAGTCTAAAAGGGGGAGACAGAGAACAAAACCAAACATACTAACAAAATAAAATAAATAGAATAGATATGTACAAGTAAAATAAATAAATAAATAAATAGAGTGATAAATATGTACAGACATATATAGAGGTATCAAGACTGTGCACCCCATGTGGGATTGCGACTTTTAGACTGTGAACCCACTGTTGGGTAGGGACTGTCTCTATATGTTGCCAATTTGTACTTCCCAAGCGCTTAGTCCAGTGCTCTGCACACAGTAAGCGCTCAATAAATACGATTGATGATGATGATGATAGTATGTACGTTAGTATGTTAGTATGTTTGGTTTTGTCTCCCCCTTTTAGACTGTGAGCCCACTGTTGGGTAGGAACTGCCTCTATACGTTGCCAATTTGTACTTCCCAATCGCTTAGTCCAGTGCTCTGCACACAGTCAGCGCTCAATAAATACGATTGATGATGATGATGATAGTATGTACGTTAGTATGTTAGTATGTTTGGTTTTGTCTCCCCCTTTTAGACTGTGAGCCCACTGTTGGGTAGGAACTGCCTCTATTCGTTGCCAATTTGTACTTCCCAAGCGCTTAGTCCAGTGCTCTGCACACAGTCAGCGCTCAATAAATACGATTGATGATGATGATAGCGACTGTGTCCAACCCAACTGACATATCTAGCCCAGCACTTAGAATAGTGTGTGATACCTCGTAGGCGCCTAACAAATACTAAGCGGCTGACCCGGGGTCACCCGGCGGACAAGCGACAGAGCCGGAATTAGAACCCAGGTCCTCCTGGCTCCCAGGCTTTCCACTGTGCCCAACTGCTCCCTTTGGAAGCCAAAATCCGGTTACTCCTCCCCCTCAGCCCCTCCAAAATGAGTGTTCAAAGGCGGGTGGCCGGAGGGTGACTTACAGTGTCTGGCTGTGTCCCCAGGCCGTCGTAGTACATGACGCCCAGCTGGTAGATGGCCTGATGGTCCTTCTCCTTGATTTCTTCAAACTGCTCCAGGGCCTCTTCGTACCAACCCTGAAAGAGTCCCCACCGCCCTGCCTCTGTGGCCCACCTGCCTGTTGATGGGCCCAGTCCGCTGGCTGGCCACCTCCCCGTAGGGTCCGTGGTCTCCCAAATCTAGGCTAACTGTACCCAGTCTGTAAAACTTGCGATCAGGACATGTCGGGAGCCATTAGTTTTGTGGTGGGCTTAGCCGAGCGCTTAGTCCAGTGCTCTGCACATAGTAAGCGCTCAATAGATACGATTGATGATGAGGGTGGGTCCTTCAGGAGGAGCGGAGACCCTCTCAGACCAGTAAGGGGCTGCCCCATACCCTGCTCTCGCCCAAACCACTTTAGGTGCGAAGGCAGGGTGAGTTAGAAAGCTGTGGTCAAGGGGAATAATATTAATAATATTATATTATTATATCATTATATAATAATATTAATATATCACATTATCACTTTATTATATAAGAATATTAATATGCAATATTATATAATGATATTGATATATTATATTTTCATTTTATTATATGATAATATTAATATGCAACATTATATAATGATATTGATATAATATATTATCATTTTATTATATAATGATATTAATATGTAATATTAATATGTTATATTATTATTTTATTATATGATGATGTTAATATGATATTGTTATGATGTGATAATGTGATTAATTATATTGATAATATAGTAATTATATTACTATTAATTAATATGACATTCATATTAATAATAGTAACTTTCTAGACTGTGAGCCCACTGTTGGGTAGGGACCGTCTCTATATGTTGCCAGCTTGTACTTCCCAAGCGCTTAGTCCAGTGCTCTGCACACAGTAAGCGCTCAATAAATACGATTGATGATGATGGTGGGTCCTTCAGGAGGAGCGGAGACCCTCTCAGACCAGTAAGGGGCTGTCCCATACCCCGCTCTCGCCCAAACCACTTTAGGTGCGAAGGCAGGGTGAGTTAGAAAGCTGTGGTCAAGGGGAATAATATCAATATTAATAATCTTATATTATTATATAATAATATTAATATAATATTATATTATCATCTTATTATATAGTGATATTAATATGTAATATGATATAATATTAATATAATATAATATAATATAATTGTTTTATTGCGTGATAATATTAATATAATGTTGTTATGTTGTAATGGTGTAATTAATTATATTAATGATATGTTAATTATATTACTATTAATTAATATAATATTAATATTAATAATAGTAACTTTCTAGACTGTGAGCCCACTGTTGGGTAGGGACCGTCTCTATATGTTGCCAGCTTGTAACTTTCTAGCCTGTGAGCCCACTGTTGGGTAGGGACCGTCTCTATATGTTGCCAGCTTGTACTTCCCAAGCACTTTGTCCAGTGCTCTGCACACAGTAAGCGCTCAATAAATACGATTGATGATGATGGTGGGTCCTTCAGGAGGAGCGGAGACCCTCTCAGACCACTAAGGGGCTGCCCCATTCCCTGCTCTCGCCCAAACCACTTTAGGTGTGAAGGCAGGGTGAGTTAGAAAGCTGTGGTCAAGGGGAATAATATTAATATCATCATATTATTATATAATAACATTAATATAATATCATATTATTATTTTATTATATAATAATATTATGTAATATTCTATAATTATATTAATATAATATTACATTATTTTATTATATGATGATATTAACATGTAATATTCTATAATAATGTTAATATAATGTTATATTATTATTTTATTATATAATAATATTATTGTATAGTATTATTATATTATGATAATATAATTAATGATATTAATAATATATTAATTATATTACTGCTAATTAACATAACATTAATATTAATAATAGTAACTTTCTAGACTGTGAGCCCGCTGTTGGGTAGGGACCGTCTCTAGATGTTGCCAACTTGTACTTCCCAAGCGCTTAGTCCAGTGCTCTGCACACAGTAAGCGCTCAATAAGTACGATTGATTGATAATAATGGCATTTATGAAGCGCTCACTATGTGCAAAGCACTGTTCTAAGGGCTGGGGAGGTTACAAGGCGATCGAGTCGTCCCACGGGGGGGCTCACAGTCTTAATCCCCATTTTCCAGACGAGGGAACTGAGGCCCAAAGTCACACAGCTGACAAGTGACGGAGCCGGGATTTGAACCCATGACCTCTGCCTCCAAAGCCCGGGCTCTTTCCACCGAGCCACGCGGGGAAGCGGGCTGGCCCTTGCCAAGAGAGGTGTAGCGTTCAATAAATACGATTGATTGATTGATTGTAGGGTGAGCAGGGGAGGCCGAGCCGAGCAGTGCAAAACAGATCGGAAAAACTACTTCCCAGGGTATTTGAGGAGGGCGTTCGCTAACCAACCTTGGCTTTCCTGACACTGTCCTCTCCTGGTTCTCTTCCCATCTCTGTGGCTGCTTCTTCTCAGTCTCTTTTGTGGGCCCATCCTCTGCCTCAATCAATCAATCAATCGTATTTATTGAGCGCTTACTATGTGCAGAGCACTGTACTAAGCGCTTGGGAAGTACAAATTGGCAACACATAGAGACAGTCCCTACCCAACAGTGGGCTCACAGTCTAAAAGGGGGAGACAGAGAACAGAACCAAACATACCAACAAAATAAAATAAATAGGATAGAAATGTACAAGTAAAATAAATAAATAAATAGAGTAATAAATATGTACAACCATACATACATATATACAGGTGCTGTGGGGAAGGGAAGGAGGTAAGATGGGGGGATGGAGAGGGGGACGAGGGGGAGAGGAAGGAAGGGGCTCAGTCTGGGAAGGCCTCCTGGAGGAGGTGAGCTCTCAGCAGGGCCTTAAATCCTTAAAGCCTCCCATGCTCTAACTGTGGGAGTCCTTCAAGGCTCAGTTCTGGGTCCCCTTCCATCCTCCATCGACACCCACTCCCTTGGAGAACTCACTGGCTCCCATGACTTCAACTATTATCTCCGGGTGAATGATTCCCAAATCTCTCTCTCCAGCCCTCACCTCTCTCCCTCTGTGCAATCTCTCATTTCCTCCTGCTTCAATATACTTAGATGTCCCACTGACCCCTCAAACTTAACCAACACGTCCAAAACAAATCTAATTGACTAATTGATTTACTAGTGAGCCTATGTGGTACAGGGACTGTGTCTAACTTGACTAACTTGTATCTACCCCAGCATTTAAAACAGCATTTAACGCATTGTACATACTTCCCAGAGCTTAGAACAGCGCTTAAGCACATAATAAGCGCTTAATAAAATGCCATTATTATTATTACTTAACACATATAATAATGATAATGGTAATACTCTAAAGCCAACCTACTCACTGTATCTCAATCTCATCTATCTTGCCCTTGTCCTCCCTTTGACATGGAAGTCCCACCCCCTTCATATCCAACAGACCACCTCTTTTCCCACTTTCAAAACACCCCTAAAATCACGTTTCCTCATTTTCCCACTTGCCTTCCTTCTATATTAATAATAATACCATATATAAAATATAATATATAATATATATAATATTATTATATAATATTATACATATTATAATTATACATAATAAATAAATAGAGAAATATGTACAAACATATATAATATAATATTATTATATAATTATACATAATATTATATTATATATGTTTGTACATATTTCTCTATTTATTTATTTATTTATTTTGCTTGTGCATATCTATTCTATTTATTTTATTTTCTTGGTATGTTTGGTTTTGCTCTCTGTCTCCCCATTTTAGACTGTGAGCCCACTGTTGGGTAGGGACCGTCTCTATATGTTGCCAACTTGTACTTCCCAAGCGCTTAGTACAGTGCTCTGCACACAGTAAGCGCTCAATAAATACGATTGATGATAATAACAATGATGGTTTTTGTTTAGCACTTACTATGTGCAAAGCACTGTTCTAAGCGCGCTGGGGAGGTTACAAGGTGATCAGGTTCTCCCACGGGGTGGTCACAGTCTTAATCCCCATTTTACAGATGAGGTAACTGAGGCACAGAGAAGTTAAGTGACTTGCCCAAAGTCACACAGCTGACAGTTGGCGGAGCCGGGATTGGAACCCATGACCTCTGACTCCAAAGCCTGGGGTCTTTCCACTGAGCCACGCTGCTTCTCCAACATATTGCCTAGGCATTTGGATCTATACTACTTAAATACTCAATATTTCCCCCAGCCCCTCATCGCTTACATCCTTATAATAATATAATATGAGAAGCAGCGTGGCTCAGTGGAAAAAGCCCGGGCTTTGGAGTCAGAGGTCATGGGTTCGAATCCCGGTTCTGCCACATGTCTGCTGTGCGACCTTGGGCAAGTCACTTAACTTCTCGGAGCCTCAGTTACCTCATCTGTAAAGTGGGGATGATGACTGTGAGCCCCACACGGGACAACCTGATCACCTTGTATCCCCCCCAGCGCTTAGAACAGTGCTTTGCACATGAGAAGCAGCGTGGCTCAGTGGAAAGAGCCCGGGCTTTGGAGTCAGAGTTCATGGGTTCAAATCCCGGCTCTGCCAATTGTCAGCTGTGTGACTTTGGGCAAGTCACTTCACTTCTCTGGGCCTCAGTTACCTCATCTGTAAAATTGGGATTAAGACTGGGAGCCCCTGTGGGAGAACCTGATCACCTTGTAACCTCCCCAGCGCTTAGAACAGTGCTTTGCACATAGTAAGCGCTTAATAAATGCCATCATTATTATTATTAGTAGTAGTAGTAAGAGCGTAACAAATGTCATTATTATTATTATGGTATTTGTTAAGCGCTTCCTATATGCAATACACTGTTCTACTTTCCCATTTCCCCTATTTGCAATTGATTTCGACGTCTGCCTTCCCCCTCTGGACTGTAAGCTCCTTGTGGGCAGGGATCACATCTACCAACTCTATTGCACTCTCCCAAGTGCTTAGTACAGTGCTCTGCACACAGCGCTCAATAAATACCATACTGATTGACTGGAAGGGGATAGAAAAGGGTTTCCACCCCCCGAAATCTACGCAATATATAGAAACTCACTGGGTCCCTAGGCTGCACCTTCTATCAGCCCGGACCACCCCCCAGGCCAGAGATAAATCAGGCTCCTCCAACCTACCGAAACTGAGGGGAAGCTGGAAATTAGGGGTGTGGAAAATTAGAAAAAGGAGAGTAAAGAAATGACAACCGTTCACTGGCACAACCCATGTGGGGTTGGGGGCCTTCCCTGTGAGAGACTCCCTATAATCAATCATTCAATCCACCAACTGATCAACCGATCAGTTCCCCTTCTCCATCCCCCCCCATCTTACCTCCTTCCCTTCCCCACAGCACCTGTATATATGTATATATGTTTGCACATATTTATTACTCTATTTATTTTACTTGTACATATCTATTCTATTTATTTTATTGTGTTAGTATGTTTGGTTTTGTTCTCCGTCTCCCCCTTTTAGACTGTGAGCCCACTGTTGGGTAGGGACCGTCTCTAGATGTTGCCAACTTGGACTTCCCAAGCGCTTAGTCCAGTGCTCTGCACGCAGTAAGCGCTCAATAAATACGATTGCTGATGATGATGATCATTCAATCCACCAACTGATCAACCGATCAGTTCCCCTTCTCCATCCCCCCATCTTACCTCCTTCCCTTCCCCACAGCACCTGTATATATGTATATATGTTTGCACATATTTATCACTCTATTTATTTTACTTGTACATATCTATTCTATTTTATTGTGTTAGTATGTTTGGTTTTGTTCTCCGTCTCCCCCTTTTAGACTGTGAGCCCGCTGTTGGGTAGGGACTGTCTCTATACCATCTCCCCTTTTTAGACTGTTGGGTAGGGACCGTCTCTAGACGTTGCCAACGTGTACTTCCCAAGCGCTTAGTCCAGTGCTCTGCACACAGTAAGCGCTCAATAAATACGACTGATTGATTGATTGATCACAAACACCTGTTAAGGACCTGCTGTGAGCACAGCCCCGAACTCTCTGGTAGCCTGCTTGCCCCCAAAGGCCACTTGGGTGTGAAAAGGGGGTTCTGGAGACACTCTTCATGGGTCCCTTCAGTGAAGGGATTTGGGGGAGCAGGATGAGGGAGGGCAGCTCTCTCCTTGGCCGTCTTTTCCATGGAAAAGGAAGGTGGGACGAGGGGGCTCAGGGAGGCAAACCTCTTCAAAGTAGAGCTGCCCCCTTAGGAAGCGGGCCAGCTGGTCGCCGTTCCGAATCCTGTCCTGCAGCAGCTCCAGGGCTTTCTCCAGCAGCTCCGTGTGGGAAACGGTGTTCCCTGTCCAACAAAGGATGGGGACGGGATGTTGGTACATATTTATTACTCTATTTATTTATTTATTTATTTTGCTTGTACATATCTCTTCTATTTATTCGATTTATTTTATTCCGTTACTACGGTTTTGTTCTCCGTCTCCCCCTTTAAGACTGTGAGCCCCCTGTTGGGTAGGGACTGTCTCTAGATGTTGCCAATTTGTACTTCCCAAGCGCTTAGTACGGTGCTCTGCACACAGTAAGCGCTCAATAAATATGATTGATGGTGATGATGATGATGAAATCGGGCAGGCCCTGGAGCTCACAGGTGCTCCTTGGGGGCGAGAGGCCCCAGTCTGGGCACGTTGCCGCAGCCTGACTGAGCAGGACACAGGCCAGGACACAGAAATCTGAGGCTGGAGGTGCACAGAGAGGATTTGGGGGGCGGGGGGGGCTTGTGTGTGTGAGCATGGAGATGGGAAATCAATCATATTTATTGAGCACTTACTATGTGCAGAGCACTGTACTAAGCGCTTGGGAAGTACAAATTGGCAACATATAGAGACAGTCCCTACCCAACAGTGGGCTCACAGTCTAAAAGAGGGGGGCGGGGGGGGGAAGGCGTGAGGACGATGGGCTAGAGCCTTTGGATCACTGTTGGTCAGTGGGGTTCCTTCAATAGCCTCATCAGGCCCCTGACACACAATGTCAAACCAGAGGACGGTGCCCAGAGCCGGGAACCCAAGCAGAGCCCTGTTCTACAGTTACTCTATGTCTCTCTTGAGGTGCTAATCCACTCCCTTGGCTTCAATTAATACCTCTATGCGATGACTCCCAAATCTATCTCTCTAACTCATCTGACCCGCATTCTCGCATCTCCTCCTCGACCTCTCCATCTGGCTGTCCCACCGGCATCTCAGACTTCACAAATCTAAAGCCAAACTATTGATCTTCCCTCCCACATCTCTAACTTTCCTTCCCCTATTTACTATTCTATTAATTTTGTTAATGACGTGCATCTAGCTATAATTCTATTTGTTCTGACGATTTTGACACCTGTCTGCATGTTTTGTTTTGTTGTCTGTCTCTCCCTTCTAGACTGTGAGCCCGTTGTAGGGTAGGGACTGTCTCTATATGTTGCCGACTTGTTCTTCCCAAGCGCTTAGTACAGTGCTCTGCACACAGTAAGCGCTCAATAAATACTATTGAATGAATGAATGAATGAATGGCCCACGAGCCAGAGTCCACCACCAGGGTCCAGAGCCCAGCCCTGATCCGTGTGCCCTGTGGACCTTCCTGCTTCTCCATAGGGAGCAATCCCGGCAGGCAGCTTGGAGGAAAGTGATGAGTGATGCTTCTTTCTGTCCCTTGGGGAACCCACAGAGGCCGGCACCAACCCCCTGATGAGCTGGTTGAGGAAGACAGAATATTAATAATAATGATGGCATTTATTAACACTTACTATAAGCACTGGGGAGGTTACAGAGTGATCAGGTGGTCCCAACGGGGGGCTCACAGTCTTAATCCCCATTTTACAGATGAGGTCACTGAGGCCCAGAGAAGTGAAGTGACTTGCCCAAAGTCACACAGCTGACAAGTGGCGGAGCTGGGATTTGAACCCATGACCTCTGACTCCAAAGCCCAGGCTCTTTCCACTGAGCCACGCTGCTTCTCTAATAATAATAATAATAATAATAATAATAATGGTACTTGTTAGGTGCCAAGCCCTGTTCTAAGCGGTGGGGTAGATTCAAGTTAATCAGGTTGGACACAGTCTCTATCCCACATGGGGCTCACACTCTTAATCCCCATTTATAGATGAGGTAACGGAGAAGTGAAGTGACTCACCCAAGGTCACCTAGCAGGCGTGGTGGAGGCTGGATTAGAACCCAGGTCCTTCTGACTCTCAGGCCTGTGCTCCACCCATTAAGCCATGCTGCTTCCCTAGGTTGCCATGGGGCAGGTGCTGCCAGTGATCTCTATGTTGCCAACTTGTACTTCCCAAGCGCTTAGTACAGTGCTCTGCACACAGTAAGCGCTCAATAAATACGATTGATTGATTGATTGATGGGGCAGGGCGCGCCCTGCAAGACTTGGTGAGAGGGGTGGCCATCCAGAAAAGTGTCAGTGGAAAGAGCATGGGATTTGGAGTCAGAGGTCATGGGTTCAAATCCCAGCTCCGCCAATTGTCAGCTGTGTGACTTTGGGCAAGTCACTTCACTTCTCTGGGCCTCAGTTCCCTCATCTGGAAAACGGGGATTAAGACTTTGAGCCCCCCCCAGGGGACAACCTGATCACCTTGTAATCTCCCCAGCGCTTAGAACAGTGCCTTGCACATAGTAAGTGCTTAATAAATGCCATTATCATCATCATTATTATCATTAGTGCTTTTTGCTTCTGAATGTCCCCACCCTCCTGCCCACTGTGTCCGGCGGGTCCCCAGCGCGTTCTGGGACAGGAGCGGTGACTTGCTGCCACAGACGTAACTGGAAGAAGGTGGGATTTTGGAAGGAGAGGGGAAGTTCCCTTATGAGAGAAAGAAACTTTGTGGCAGAACTTGTCCTGGGACTGACCCGGGCAAACAAAGATCTGGCAGATTTCCGGGGCGGATGGCAGGTGTCCAAGAGGCAGGTAGCCCGTTTCGCAGGGGGAAGGCTGGGGGGTCAGGGCTCAGGGACGGACGGCCCGGCTTGGGTGGGAAAGGCTCATCTCTGTCAGGTTGGACATCTCTGTCAGGGAACACTTTTAGCCAAGAGGTGGATGGCCGCTTCCAGCAGGGAAGTCTAAGGGGTCAGGGCCGAGGGGTGGACCGTCCGTCTCCGGCAGGAAAGGCTCGGGGATCAGGGCCAAGGCGAGGATGGGCCTTCTCTGTCAGGAAAGGCTTAAGGCTCAGGGCCGAAGGACGGGACACCCTGTCCGGCAGGGAATGCTCAGGGGTCAGGGCCTAAGGGTGGATGACCCCCCTGCAACACGTAGGCCTTGAGCCACCTACCCCCTCCCAAGGGCCAGGATGGATGCAGATTGGAGGATGGGGCGGGGGCCGGGGGAGAGGGAAGGGAACCTCGCAGGCCAGGCTTCGTGAGGCTGGGATGGCAGGGGAAGGGGGTCTGCGATCCGACCTTGCCTCTGCCCTTCTAGGAGGAGAGGGCATGACTCTCACTGCGCCAGCAGTGAGGGGAGACTTACTGCTAAAGGGATGGGAGGCCTGGAGGACTGGAGGGAAGTGGGGGGAGCAGGGGAAATGGGGTGGGGGGGGAAGGTGGGGGAGCAAAGGAAACGGGGGGGGGAGCAGAGGGAAGGAGGGAGATGGAGGGGCAGAAGGAGGAGCAGAGGGAGGAGAGAGAGGAGAGGAAGGTAGGGGGAGTACCTATAAATACAAGAATATTCATACATATATTATATGTATATTATACATATATACATATATGTATAATATACATATATTATATGTATATTATATGTATGTATATTATATATATTATGTATATGTGTATTATATGTATATGTATATTATATACATATAATAATAGTATACATATAATAATAAATACAATTGATTGATTGAGTAGAGGAAGGGAGGGGGAGCAGGGGGGGAACAGAGGGAGGGAAGCAGAGGAAACGTGGGTGGGGGAGCAGGGAGAGGGAGGGAAGGGGGGAGCAGAGGGAGGGAGATGGGGCAGAAGGAGGAGAAGGAGCAGAGGAAGGGAGGGGAAGCAGAGGAAGGAAGGGGGAACAGTGGGAGGGAGGGGAGCAGAGGAAACGTGGGTGGGGGAGCAGGGAGGGGAAGGAAGGGGAGCAGAGGGAGGGAGATGGGGGCAGAGGGAGGAGGAAGAGCAGAGGGAGGAGGGGGCAGAGGGAGGGAGGGGAGTAGAGGGAGGGAGGGGAGTAGAGGAAGGTAGGGGAGTAGAGGAAGGGAGGGGGAACAGAGGAAGGGAGGGGGAACAGAGGAAGGGAGGGGGGAACAGAAGGAGGGAGGGGGGGGACAGAGGAAACGTGGGTGGGGGAGCAGGGAGGGGAAGGAGGGGGAGCAGAGGGAGGGAGATGGGGGCAGAAGGAGGAGGAAGAGCAGAGGAAGGGGGGCAGAGGAAGGAAGGGGGAGCATAGGAAGGGAGGGGGAACAGAGGGAGGGAGGGGAGCAGAGGAAACGTGGGTGGGGGAGCAAGGAGGGGAAGGAGGCGGAGCAGAGGAAGAAAGGGAGGGGACGCAGAGGAAGGAAGGAAGGAAGGAAGGAAGGGGGCAGGGGAGGAAAGGGGAGCAGAGGGAGGGCAGGGAGGAGGAGGAGGAGGGCAGGAGGGGGAGCGGTGGGTTTGGTACCTAGGACGCCGGCGGCGGCGGCGGCGGCCGACTGCAGGACGGAGGCGGTGGGCTGGGGGCCGCGGGGCAGGCCCTCACTCTGCAGCCGCAGCCTCGGGGCCCGCCCTCGGGGCCCAAGCCGGGTGACGCCGGAGCGGGAGCAGGGGCAGGAGCAGGAGCGGGAGGAGGACGGGGAGGAGGGGGCGGCGGCAGAACCACCGCCTCCCTGCATCCTCCCGCCGCTCGCCATGGCTCAGCTGGGCAGGTGCCGCAGAAGGGGCCTTGGGAGGACACACGAGACGCGGAGGCACACACACACACACACACACACACACACACACACACACACACACACACACACACACACACACACACACACACAGTGTGTGGTGTGCGGATGCCGGGCCCGTGGTCCCCGGGCTGAGTTGGCCTAGAGCTGTGCGGTTGCCTGGTAACCGGCGTCGGGGCATCAGCAGAACGGGCAGGAGAAGGTGGGGGCCGGGCCTCCTCTCTCCCCTCCTGTCATCATCATCATCAATCGTATTTATTGAGCGCTTACTGTGTGCAGAGCACTGGGCTAAGCGCTTGGGAAGTACAAATTGGTAACATCTAGAGACAGTCCCTACCCAACAGTGGGCTCACAGTCTAAAGACAGTGGGCTCCCAGTCTAAAAAGCGTCCATCCCCTTCTCTCCCCTCCCGGCCTCCTCTTTCCCCCGGGTCCATCCTCCTCTCTCCCCACGGGCTTCCACCGGTCGCCCAGCATCACCACCGCCACCCGGCCTTGCTAATAATAATGATGATGACATTTATTAAGCGCTTACTACACTGTTCTAAGCGCTGGGGAGGTCACAAGGTGATCAGGTTGTCCCACGGGGGGCTCACAGTCTTCAGCCTCATTTTACAGATGAGGTAACTCAGGCCCAGAGAATAGTAAGAAGAATAATGACATTTATTAAGCACTTACTACGTGCAAAGCACTGTTCTAAGCGCTGGGGAGGTTATCAGGTGATCAGGTTGTCCCACAGTCTTCATCCTCATTTTACAGATGAGGTAACTCAGGCCCAGAGAATAATACTAATAATGGCATTTATTAAGCACTTACTATGTGCCAAGCACTGTTCTAAGCGCTGGGGAGGTCACAAGGTGATCAGGTTGTCCCACGGGGGGCTCCCAGTCTTCATTCTCATTTTACAGATGAGGTAACTCAGGCCCAGAGAATAATAATAATAATAATGGCATTTATTAAGCACTTACTATGTGCCAAGCACTGTTCTAAGCGCTGGGGAGGTTATAAGGTGATCAGGTTGTCCCACGGGGGGCTCACAGTCTTCATCCCCATTTTACAGATGAGGTCACTGAGGGCCAGAGAATAATAATAATAATGACATTTATTAAGCACTTACTATGTGCCAAGCACTGTTCCAAGCACTGGGGTGGTTACAAGGTGATCAGGTTGCCCCCCGGGGGGCTCACAGTCTTTATTCCCATTTTACAGATGAGGTCACTGAGGCCCAGAGAAGTGAAGTGACTTGCCCAAAGTCACACAGCGGCCAAGTGGTGGAGCCGGGATTTGAACCCATGACCTCTGACTCCAAAGCCCGGGCTGTTTCCACTGAGCCACGCTGCTTCTCCAATAAATGCCATCATTATTATTATCCACTAGTCATTCATTCATTCAATCATCTTTATTGAGCGCTTACTGTGTGCAGAGCACTGTACTGAGCGCTTGGGAAGTACAAGTTGGCAACATATAGAGACGGTCCCTACCCAGCAACGGGCTCACAGTCTAGAAAACCTCATCTGTAAAATGGGGGTGAAGACTGTAAGCCCCCCGTGGGACCACCTGATCACCTTGTAACCACCCCAGTGCTTAGAACAGTGCTTGGCACATAGTAAGTGCTCGTGGCTCAGTGGCTCAGTCTTCTAGACTGTGAGCCCGCTGTTGGGTAGGGACCGTCTCTATATGTTGCCAACTTGTACTTTCCAAGCGCTTAGTACAGTGCTCTGCACACAGTAAGCGCTCAATAAATATGATTGAATGAATGAATGGAAAGAGCCCGGGCTTTGGAGTCAGAGGTCATGGGTTCAAACCCCGACTCCACCAACTGTCAGCTGTGTGACTTTGGGCAAGTCACTTCACTTCTCTGTGCCTCAGTTCCCTCATCTGTAAAATGGGGATGAAGACTGTGCGGCTCCTGTGAGACAACCTGATCACCTTGTAACCACCCCAGTGCTTAGAACAGTGTTTGGCACATAATAAGCGCTTAACAAATGCCATTATTATTATTATTGTTATTATCCACTAGTCCATGCAACTCCTCAGGCGGAGGCTTCCTGGTACGTGCAGGAAGGGTGAAGTCCAAACCCACAAAGCCTTCCTCAACCTCCTCCTCCTCCTCCTCCTTCCCTGTATACATGTATATATCCTGTATATATGTATGTCTGTTTGTACATATTTATTACTCTATTTTACTTGTACATATTTATTCTATTTATTTTATTTGGTTTATATGTTTTGTTTTGTTGTCTATCTCCCCCTTCTAGACTGTGAGCCCGCTGTTGGGTAGGGACCGATTCTATATGTTGCCAACTTGTACTTCCCAAGCGATTAGTACAGTGCTCTGCACACAGTAAGCGCTCAATAAATACGGTTGAAAGAATGAATGAATATTTATTCTATTTATTTTATATGGTTTATATGTTTTGTTGTCTGTCTTCCCCTTCTAGGCTGTGAGCCCGCTGTTGGTTAAGGATCATCTCTATATGTTGCCAACTTGGACTTCCCAAGTGCTTAGTACAGTGCTCTGCACACAGTAAGTGCTCAATAAATATGATTGATTGAATGAATATGTATTCTATTTATTTTATATGGTTTATATGTTTTGTTTTGTTGTCTGTCTCCCCCTTCTAGACTGTGAGCCCGCTGTTGGGTAGGAGCCGTCTCTATATGTTGCCAACTTGGACTTCCCAAGCGCTTAGTCCAGTGCTCTGCACACAGTAAGTGCTCAATAAATACAGTTGAATGAATGTTTATTCTATTTATTTTATATGGTTTATATGTTTTGTTTTGTTGTCTGTCTCCCCCTTCTAGACTGTGAGCCCACTGTTGGGTAGGGACCGTCTCTATATGTTGCCACCTTGGACTTCCCAAGCGCTTAGTCCAGTGCTCTGCACACAGTAAAAGCTCAATAAATACAGTTGAATGAATGAATGAATATTTATTCTGTTTATTTTATATGATTTATATGTTTTATTTTGTTGTCTGTCTCCCCCTTCTAGACTGTGAGCCCACTGTTGGGTAGGGACCGTCCCTATATGTTGCCAACTTGGACTTCCCAAGCGCTTAGTCCAGTGCTCTGCACACAGTAAGCGCTCAATACATACGATTGAATGAATGAATGAATGAATGAATGAATGAATGAATGAATGAATGAATGAATGAATGAATGAATGAATGAATTCCCTCGCCCTGCTGAGGCAAGAGGCCCGTGTGGGGGTGTGAGGGACGTGACAGGCCCCTCCGGTCTCCATGGCAGCCCCCTCCCCCCGCACGCATGCACGCACGCACATACGTCATCACGTCCGGGTTCCTCGCCCTCACCTTCACCCGCCCTCAAGCGGCACCTCCCCGCCAGCCAATCAGCTGCCCCGCCCGTCCCGCGAGCCGGCTCGCACGAGCTCCTATTGGCGGACGTGCGGCGGCCTAGGGAAAGGGGGCGCGCCCGGGAGCCACGCCGCGCCTTCACCCGCCCTCAAGCGGTGCTTCCCCTCCAGCCAATCAGCTGCCCCGCCCGTCCCGCGAGCCGGCTCGCACGGGCTCCTATTGGCGGACGTGCGGCTGCCTAGGGGATGAGGGCGTGGCTTACCTGAGAAGTGGGCGTGGTCTAGTTAAAGTGGGCGTGTCCAGGCCTTCTTATAGCCAGGCAAGAAGCGGCCCTCATCCATTCAATCGCTTCTTTTGGGCGCTTACTATGTGCACAGCACTGTATTAAGCGCTTGGGCAGCCCAAGTGGGCCACAGATAGAGACAATCCTTATAGCCGCCCAAGAACCGGCGATCTCATCCATTCAATCGTCTCTCTTGGGCGCTTACTATGTGCACAGCACTGTACTAAGCGCTTGGGCAGCCCAAGTGGGTAACAGATAGAGACAATCCTTATAGCCGCCCAAGAAGCTGTGCTCTCATCCATTCATTATTATTATTATAATGACATTTATTCATTTTTTTATTCATCCATTCAATCGTCTCTATAGAGCGCTTACTATGTGCACAGCACTGTACTAAGCGCTTGGGCAGCCCAAGTGGGCCACAGGTAGAGACAATCCTTATAGCCGCCCAGGAAGCGGCGCTCTCCTCCATTCATCCATTCAATCGTCTCTATTGGGCGCTTACTATGTGCACAGCACTGTACTAAGCGCTTGGGCAGCCCAAGTCAGCAACAGATAGAGCCAATCCTTATAGCCGCCCAAGAAGCGGCGCTCTCCTCCATTAATCCATTCAATCGTCTTTATTGGGCGCTTACTATGTGCACAGCACTGTACTAAGCGCTTGGGCAGCCCAAGTCGGCAACAGATAGAGACAATCCTTATAGCCGCCCAGGAAGCGGTGCTCTCATCCATTCAATCGTCTCTGTTGGGCGCTTACTATGTGCACAGCACTGTACTAAGCGCTTGGGCAGCCCAAGTGGGCCACAGATAGAGACAATCCTTATAGCCGCCCAGGAAGCGGCGCTCTCATCCATTCAGTCGTCTCTATTGGGCGCTTACTATGTGCACAGCACTGTACTAAGCGCTTGGGCAGCCCAAGTGGGCCACAGATAGAGACAATCCTTATAGCCACGCAGGAAGCGGCGCTCTCATCCATCCATTCAATCGTCTCTATTGGGCGCTTACTATGTGCACAGCACTGTACTAAGCGCTTGGGCAGCCCAAGTGGGCAACAGATAGAGACAATCCTTATAGCCGCCCAGGAAGTGGTGCTCTCATCCATTCAATCGTCTTTATTGGGCGCTTACTATGTGCACAGCACTGTACTAAGCGCTTGGGCAGCCCAAGTGGGCCACAGATAGAGACAGTCCTTATAGCCGCCCAGGAAGCGGTGCTTTCATCCATCCATCCATTCAATCGTCTCTATTGGGCGCTTACTATGTGCACAGCACTGTACTAAGCGCTTGGGCAGCCCAAGTGGGCCACAGATAGAGACAATATAGCCGCCCAAGAAGCGGCTCTCTCATCCATTCATCCATTCAATCGTCCCTGTTGGGCGCTTACTATGTGCACAGCACTGTACTAAGCGCTTGAGCAGCCCAAGTGGGCCACAGATAGAGACAATCCTTATAGCCGCCCAGGTAGCGGCGCTCTCATCCATTCAGTCGTCTTTATTGGGCGCTTACTATGTGCACAGCACTGTACTAAGCGCTTGGGCAGCCCAAGTGGGTAACAGAGACAATCCTTATAGCCGCCCAAGAAGCGGTGCTCTCATCCATTCATTATTATTATTATAATGACATTTATTCATTTTTTTATTCATCCATTCAATCATCTCTTGGGCGCTTACTATGTGCACAGCACTGTACTAAGCGCTTGGGCAGCCCAAGTGGGCAACAGATAGAGCCGGTCCTTATAGCTGCCCAGGAAGCGGCATTCTCATCCATTCAATCGTCTTTATTGGGCGCTTACTATGTGCACAGCACTGTACTAAGCGCTTGGGCAGCCCAAGTCGGCCACAGATAGAGACAATCCTTATAGCCGCCCAAGAAGCGGTGCTCTCATCCATTCATCCATTCAGTCGTCTCTATTGGGCGCTTACTATGTGCACAGGACTGTACTAAGCGCTTGGGCAGCCCGAGTGGGCCACAGATAGAGACAATCCTTATAGCCGCCCAGGAAGCGGCGCTCTCCTCCATTCATCCATTCAATCGTCTCTATTGGGCGCTTACTATGTGCACAGCACTGTACTAAGTGCTTGGGCAGCCCAAGTGGGCAACAGATAGAGACAATCCTTATAGCCGCCCAGGAAGCGGTGCTCTCATCCATTCAATCGTCTCTATTGGGTGCTTACAATGTGCACAGCACTGTACTAAGCGCTTGCACTGTACTGAGCGCTGTACTCGCCGTACTCGCCAGGGTCAATCCGTCAATCATATTTATTGAGCGCTTACTATGAGCAGAGCACTGTACTAAGCGCTTGGGAAGTACAAGTCCTGCCGCCTCCACTGTCGTCGAGGGCTGCAGCGGCTGTTGGCACCTGGTCTTCGGCGCCTTGGGGCCTATGCTGCTCCTCCATTGCTCCGCGGAGGTGAGTCTTTCATTCCTACTTATTGAGCGCTTCCTGTGTGCAGGGCACTGGACTAAGCGCTCGGGAAGCACAGGTCGGCAACAAGTGTAGCCGAGGGTGAGGAGTTTCTGCCTGATGCGCAGGTTGATCGGTAGCCACTGGAGATTTGTGAGGAGGGGAGTGACATTCCCAGAGCGTTTCTGGACAAAGACGAGCCGGGAAGCGGCGGGAAGTATGGATTGAAGTGGGAAGAGATGGGAAGATGGGAGATCGGAGAGGAGGCTGATGCAGTCATCCAGTCGGGATAGGATGAGAGATTGTACCAGCAAGGTAGTGGTTTGGAGAAGCAGCGTGGCTCGGTGGAAAGAGCCCGGGCTTTGGAGTCAAAGGTCATGGGTTCGAATCCCGCCTCCCCCGCGTGTCTGCTGTGTGACCTGGGGCAAGTCGCTTCACTTCTCTGAGCCTCAGTTCCCTCATCTGTAAAATGGGGATGAAGACTGTGAGCCCCCCGTGGGACAACCCGATCACCTTGTAGCCCCCCCAGCGCTTAGAACAGTGCTTTGCACATAGTAAGCGCTTAACAAATGCCATCATTATTATTATTATGTACTAAGTGCTTGAGGGGGCACCATACAATGTTCCCTGCCCACGACGAGTTTGCAGCCTAGAGACGAGCCGGCATTCAATCGTATTTCATTCAATCGTGTTTATTGAGCGCTTACCGTGTGCAGAGCACTGTACTAAGCGCTTGGGAAGTCCAAGTTGGCAACATCTAGAGACGGTCCCTACCCAACAGCGGGCTCACGGCCTAGAAGGGGGAGTGTCCCACGTGGGGCTCACAGTCTTAATCCCCATTTTACAGATTCTTTCAGTCATTCAGTCGTATTTATTGAGCGCTTACCGTGTGCAGAGCACTGGACTAAGCGCTTGGGAAGTCCAAGTTGGCAACGTATAGAGACGGTCCCTACCCAACAGCGGGCTCACAGCCTAGAAGGGGGAGACAAACAAAACATATAAACCATATAAAATAAATAGAATAAATATTAATTCATTCAATCGTATTTATTGAGCGCTTACTGTGTGCAGAGCACTGGACTAAGCGCTTGGGAAGTCCAAGTTGGCAACGTATAGAGACGGTCCCTACCCAACAGCGGGCTCACAGTCTAGAAGGGGGAGACAGACAACAAAACAAAACATATAAACCATATAAAATAAATAGAATAAACATACATTCAATCATATTTATTGAGCGTTTACCTTGTGCAGAGCACTGGACTAAGCGCTTGGGAAGTCCAAGTTGGCAACGTATAGAGACGGTCCCTACCCAACAGCGGGCTCACAGTCTAGAAGGGGGAGACAGACAACAAAACATATTAACAAAATAAAGTGAATAGAGTAAATATGCACAAATAAAATAGAGGAATAAATTCATACAAACATATACATATATACATGATGATGATGATGATGATGAAGTAGCGAGAAGCAGCAGAGAGAGCCCGGGCTTTGGAGTCCGAGGTCAGGGGTTCGAATCCTGGCTCTGCCACTCGTCAGCTGGGTGACTCTGGGCGAGTCGCTTCATCATCATCATCATCATCATCAACCTATAGAGACAGTCCCTACCCAACAGTGGGCTCACAGTCTAAAAGGGGGATACAGACAACAAAACCAAACATATACTAACAAAATAAAATAAATAGAATAGATCATCATCATCATCAATCGTATTTATTGAGCGCTTACTGTGCGCAGAGCACTGTACTAAGCGCTTGGGAAGGACAAGCTGGCAACCTATAGAGACAGTCCCTACCCAACAGTGGGCTCGCAGTCTAAAAGGGGGAGACAGAGAACAAAACCAAACATACTAACAAAATAAAATAGAATAGATGTGTACAAGTAAAATAAATAAATAAATAGAGTAATATTCACTTCTCTGGGCCTCAGTTCCCTCATCTGGAAAATGGGGATTAAGACTGTGAGCCCCCCGTGGGACCGCCTGATCACCTTGTAAACTCCCCGGCGCTTTGCACATAGTAAGCGCTTAATTAATGCCATTATTATTATTATTCTCTGGGCCTCCGTCTCCTCATCTGGAAAATGGGGATGAAAAGACCCACCCTGTGCTGTTACCACAGGGGAGGGGCTTTCGGCCTCTGCTGGAGGCGGGCATCATCATCATCATCATCAATCGTATTTATTGAGCGCTTACTATGTGCAGAGCACTGTACTAAGCGCTTGGGAAGTACAAATTGGCAACATATAGAGACAGTCCCTACCCAACAGTGGGCTCATGGCGTGAACGCGCCCCGGGATGCGTGTGGGACAGTGGAGCTTCCTTCTGTGGCAGCTGCAGACGGGCACCGACCTCAACCAGCATCATCATCATCATCATCAATCGTATTTATTGAGCGCTTACTATGTGCAGAGCACGGTACTAAGCGCTTGGGAAGTACAAATTGGCAACACATAGAGACAGTCCCTACCCAACAGTGGGCTCACAGTCTAAAAGGTAATGCAGGTAATGCGGACCTCCTCGCCCCCCAACTTCTCCCCCAGGTCCGGGGGGAAAGGCCCATTTTCTCCCTCCTGAGCAAGGCTTGAAATTCGTTGGCATGTCCTAGGCCTCTCCACAGCCCTCACCCCCTCCAAATCATTCATTCAATTGTATTTATTCATCATCATCATCATCATCATCATCAATCGTATTTATTGAGCGCTTACTATGTGCAGAGCACTGTACTAAGCGCTTGGGAAGTACAAATTGGCAACATATAGAGACAGTCCCTACCCAACAGTGGGCTCACAGTCTAAAAGGGGGAGACAGAGAACAAAACCAAACATACTAACAAAATAAAATAGATAGAATAGATATGTACAAGTAAAATAAATAAATAAATAAATAGAGTAATAAATATGTACAACCATATATACATCTATACAGGTGCTGTGGGGAAGGGAAGGAGGTAAGACGGGGGGATGGAGAGGGGGACGAGGGGGAGAGGAAAGAAGGGGCTCAGTCTGGGAAGGCCTCCTGGAGGAGGTGAGCTCTCAGCAGGGCCTTGAAGGGAGGAAGAGAGCGAGCTTGGCGGAGGGGCAGAGGGATTGGGGGCATTCCAGGCCCGGGGGAGGACGTGGGCCGGGGATCGATGGCGGGACGGGCGAGAACGAGGTACAGTGAGGAGATCAGCGGCGGAGGAGCGGAGGGTGCGGGCTGGGCTGGAGAAGGACAGAAGGGATGTGAGGTAGGAGGGGGCGAGGGGATGGACGGCCTGGAAGCCCAGGGTGAGGAGTTTCTGCCTGATGCACAGATTGATTGGTAGCCACTGGAGAGTTTTGAGGAGGGGAGTGATATGCCCAGAGCGTTTCTGGACAAAGATAATCTGGGCAGCGACATGAAGTATGGATTGAAGTGGGGAGAGACACGAGGATGGGAGATCAGAGAGAAGGATGATGCAGTAGTCCACAGTTGAGTTGAGACTCCTATTGAGTCTCATCTCAACCAAGTTAGCCTTGACAGAGAATAAAAGCCCACCCCAACCTAAGGATCCTCCCTACCTCCCCCCTGCTCCGTCTGGCCTGCAGTGGGCATGTATTTTACTTGTACATATCTATTCTATTTATTTTATTTTATTAGTATGTTTGGTTTTGTGCTCTGTCTTCCCCTTTTAGACTGTGAGCCCACTGTTGGGTAGGGACCGTCTCTATATGTTGCCGACTTGTACTTCCCAAGCGCTTAGTACAGTGCTCTGCACACAGTAAGCGCTCAATAAATACGATTGATTGATTGATATCCACAGCGGTTGTGATCTGGCCCCTAAAAGCAGCCCTCCCCTCCCCAAATTCGCCAGACCACAGATCTCCTCCCGCTTTCAAATCCCTCCTGAAAGCCCTGCCCAGTTGGTTCCCAGCATTCATTACCCATTTTTAGCAGTTAGGGATTCATTTATTCACATAATAATAATAATAATGGTATTTGTTAAGCACTTACTATGTGCAAAGCACTGTCCTAAGCGCTGGGGAGGTTACAAGGTGATCAGGTTGTCCCACGGGGGGTTCACAGTCTTAATCCCCATTTTACAGATGAGGTAACTGAGGCACAGAGAAGTTAAGTGACTTGCCCAGACTCACACAGCTGGCAATTGGCGGAGGCGGGATTTGAACCCATGACCTCTGACTCCAAAGCCCATGCCCTTTCCACTGAACCATGCTGCTTCACAAGGTGATACAAGGTGATCAGGTTGTCCCACGTGGGGCTCACAGTCTTCATCCCCATTTTACAGATGAGCTCACTGAGGCTCAGAGAAGTTAAGTGACTTGCCCAATGTCACGCAGCAGACGTGTGGAGGAGCCGGGATTCGAACCCATGACCTCTGACTCCAAAGCCCGGGCTCTTTCCACTGAGCCACGCTGCTTCTCTGAATCTTTCAGAGGATCTCCTAGCCCAGCTGCCACCTGATAAACAGGGGAGCTCCTTCTGGCCAGTCACCCGGCTGACTGGACTGTGGGAGGAAATTTTTTTTTTAATGGCATTTATTAAGCGCTTACTATGTGCAAAGCACTGTTCTAAGCGCTGGGGAGGTTACAAGGTGATCAGGTTGTCCCACGGGGGGCTCACAGTCTTCATCCCCGTTTTACAGATGAGGGAACTGAGGCCCAGAGAAGTTAAGTGACTTGCCCAAAGTCACCCAGCTGACAATTGGCGGAGCCGGGATTTGAACCCACGACCTCCGACTCCAAAGCCCGCGCTCTTTCCACTGAGACACGCTGCTTCTCTAAAAACTTCACCTTGGCTATTGGGCCGCCCGACCCCCGTGTGCCCTATTGTTCACACCTTCCTCCTGCATTCACGGGAGACCGGTATTTGCCCGAAATTTGCGCTTAGTACAGTGACCTTTTTTTTTTAACTGGGTGCTCAATAAATACTGCTACTACTTTGCATAATATTTGCTAAGCGCTTACTACATACCAGACACTGTTCTAAGCGCTGGGGTAGATACAAGGTACTCTGGTCCCACGTGGGACTCACAGTCTTACTCCCTATTTTACAGATGAGGTATTTTATTAATAACCTTCTAGACTGTGAGCCCACTGTTGGGTAGGGACCGTCTCTATATGTGCCAACTTGAACTTCCCAAGCGCTTAGTACAGTGCTCAAGGCCCTACTGAGAGCTCACCTCCTCCAAGAGGCCTTCCCAGACTGAGCCCCTTCCTTCCTCTCCCCCTCGTCCCCCTCTCCATCTCCACCATCTTACCTACTTCCCTTCCCCACAGCACCTGTATAGATGTATATATGTTTGCACATATTTATTACTCTATTTATTTATTTTACTTGTACATATCTATTCTATTGATTTTATTTTGTTAGTATGTTTGCTTTTGTTCTCTGTCTCCCCCTTCTAGACTGTGAGCCCACTGTTGGGTAGGGACTGTCTCTAGATGTTGCCAACTTGGACTTCCCAAGCGCTTAGTCCAGTGCTCTGCACATAGTAAGCGCCCAATAAATACGATTGATTGATTGATTGATTTAGACTGTGAGCCCACTGTTGGGTAGGGACTGTCTCCATATGTTGCCAACTTGTACTTCCCAAGTGCTTAGTCCAGTGCTCTGCACATAGTAAGCGCTCAATAAATATGATTGATGATGATGAATTGGCAGAGCCGGGATTTGAACCCATGACCTCTGACTCCAAAGCCCGCGCTCTTTCCACTGAGCCACACTGCTTTTCTAAAAACTTCATCTTGGCTATTGGGCTGCCCGATCCCCATGTGCCCTATTGTTCACACCTTCCTCCTGCATTCACGGGAGACTGGTATTTGCCCGAAATTTGCACTTAGTACAGTGATTTTTTTTTTAAACTGGGTGCTCAATAAATACCGCTACTACTTTGCATAAACATTCAAATGTGTTCCCAGACCCGAGGGCCTCTTCCCACAAAGCGGAACGAGGCCGGAGCGTCTGAGGGTCTCTCCTCTTCTTTCTGAGAAGGATTCCTCCGGGGAACCGCCGATTCCTAAGGCAGCCAGAGTGGGAAGTCCGGAGTGTCTCAGCCTGCTTGTCGCCAGCGAGGCCCGGATTGAGTGAGTGGAAAAACTGGAGAACGAGGGCAAGGGGACACCGGTGCCGTGGCCAAATCGCCGGCTTGGACAGCCTGTTCAATCAATCAATCATTTATTGAGCGCTTACTGTGTGCAGAGCACTGTACTAAGCGCTTGGGAAGTCCAAGTTGGCAACATCTAGAGACAGTCCCTACCCAACAGCGGGCTCGCAGTCTACAATTTGCCTGTTGGCCCGAGTCCCTCGTTGAGAAGTCTTGACCTCAAGCCCTCTGAGCCCGGGTGGGCTGTGAGCCCACTGTTGGGTAGGGACCGTCTCTATATGTTGCCAATTTGTACTTCCCAAGCGCTTAGTACAGTGCTCTGCACATAGTAAGCGCTCAATAAATACGATTGATGGTGATGGGCTGGGCCGCCCCATCCTAACGTTCACGTGACGGCTCCCGAGGGGGTAGCCGACCGGCCCGTGGCCCAGCAGAGTCAGTCAGTTGTATTTATTGAGCGCTTATGAAGCGCTGTATGAAGCGCCTGGGAGGGTACAATAGAACAGTAAAGAGACACATTTATTTTACTTGTACATATCTATTTTATTTTGTTAGTATGTTTGGTTTTGTTCTCTGCCTCCCCCTTTTAGACCGTGAGCCGCCGTTGGGTAGGGACTGTCTCCATATGTTGCCAACTTGTCCTTCCCAAGCGCTTAGTCCAGTGCTCTTGCACACAGTAAGCGCTCAATAAATATGATTGATTGATTACCCACAACGAGTTTACAGCCTAGAGGAGGGAGCTGTCCTGCGGGATCCTCCCCCGACCATTGGATCTGGAGCCAATCCAGCCTGGTTCTGGAAGGAATTCTGCCAGGAGCCTGGGCCGGGGGCCACTTCCTCAGGGGGATGGGGTGAGGGAACAGCCGGCATGGTTCGAAATGGGTACGCCTTGTCTGCCCAGAGAATTATTTTACTTGTACATATTTATTCTATTTATTTTATTTGGTTTATATGTTTTGTTTTGTTGTCTGTGTCCCCTTTCTAGACTGTGAGCCCGCCGTTAGGTAGGGACCATCTCTATATGTTGCAAACTCGTACTTCCCAAGTGCTTAGTACAGTGCTCTGCACAAGTAAGCGCTCAATAAATATGACTGAATGAATGAATGCAAAGACCCCTCGGACCCCACCTCCGGTTCGGATGCTCGCAGGCATCGCTGGAGATTCCTTTTTTAAATGGTATTTTTAAAGTGCTTACGATGTGCCAGGCACTGTATTATGCGCTGGGGGGGAGATACAAGCTTATAAGGTTGGACACAATCCACGTCCCACATCAGTCTTAACCCCCATTTTACAGATGAAGGAACTGAGGCCCATCAATCAATCGTATTTATTGAGCGCTTACTGTGTGCAGAGCACTGGACTAAGCGCTTGGGAAGTACAAGTTTGCAACATATACAGCCAATACGCAACAGTGGGCTCACAGTCTAAAAGGGGGAGACAGAGAACAAAGCCAAACCTACTAACAAAATAAAATCAATAGAATAGATATGGACAAGTAAAATAAATAAATAGAGTAATAAATATGTACAAATATATATACATATATACAGGTGCTGTGGGGAAGGGAAGGACTTAGAAGCGACTTGCTTTAGGTTGCACAGCAGAGAAGCGGTGGAGCTGGGATTAGAACCCAGGTCTTTCTGGCTCCCAGCTCTTTAGAGGCAGCGTGATGTACCGGAGAGAGCACAGGCCTGGGAATCAGGTCACGGGTTCTAATCCCAGCTCCACCACTTGCCCGCTGTGGGTCTTTGGGCAAGTCCCTCTACCTCTCTGGGCCTCAGTGACCTCCTCTGTAAAATGGGGATTTTTTTTTAATGCTATTTAAGTGCTTAGTATGTGTCAAGCACTGTTCTGAGCACTGGGGTAGATACAAGGTATTCAGGTTGTCCCTTGTGGGGCTCACAGTCTTCATCCCCATTTTACAGATGAGGTAACTGAGGCACAGAGAAGTTGAGTGACTTGCCCAAAGTCACACAGCTGACAAGTAGCGGAGCTGGGATTAGAACCCACGACCTCTGGCTCCCAAGGCCATGCTCTTTCCACTAAGCCACACTGGGAGCCCCGCGTGGGACCTGAACTGTATCCAAGCCAATTTTTCAGTGCTTAGAACAGTGCTCAGTGCTTGGCACAAAGCGCTTAAAAAATACTATTATTATTATTATCCATTAGGCCGCTTTGCTTCTCCCGCCTGGGCAGCTGCGGGTTCCCAGGTAATGGCTCTGCCAACTCCTTGGTGTCACACAGTAAGCGCTCAATAAATACGGTTGATGATGATGATGATATGTTTGTACATATTTATTACTCTATTTTACTTGTACATATCTATTCTATTTATTTTATTTTGTTAGCATGTTCGGTTTTGTTCTCTGTCTCCCCCTTTTAGACTGTGAGCCCACTGTTGGGTAGGGACTGTCTCTAGATGTTGCCAATTTGGACTTCCCAAGCGCTTAGTACAGTGCTCTGCACACAGTAAGCGCTCAATAAATACGATCGATGATGATGATGACACCAAGAGAAGCAGCGTGGCTCAGTGGAAAGAGCCCGGGCTTCGGAGTCAGAGGTCACGGGTTCAAATCCCAGCTCTGCTAATTGTCAGCTGACTTTGGTGGGCAAGTCACTTCACTTCTCTGGGCCTCAGTTCCCTCATCTGGAAAATGGGGATGAAGCCTGTGAGCCCCCTGTGGGACAACCTGATTGCCTTGAGAAGCAGCGTGGCTCAGTGGAAAGAGCCCGGGCTTTGGAGTCAGAGGTCATGGGTTCGAATGCCGACTCCGCCACATGTCTGCTGTGTGATCTTAGGCAAGTCACTTTACTTCTCTGGGCCTCAGTTACCCCATCTGTAAAATGGGGATTAAGACTGTGAGCCCCAAGTGGGACAATCTGATCACCCTGTATCCTCCCCAGCGCTTAGAACAGTGCTTTGCACATAGTAAGCGCTTAATAAATGCCATTATTATTATTATTATTATTATTATTGTAACCTCCCCAGTGCTTTGCACATAGTAAGCGCTTAATAAATGCCATCATTATTATTATTATTAGCTGGGTCCTGCAGCCCAGGACTGACCCCCATTCCCTGCCCACCATTGAAGCTGTTCTCCTCAAATTTCTGCCACTCCTGCCGTAATCCGCCGGGAACCGAATCGGGAAGAACCGGGCACGTCCCCTGACTCTGTGATCCGATTGCAGCCCGCGGAACCAGGACGGGCAGATGGCGGAAGACCTGGCGTGGGCAGGTGGGTTTCTGGCGTGCGGCACGTTTCTCGCAGCCGTCGGAGAAGTGCCGTGGGTGAAGCTGGGGGAGCTGACCGGGTCCTCTCCCGACGGTGCCTCCCACGACTCGGGACTGGGCAAGAAGCGAGCCTGTGGAGCCGGGAAGAGCCGGAGCGGGAAGAGGCAGTGTTGGGATGGTAGGTGGCCCGTGGGCCCGAAGGGGAAAATCGCTGTGGTCGCAGAGAGAGGGCCCTCGGTGGCGTCAACCCCAACTTCCTATTGCTGCTGAAATACTAAACCCTCTCCGTCTGGCTGCGGAAGCAAGCCTTTACCAATTCTGATTTTTCAGTAGTAGTCTACACACCCATTGATCTAGATGAATATATCAATTAATCAATCATATTTATTGAGCGCTTACTCTGTGCAGAGCACTGGACTATGGGAAGTCCAAGTTGGCAACATCTAGAGACGGTCCCTACCCAACAGTGGGCTCACAGTCTGAAAGGGGGAGGCAGAGAACAAAACCAAACATACTAATAAAATAAATAGAATAGATATGTACAAGTACAATTAATAGAGTAATAAATATATACAAACATATATACAGGTGCTGTGGGGAAGGGAAGGAGGTAAGATGGGGGGATGGAGAGGGGGAGAGGAAGGAAGGGGCTGAGTGTGGGAAGGCCTCCTGGAGGAGGTGAGCTCTCAGTAGGGCTTTGAACGGAGGAAGAGAGCTAGCTTGGTGGATGGGCAGAGGGAGGGCATGTGTATATATGTGTATATATATACATGTATACATGTTTGTACCTATTTATTACTCTATTTTATTTGTACATATTTATTTTATTTTGTTAATATGTTTTGTTTTGTTCTCTGTCTCCCCCTTCTAGACTGTGAGCCCACTGTTGGGTAAGGACCGTCTCGATATGTTGCCAACTTTTACTTCCCAAGCGCTTAGTACAGTGCTCTGCACACAGTAAGCATTCAATAAATACGACTGAGTGAATGAATGAATGAAAAATGTTAAAATGCACTTGAGAGAGACTGTGTTTGTGAGAGAGAGGGAGGGAGGGTTGGCAGTCTTTAGGTGCTGGAGGTGAGGAAAGGTTTTTGTCAATTTGATCACCTACCTTGTTGAAGATGATGATGATGGCATTTACTAAGCGCTTACTATGTGCAAAGCACTGTTCTAAGCGCTGGGGAGGTTGCAAGGTGATCAGGTTGTCCCACAGGGGGCTCACAGTCTTCATCCCCATTTTACAGATGAGGTAACTGAGGCCCAGAGAAGTGACTTGCCCAAAGTCACACAGCTAACAATTGGCGGAGCTGGGATTTGAACCCACGACCTCTGACTCCCAAGCCCGGGCTCTTTCCACTGAGCCACGCTGCTTGTTCAGAGCAGCGCTTGGGAGAGCCCAACACAACAGAGTCAGTAGACTCATTCCCTCCCCCTTTTAGACTGTGAGCCCACTGTTGGGTAGGGACTGTCTCTATATGTTGCCAACTTGGACTTCCCAAGCGCTTAGTCCAGTGCTCTGCACACAGTAAGCGCTCAATAAATACGATTGATTGATAAGGAGCTTCCAGACTTCGGGCCCCCAACTTTCAGACTGGGCCGCAGTATGGTTTGCTTCCTCTCCCCCTCGCCCCCATCTCCCTCATCTTACCTCCTTCCCTTCCCCACAGCACCTGTATATATGTATATATGTTTGTACATATTTATTACTCTATTTATTTATTTTACTTGTACATATCTATTCTATTTATTTTATTTTGTTAGTATGTTTGGTTTTGTTCTGTCTCCCCCTTTTAGACTGTGAGCCCACTGTTGGGTAGGGACCGTCTCTATATGTTGCCAATTTGTACTTCCCAAGCGCTTAGTACAGTGCTCTGCACATAGTAAGCGCTCAATAAATACGATTGATGATGATGTTGGGGAAAATGCCTGGGGAGGGAACGAGTTTGCCGGAAGAGCAGGCATTGATTGTGGGTCTTTGTCTCCACACAGATCTTGGGTGTTGGAACTTATCTGGCCGTATCTGCCTCAAGGAAGTTCTTGGAAGATCGGAGCCGTCGCCCACAAGGAATTTCTTGGAAGATCGGAGCCGTGGCCCAGGGAGATCCCTAACTGACCCAGCACGTAACCTCATCAGCTCCTTCAAGGAAGGAAGAGGAAGAACTGTTCATTTTCTTCTCCTTGGTGAAGCGAACGGTTCAGAAGGCACGAATGTGCGTTCGGAGCGGAGAGAGGCGAGGCGTGGATGGGTCGGGCACCGTCTGAGTGTCCGGGATCTTTCTTCCAACCAGCGAGGGGCTGAATGTCGCCGCAAACGGTCGGAACCAGCGAGCCCGTTCGGGAGACACGTTGGCATCCGATTTACAGGGTGGGAAGGTTGTGTACAACTTTTGACCATTCCCCGCCCCACCTGGCTCCAAGAAAATACGAAGAGAGGCCTGGAAACTACTGAAGAGAAGGTAGAGTGTGAAATAAAGCTCCATCTTTATTAAAGATGATTTTGTATACGTTACAAGGATGGCCCTGCCTTCTCCTTCAAATGACCTCGGGCCGCTGGGGAAGGCAGAGATTATAGTAAGCGTCCTGGTTCCAGAACTCGGGGCCCTTCCAGCCACACCAGCCCTGCGCAAGGGGGAAAAGGCCGTGAGTGGTCGAGAGGGCGTTCAGTGCTCCGAGAACGAGCTAGCCCTTTCCTTCCGTCTAGTACAGAGCCCAGGCCTGGGAGCGAGAAGCCCCGGCTTTGAATCCCAGCTCCGCCACTGGCCTGCTGGTTGATCTTGGGCAGAAGCAGCGTGGCTCGGTGGCAAGACCTTGGGCAAGTCACCTAATTCCTTAATTTAGAGAAGCAGCGTGGCTCGGTGGAAAGAGCCCGGGCTTTGGAGTCAGAGGTCATGGGTTCAAATCCAGGCTCTGCCAATTATCAGCTATGTGACTTTGGGCAAGTCGCTTCACTTCTCTGGGCCTCAGTTACCCCATCTGGAAATTGGGGATTAAGACTGTGAGCCTTTGTAGCCTCCCCAGCGCTTAGAACAGTGCTTTGCACAGAGTAAGCACTTACGTTGCCAACTTGTACTTCCCAAGCGCTTAGTACAGTGCCCTGCACACAGTAAGTGCTCAATAAATATGATTGAATGAATGAATAATAAATACCATTATTGGAGAAGGAGCGTGGCTCTGTGGAAAGAGCACGGGCTTTGGAGTCAGAGTCCAAGGTCAGGGGTTCAAATCCCAGCTCCACCAATTGTCAGCTGTGTGACTTTGGGCAAGTCACTTCTCTGGGACTCAGTGACCTCATCTGTAAAATGGGGATTAAGACTGTGAGCCCCCCGTGGGGCAACCTGATCACCTTGTAATCTGCCCAGTACTTAGAACAGTGCTTTGCACATAGTAAGTGCTTAATAAATGCCATCATTATTATTACTAAGTCATTTATCCTGTCTGGGCTTCAGTTTCCTTTTTTTTTTAAATGGCATTTATTAAGCGCTTACTATGTGCAAAGCACTGTTCTAAGCACTGGGGAGGTTACAAGGTGATCAGGTTGTCCCACGGGGGGCTCACAGTCTTCATCCCCATTTTACAGATGAGGAAACTGAGGCACAGAGAAGTGAAGTGACTTGCCCAGAGTCACACAGCTGACAATTGGAAGAGCGGGGATTTGAACCCATGACCTCTGACTCCAAAGCCCGGGCTCTTTTCCATTGAGCCACACTGCTTCTCTGTAAAATGGGGATGAGATGGACTGTGAGACCTGGGTGGGACAGGGACTGCCTGATCTAACCCAGCAACGCGGCGGGCGGAGGCGACGGCGGCGCTTCGTCCCCCTCCTTCCCTTTCCCCTCCTTATTTTCTTAGAGGCCTTCCCAGACTGAGCCCCCTTTTTCCTCTCCTCCTCCCCACCCCCCCACAACTTACCTCCTTCCCCTCCCCACAGCACCTGTATAAATGTTTGTACAGATTTATTACTCTATTTTACTTGTCCATATTTACTATTCTATTTTGTTAATGATGTGGATCTAGCTTTAATTCTATTTGTTGTGATGACTTGACACCTGTCCACATGTTTTGTTTTGTCTGTCTCCCCCCCCCTCCTAGACTGTGAGCCCATTGTCATCGCCAACTTGCCAACGTTGCCAACTTGTACTTCCCAAGCGCTTAGTACAGTGCTCTGCACGCAGTAAGCACTCGGTAAATGCGACTGAATGATTAGACAAGAGCTAATAATAATGGCATTTATTAATTGCTTACTATGTGCAAAGCACAGTTCTAAGCCCTGGGGGGGGTTACAGGGTGATCAGGTTGTCCCACGGGGGGCTCCCAGTCTTCACCCCCATTTTACAGATGAGGTAACTAAGGCCCAGAGAAGTTAAAGTGACTTGGCCAAAGTCTCACAGCTGACAATTGGCGGAGGCAGGATTTGAACCCGTGACCTCTGAGTCCAAAGTCCATGCTCTTTTCCACTGAGCCATGCTGCTTCTCATAAAAGATGCAAGCTCTTGGCATTAGTGAGTAAGGCACAATGTGGGCACAAGCTCTGCCCCCAGCCTGTGCCCTTTCTGGGACTTGGCAGCTCGGCTCAGTTGGCCCCAGTCCCTGTGCCTCCAGAGGCAAGATTATATAAATGCTATAATTATAATTCTATTTATTCTGATGCTATTGACGCCTGTCTACTTGTTTTATTGTCCATCTCCCCCTTCTAGACTGTGAGACCGTTGGTGGGTAGGGACTGTCTCTATCTGTTGCCAAATTGTACTTTCCAAGCGCTTAGTACAGTGCTCTGCACACAATAAGCGCTCAATAAATACGACTGAATGAATTACAGAGGGGACCATGTGCGCAGAGCATTCATTCATTCAGTCAATCGTATTTATTGAGCGCTTACTGCGTGCAGAGCACTGGACTAAGCGCTTGGGAAGTCCAAGTTGGCAACATCTAGAGACGGTCCCTACCCAACAGCGGGCTCACAGTCTAGAAGGGGGAGACCGACAACAAAACAAAACATATTAACTAAATAGAATAAATATGTACAAGTAAAATAGAGTAATAAATACATACAAACATATATGCAGGTGCTGTGGGGAGGGGAAGGAGGTAATAATAATAATAATGGCATTTATTAAGCACTTGCTATGTTCTAAGCGCTGGGAAGGTTACCAGGTGATCAGGTTGTCCCACGGGGGGCTCACAGTCTTAATCCCCATTTCCCAGATGAGGTAACTGAGGCCCAGAGAAGTGAAGTGACTTGTCCAAGGTCACACAGCTGACAATTGGTGGAGAGGGGATTCGAACCCAAGACCTGTGACTCCAAAGCCCGGGCTCTTTCCACTGAGCCACGCTGCTTCTCTTATTTGGTAAGCGCCTACTTTGCGCCAGGCACTGTACTAAGCACTGGGGTGGATACAAGCAACTTGGGTTGGACCCGAGTCCCTGTCCCTGGTGGGGCTCACAGTCTCAACCCCCAGTTTACAGATGAGGAACTGAGGCACAGAGAAGTGAAGTGATTTGCCCAAGGTTTTCCCCCCCGCCTTACCTCCTTCCCCTCCCCACAGCACCTGTATATATGTTTGTACGTATTTATTACTCTATTTTATTTGGACATATTTATTCTATTTATTTTATTTTGTTAATATGTTTTGTTGTCCCCTTCTAGACCGTGAGCCCGCTGTTGGGTAGGGACCGCCTCTGTATGTTGCCAACGTGTACTTCCCAGCGCTCTGCGCACAGTAAGCGCTCAATCATCATCATCAATCGTATTTATTGAGCGCTTCCTATGTGCAGAGCACTGTACTAAGCGCTTGGGAAGTACAAATTGGCAACATCTAGAGACAGTCCCTACCCAACAGTGGGCTCACAGTCTAAAATCGCTCAATACGATTGAATGATTGATTCTGAATCCCAGGCCTCTGTTCTATCCACTACACTAAGTAGGAGGGAGAACACGGGATTAATCCCCCTTTTACAGTGGAGGAAACTGAGGCACAGAGAAGGTAAGCAACTTGCCCAAGGCCCCCCCAGCAGGTAAGTGACGGAGCTGGGATGAGAAGGCAGGCCACCGGACTTCCAGGCTCTTCCCACTAATCCCACTGCTTCCTGCCCAGTCGCCCCGCTCCCCGGGGCCCCCCGCCCCGGTTCACGCCAACCTTTTCGACGACGGCTGACAGATCCTCCGCTCCTGGGTAGTGCGGGTCTAGAACGAGAAACCTGATCTGCCCGGTGGTCTCATTCCACGCCACGCCGAGGATCGTGTGAGCCAGAACCCCTCCGCCTGCGGTGACGACGATGACGATGATGGTATATGTTAAGCGCTTACTATGTGCCAGGCACTGTACTGAGCACTGAGGCACTGGACTAAGGGATGTGGGGAAGCGGCGGCCGCGGGCCAGAGGTAAAAAAAACACAAACAGTCCCGCTCCCCACCCTCCCGCTCTCTTTACGCAGCCTGTCGGCGTGACCGGCGCAAGAGGGACGGGCCGCCAGGAGAGTCCAATAAATTCCCCCAGTCATCCGGCGGAGGAACCAGAGATGACCACACCATCCTCCATCCCCCCAGGTGACGTCCAATAAATTCCCCCAGTCATCCGGCGGAGGAACCAGAGATGACCACCCCCTCCACCATCCCCCCAGATGACCAGGAGGAACCCCATATGGGTGTCAGCTATTTCACTCCTGTGCCTCCCACAGGTCCTATTCTATTTATTTTATTTTGTTAGGATGTTTGGTTTTGTTCTCCGTCTCCCCCTTTTAGACTGTAAGCCCTCTGGTGGGTAGGGACTGTCTCTAGATGTTGCCAATTTGTACTTCCCAAGCGCTTAGTCCAGTGCTCTGCACATAGCAAGCGCTCAATAAATACGATTGATGATGATGATGATGAAGCTGCACGGCCTAGGGGATAGGACACAGGCCCGGGAGTTGGAGGACCTGGGTTCTAATCCGGCTCTGCCAGCTGGGTGACTTGGGGCAAGACACTTAACTTCTCTGTGCCTCAATTGCCTCCTCTGTAAAATGGGGATTAAAACCGTACAGGGGACAACCGGATTACCTTGTATCTACCCCAGCGCCTAGAACAGTGCCTGGCACATAGTAAGTGCTTAACAAATACAATTCTTTAAAAAAATCTCAAATCCAGACGGGGCTGTTTGACTCCCTCCCCTGCCCTTGGCAGCCTGGTCAGTTTGTACTTCCCAAGCTCCTAGTCCAGTGCTCTGCACACAGTAAGCGCTCAATAAATACGATTGATGATGATGATGGTCAGTCTAGGGGGTGGGGCGCAAATGCCACAGCTCCCCTGGGCTGGATTAACTCCCCTGACGGCTCAGAGAGCTCCACGCCCTCAGGTCCCAAGCCCTCCTGCCTGCAGGCCTCCTCTGCCACTCTGGTGACCCCACCATCATTTTTTAACGGTATTTGTTGGGCACTTACTCTATGGAAGGCGGGGTTGTAAGAGAATTGGGTTGGACACAGTCCAAGGCCCACATGGGATGTATAGTCTTAACATTTTCCAGATGCGGTAACTGAGGCACAGACTTGTCCACACAGTAGGCAAGGGATGGGGCCAGGATCAGAACCCAGGTCCTTCTGACTCCAAACTGTCTCTGGCCTTCTTCTTCTCCCACTGCCCTGGCCCTATCCTCTTCGGCCTAACCCTCCTGCTGGACCAACCCTGGCTCCATCCCTCCCCGCTTATCTCCTTTTTTCCCACCCTGGGGGAGAGCTCTTTGGGCAAATCCTCTCAATCAATCAATCAATCGTATTTATTGAGCGCTTACTGTGTGCAGAGCACTGGGCTAAGCGCTTGGGAAGTACAAGCTGGCAACATACGGAGACAGTCCCTACCCAACAGTGGGCTCACGGTCTAGAAGGGGGAGACAGAAAACAAAACCAAACGTACTAACAAAATAAAATAGAATAGATAGGTACAGGTAAAATAAATAAATAAATAGGGTAATAAATATGTACAAACATATATACAGGTGCTGTGGGGAAGGGAAGGAGGGAAGATGCAGGGGATGGAGAGGGGGACGAGGGGGAGAGGCTCAGTCCGGGAAGGCCTCCTGGAGGAGGTGAGCTCTCAGTAGGGCCTTGAAGGGACTCTCAAGAAGAGTCCCTGGCTAATTTCCCTCCGGAAGCCACCGTGTTGCGGCGTTTCGGGCACCACCCGTCCCTCTTCCCACCCCCCGCCTCCTCACCGATCATCACAGGGCTCCCTTGGCTCTGGAAATGGTGAGCGAGGTCTCTTCCTTTAGCCGCCAGCTCGGAACCACGGCTGCGGGACGCAACGGCCTGGCCTCAGGCTGGGGCCCGCCTGAACCCGCGGGCTCCAGCTGAGCTGGCATTGGCAAGGGGAGGGTCCCGCCTCCAGCAGCCAGGTGCCACAGCCCCCCTCCACCCTGAAAAGCAGTTGCAGCCCCCCGGGAGTAACGGGGAACAAGTTCCGGCAGCGCCAGGGACACCGGTGCCACAGCACGGAGCTCCGCTTGTGGGGGAATCTGTGCTTTGCACAGAGTAAGCGCTTAACAAATGCCATTATTATTATTATTATTATCTCCCAAAACGGGGACACTTGGCCTGGACCACCCTGGGGGGTTGGGTACAGCCAGGTGTGGGCACAATTAGGCCCAGGAGTCCAACCAGGCTTGCCAAAGGACGTGGGTCCTAATCCCAGCTCTGCCACTTGTCTGCTGTGTGACTTGGGGCAAGCCACTTAACTTCTCTGTCCCTCAGTTCCCTCATCTGTAAAATGGGGATTGAGACGGTGAGCCCCGTGCGGGACAACCTGATAACCTCGTATCTACCCCAGCGCTTAACATCATCATCATCATCAATCGTATTTATTGAGCGCTTACTGTGTGCAGAGCACTGTACTAAGTGCTTGGGAAGTCCAAGTTGGCAACATATAGAGACAGTCCCTACCCAACAGTGGGCTCACAGTCTAGAAGGGGGAGACAGAGAACAAAACCAAACATACTAACAAAATAAAATAAAATAAAATAAAATAAAAATAAAATAAAAATAAAATAAAATAAAAATAAAATAAAATAAAAATAAAAAAATAAAATAAAATGCCATTATTATTATTATAAGGTGGCAAGACCGAAGCAGCCTGGCCCTGCCTGTTATGTGGGTCTCTGAGAGAAGCTCATTTACTCTCCCCGCCCCAATCCCATCCTAAACTCAGATGTGGATGGAGATTTCAGCCGCCGAGACCCCAGCCCCTCTGCCGCCCAGCACAATGGCTGAAGTTTGGGCAGGAAAATTATTTGGGAAGGTACCCTCAATGGGTACCTTCTTTTAGACTGTGAGCCCACTGTGGGGTCGGGACCGTCTCTATATGTTGCCAACTTGTACTTCCCAAGCGCTTAGTACAGTGCCCTGCACGCAGTAAGCGCTCAATAAATACGATTGATGAATGGGTGACTTTTCACTAACTCGAGCCTCAGGCTGCAACGGCTCGAACAGAGCCCGATATTCCGCTTAGCTGAGCTCGCCCCATTTATCCCCGCTAACGAGCACGTGATCCGTTCCCAGGGTGGGGTGCAGGAATCAGCCAAACCCCTCTCCAGCCCCAAGTGGGTCAGAAGCCGTTATTTAAGGGCTAGACAAAACAACCGGCAAGAGTGTCTCTGTCACTATGGTGATCAAGGACAATCCGGCGCCAAAGAATGGCAATCCAGCCGGATTCTGGTTAAACAGCTGCAAAGCGCGTACATTCTCTCATGCTCTCTCATCCCCATCACCTCTGCCCTCTCTCTCTGTCTCTCTTCATCATCATCATCATCAATCGTATTTATTGAGCGCTTACAATGTGCAGAGCACTGTACTAAGCGCTTGGGAAGGACAAATTGGCAACATTTCTTTGTCTCTCTCTCGTTCTTGCTCTCACAGGAGGGGACGAGCAGGTTTGGGAGTCAGGAGTCCCGGGGCTCTGGCCCCGGCTCGGCCACCAGCCCAGTGGGTGACCTCGTAGGGACCGCCTCATTTTACGGCTGGGGCGGTGGGGACCTCGAGAGGTTGAGTTGAACAATCAATCGTATTTATTGAGCGCTTACTATGTGCAGAGCACTGTACTAAGCGCTTAGTACAATACGATTGATTGAACAAGTAGCTGGGCTACCAAGTGACCTCCCGGCCACTGGCCCACAGGGTGACCTCACAGGGACCTCCCCATTTTCCAGCTGGGGAGGTGGGGGCCCAGAGAGGTCACCCAGTAATAATAATAATAATGGCATTTATTAATCGCTTACTATGTGCAAGGCACTGTTCTAAGTGCTGGGGAGGTTACAAGGTGATCAGGTTGTCCCCCGGGGGGCTCCCAGTCTTCATCCCCATTTTACAGATGAGGTAACTGAGGCCCAGAGATTCATTCATTCATCATCATCATCATCATCAATCGTATTTATTGAGCGCTTACTGTATGCAGAGCACTGTACTAAGCGCTTGGGAAGTACAAGTTGGACTTGTACTTGTTGGATTCATTCACTCAATTGTATTTATTGAGCGCCTACTGTGTGCGCAGCACTGTACTAAGCGCTTGGGAAGTACAAGTCGGGATGTCAACAAGTACAAGAGGCGTTAAGTGACTTGCCCTAGGCCACACAGCCGACAGTTGGCGGAGCCGGGATCTGAACCCACGACCTCTGACTCCCAAGCCCGGGCTCTCTCCACTGAGCCACACTGCTTCTCAGTACGCCAGAGGCAGAGCTGAACGTGTAGCTCCCTAGGCTGTAAGCTCGCTGTGGGCAGGGAATGTGTCTGTTATATTCCTCCAAGTGCTCAGTACAGTGCTGTGCACGCCGTAAGCACTCAATCAATCGTATTTATTGAGCGCTTACTATGTGCAGAGCACTGTACTAAGCGCTTGGGAAGTACAAATTGGCATCACATAGAGACAGTCCCTACCCAACAGTGGGCTCACAGTCTAAAAGGGGGAGAGCACTCGATACCAATCAATCTGCGCATCAGACAGAAACTCCTCACCCTGGGCTTCAAGGCTGTCCATCCATCCCCTCGCCCCCTCCTACCTCACCTCCCTTCTGTCCTTCTGCAGCCCAGCCCGCACCCTCCGCTCCTCCACCGCTAATCTCCTCACCGTTAGGCCTCGTTCTCGCCCGTCCCGCCATCGACCCCCGGCCCACGTCCTCCCCCGGGCCTGGAATGCCCCCAATCCCTCTGCCCATCCGCCAAGCTCGCTCTCTTCCTCCCTTCAAGGCCCTACTGAGAGCTCACCTCCTCCAGGAAGCCTTCCCACACTCAGCCCCTTCCTTCCTCTCCCCCTCGTCCCCCTCTCCATCCCCCCCATCTTACCTCCTTCCCTTCCCCACAGCACCTGTATAGATGGATATATGTTTGTACATATTTATTACTCTATTTATTTTACTTGTACCTATCTATTCTATTTATTTTATTTTGTCAGTATGTTTGGTTTTGTTCTCTGTCTCCCCCTTTTAGACTGCGAGCCCACTGGTGGGTAGGGACTGTCTCTAGATGTTGCCAACTTGTACTTCCCAAGCGCTTAGTACAGTGCTCTGCACATAGTAAGCGCTCAATAAATACGATTGATGATGATGATGATGATAAATACAACTGACCTTCCGGCCAGCAGCCCGCTGGGTGACCTCCCAGAGACGTCCCCATTTTCCAGGTGGGGAGGCAGGGGCCCAGAGAGGTCACCCCTCAGACGGGAGGCCGAGCTGAACGACTAGCCGGGCTCTCGACTGACCTCTCAACGCGCCTATCCCACCATGGAAGAGTGCTCTGCACACAGTAAGCGCTCAATAAATACGATTGATGATGATGATGGAACGCTTCTGCTATTCGGCCTCCCGTTTTTTTCCCCCCAGGCGAGCCAGGGAAATGATGGGTGGGTGGGTGGGCCCACTCTCACCTGACAAAGAGGATTTTGGACGTGACTCCCAGCCACTGGTCCAGTACCAGCTGCACTTCTATGGAGCCAATCCACTGCCGGGACCCCACGAACACGGCTGGCTTGTCCCCCGCATCCACAAGCGCCTGTGGCACACACACACAAAGAAAAACGTAACATAGTAAGCGCTTAATAAATGCCATTATTATGGTCCTGACGTTAGAATCTGATAGACACGACACATTTTGAAACGCCGTAGATTTAAATAAAAATAGCTTTTTGTTGTATTTGAGTAATTAACTCTGACTTTTTCCCTAAATGATGTCATTTTATACGGCATTTTCATGAAGGAAATTTTGAGTTCTACAAGGTGCATTGATTTTTCATTTGATGTAGAAATATAGCTCCTTCAGGGTTCAAAGAAACACGGCTTTTGGTGACATTCTGACTCGGCAAGTCTAATGGGTAGGACCTCTGCGTGACTGTCAGTCCATTTTACGTTGTGAATCTGGAAAGATGATCCCTTTGAGCCCTGTCTCTGTTGGTATCCTGGTATCAAAAAAAATTGAAGCATCCTTCCCTTTTGTAGTAAACTGGTCTGCCTTCTGCTATTTCCCTTTTAGACTGTGAGCCCACTGTTGGGTAGGGACTGTCTCTATATGTTGCCAACTTGTACTTCCCAAGCGCTTAGTACAGTGCTCTGCACACAGTAAGCGCTCAATAAATACGATTGATTGATTGATTGATTGATTATTATTATTATTATTAAAAATGACCCTTACAGTACCACTTTTTCCCCGAGTGAGAGACCACCCTATCGGATAAGGGATGTGCCTGTTTATTGTTCTATTGTACTCTCCCAAGGGCTTAGTACGGTGCTCTGCACACAAGCAGGGCGGCTTGGTGGGAAGAGCCCGGGCTCGGGAGTCAGAGGTCATGGGTTCTAATCCCGGCTCCGCCACTTGGCAGCTGTGTGACTTTGGGCCAGTCACTTCACTTCTCTGGGCCTCAGTTCCCTCATCTGGAAAATGGGGAGTCAGACTGTGAGCCCCTCATGGGACAACCTGATCGCCTTGTATGTACCCCAGCGCTTAGCACATAGTAAATGCTTAAATACCAACATTATTGTTATTATTATTAAGTTCCTCCACTAGACTGCCCTCTCCGTGGGCAGGGAATGTCTCCTTTTATTGTTGTACTGTACTTTCCCAAGCACTTAGAACAGTGCTCTGCACACGGTAAGCGCTTAATAAATATGACTGAATGAACGAATGAACATGCACTCAATAAATACCATCAACTGACTGACAGAATTTGTACTTTTCAAGTGGGGTCTCTGGTGTCTCTCGAGATTCTATTTCCTCCCACCAAAGCTAAGGCCAGGGTCCAAATGCACGTGGCTTTAGTACATGCTTAACAAATACCAACATTATTATTATTATTAAGTTCCTCCACTAGACTGCCCTCTCCGTGGGCAGGGAATGTCTCCGTTTACTGTTGTACTGTACTTTCCCAAGCACTTAGAACAGTGCTCTGCACACAGTAAGCGCTTAATAAATATGACTGAATGAATGAATGAACATGCACTCAATAAATACGATCGACTAACATAATTGTACTTTTCAAGTGGGGTCTCAAGTGTCTCTCGAGATTCTATTTCTTCCCACCAAAGGCCAGGGTCCAAATGCACATGGTTTTAGTAAATGCTTAACAAATACCAACATTATTATTATTATTAAGTTCCTCCACTAGACTGCCCTCTCCGTGGGCAGGGAATGTCTCCGTTTATTGTTGTACTGTGCTTTCCCAAGCACTTAGAACAGTGCTCTGCACACGGTAAGCGCTTAATAAATATGATTGAATGAATGAATGAACATGCACTCAATAAATACCATAAACTGACTGACATAATTTGTACTTTTCAAGTGGGGTCTCTGGTGTCTCTCGAGATTTTATTTCCTCCCACCAAAGCTAAGGCCAGGGTCCAAATGCACGTGGCTTTAGTAAATGCTGAACAAATACCAACATTATTATTATTATTAAGTTCCTCCACTAGACTGCCCTCACTGTGGGCAGGGAATGTCTCCGTTTATTGTTGTACTGTACCTTCCCAAGCACTTAGAACAGTGCTCTGCACACAGTAAGCACTTAATAAATATGATTGAATGAACGAATGAACATGCACTCAATAAATACCATCAACTGACTGACATAATTTGTACTTTTCAAGTGGGGTCTCTGGTGTCTCTCGAGATCCTATTTCCTCCCACCAAAGCTAAGGCCAGGGTCCAAATGCACGTGGCTTTAGTAAATGCTTAACAAATACCAACATTATTATTATTATTAAGTTCCTCCACTAGACTGCCCTCTCCGTGGGCAGGGAATGTCTCCGTTTATTGTTGTACTGTGCTTTCCCAAGCACTTAGAACAGTGCTCTGCACACGGTAAGCGCTTAATAAATATGATTGAATGAATGAATGAACACGCACTCAATAAATACCATCAACTGACTGACAGAATTTGTACTTTTCAAGTGGGGTCTCTGCTATTTCCTCCCACCAAAGCTAAGGCCAGGGTCCAAATGCACGTGGCTTTAGTAAATGCTTAACAAATACCAACATTATTATTATTATTATTAAGTTCCTCCACTAGACTGCCCTCTCCGTGGGCAGGGAATGTCTCCGTTTATTGTTGTACTGTACTTTCCCAAGCACTTAGAACAGTGCTCTGCACACGGTAAGCGCTTAATAAATATGATTGAATGAATGAATGAACATGCACTCAATAAATACCATCAACTGACTGACAGAATTTGTACTTTTCAAGTGGGGTCTCTGCTATTTCCTCCCACCAAAGCTAAGGCCAGGGTCCAAATGCACGTGGCTTTAGTGGGCAGAACGTGGGGCCCAGAGTCAAGAGTTCTGGGCCCTGGACCCAACTCGGCCTCTGGCCTGCTGTGTGATGTTGGGGAAGTCACAATCTCTCTGGGCCTCAGTTACTTCTTCTGAAAAATGGCAATAAGATTCCCCGCTCTCCCTCCCTAAGACTGCAAGCCCCAGGCTAAGCCCTCCTTTCCTCTTCTCATTCCCTTCTGTGTCACCCTGACTTGCTCCCTTTATTCATCCCCCCCTCCCAGTCCCACCGCGCTTATGTCCGTATCTGTTATTTATTTATATTAACGTCTGTCTTCCTCTCTAGACCATAAGCTCACTGCGGGCAGGGAACGTGCCTGCTTATTGTTATACAGCGTGGCTCAGTGGAAAGAGCCCGGGCTTTGGAGTCAGAGGTCAAGGGTCCAAATCCCCGCTCTTCCAATTGTCAGCTGTGTGACTTTGGGCAAGTCACCGTGGGACAACCTGATCACCTTGTGACCTCTCCAGCGCTTGGAGCAGTGCTTTGTGCATGGTGAGCGCTTAATAAATGCTATTATTATTATTTGGAGTCAGAGGTCAAGGGTTCAAATCCCAGCTCCGCCAGCTGTCAGCTGTGAGGCTTTGGGCAAGTCACTTCATTTCTCTGCGCCTCAGTTACCTCATCTGGAAAATGGGGATCGACTGTGACCCCCCATGGGACAACCTGATCACCTTGTAGCCTCTCCAGCGCTTAGAACAGTGCTTTGCACATAGTAAGCGCTTAATAAATGCTATTATTATTATTATTATTGTCACCTCACTTCTCTGTGCCTCAGTTCCCTCATCTGTAAAATGGGGATTAAGACTGTGAGCCCCCCGTGGGACAACCTGATCACTCTGTAACCTCCCCAGCGCTTAGAACAGTGCTTTGCACATAGTAAGCGCTTAATAAATGCCATTATTAATATTATTATTATATTGTACTCTCCTAAGCGCTTAGCGTAGTGCTCTGCACACAATAAGTGTTCAATAAATCCTACTGAATGGAAGGACAGGGTGACTGCTTCTGATCTGATTATCTTGTATCTCCAAGCACTCAGCCTAAAGCTCGGCAGCTAGTAAGGCCCGGATAAATGGCATCGTTGTTGCCATCATTATTATCAAACGCCCAGGAGCCCTTCCTCTCAACTCGGCCCAGAACTCTCCCCGGCTTCAAAGCTATAATGAAGACACATAATAATAATAATAATGATGATGATGGTATTTGTTAAGCGCTTACTATGTGCAAAGCACCGTTCTAAGCGCTGGAGGGATGCAGTGTGATCGGGTGATCAGAGAAGCAGCGTGGCTCAGTGGAAAGAGCCCGGGCTTTGGAGTCAGAGGTCACAGGTTCAAATCCCGGCTCCGCCAATTGTCAGCTGTGTGACTTTGGGCAAGTCGCTTCACTTCTCTGTGCCTCAGTCCCCTCAACTGTTAAATGGGGATGAAGACTGTGAGCCCCCCATGGGACAACCTGATCACTTTGTAACGTCCCCAGCGCTTAGAACAACAGTACTTTGCACATAGTAAGCGCTTAATAAATGCCATTATTATTATTATCGGGTTGTCCCACGTTGGGCTCACAATCTTTATCCCCATTTTACAGATGACGTAACCGGCACAGAGAAGTTAAGTGACTTGCCCAAAGCCACACAGCCAATAAGTGGTGGAGTTCATCATCAATCGTATTTATTGAGTGCTTACTATGTGCAGAGCACTGTACTAAGCGCTTGGGAAGTACAAATTGGCAACATATAGAGACAGTCCCTACCCAACAGTGGGCTCACAGTCTAAAAGTTTGGGATTAGAACTCTTCTAAATGCTGGGATTAAGCGCTTAGTACAGTGCTCTGCACACAGTAAGCGCTCAATAAATACGATTGATTGATTAGAACCCACGACCTCTAACTCCCAAGCCCGGGCTCTTTCCACTGAGCCACGCGGCTTCTCATGCACCTCCTCCAAGAGGCCAGCCCTGAATAAACCTCCCTTTCCTCTGCAAGTGTCGGAGTTGGGATTAGAACTCTTCTAAGCGCTGGGATTAAGCGCTTAGTCCAGTGCTCTGCACACAGTAAGCGCTCAATAAATACGATTGATTGATTAGAACCCATGACCTCTAACTCCCAAGCCCGGGCTCTTTCCACTGAGCCCCGCTGCTTCTCATGCACCTCCTCCAAGAGGCCAGCCCTGAATAAACCTCCCTTTCCTCTTCTCCCTGACTTACTCCCTTTACTCAACCCCCATCCCAGCCTCATCATCACCATCATCATCAATCGTATTTATTGAGCGCTTACTATGTGCAGAGCACTGTACTAAGCGCTTGGGAAGTCCAAATTGGCAACATCTAGAGACAGTCCCTACCCAACAGTGGGCTCACAGTCTAAAAGGGGGGAGACAGAGAACAAAACCAAACATACCAACAAAATAAAATAAATAGGATAGATATGTACAAGTAAAATAGAGTAATAAATATGTACAACCATATATACAGGTGCTGTGGGGAAGGGAAGGAGGTAAGATGGGGGGATGGAGAGGGGGACGAGGGGGAGAGGAAGGAAGGGGCTCAGTCTGGGAAGGCCTCCTGGAGGAGGTGAAGGCCTCCCACAACATACTTACGTACATATCTGTAATTTATTTATGTCTATTCAGGTCTGCCTCCTTTCCAGACTGTAAGTTCACTGTGGGCAGGGAATGTGTCTGTTTATTGCCAAATTGCGCTTAGCACAGTGCTCTGCCCATAGTAAGCGCTGAATATAACTGAATGAAAGGACAGGGAGACTGCTTCTGATTATCCTGTATCTCCCAGGGCTCAGCCTAGACCTCCGCAGCTAATAAGAGGTGGACGCAAAGCATCGTCCTCACCTTCATTATCGTTATTAAACGTCCAGGAGCCCTTCCTCCCCACCCAGCCCAGCGCTCCACAGGCGCCGGTACCTGCTGAATCTCCCTGTGGGAGGGGATGGGCCGGTCGGTGTAGCCCTGGTGCCTGAACCACGAGCAGACCGTCTGTAGAGACCGGTAGGCGCAGCCCCAGCCGCTATCGTCGACCCGGTCCTGCATGTAGTGGTGATAGCTGTAGGTCCCCTGGACGGTGCACACCTGGGCGGAAGAGGCAACCGGGCGGCGGGTGAGGGGCCGTTCGACCCGAGCCACGGCTTCCCGTGACGGGATCCGCCCCCACTTCGGCCGGGGTGGGGGGACTCACCGTGCCGCACTCCGGGCCGAGAGGGTTGAGGTGGGCGTGCGGATTCCGAATGTAGCCGTCCCCGGGAGGCTCGTCGGGGAAGTGGTACGCGTTGGACCGGCGGAAGTACGGCCTGTCACGCGGCAGCTGGAAGCGGTCGTGCAACTCCTACGAGGCCACGTGTCACCTCAGCGTGGCTCGGCAACCACCCCCCGGTGCCAGCCGCAGCACAGAGAAGCGGCACGGCTCAGTGGAAAGAGCCCGGGCTTAGGAGTCAGAGGTCACGGGCTCAAATCCCGACTCTGCCAACTGTCAGCTGTGTGACTTTGGGCAAGTCACTTCTCTGGCCCTCAGTTACCTCGTCTGGAAAATGGGGATTAAGACCGTGAGCCCCCCGTGGGACAACCTGATCCCCCTGCTTAGAACGGTGCTTTGCACATAGTAAGCGCTTAATAAATGCCATCATTATTATTATCATCATCAATCGCATTTATTGAGTGCTTACTGTGTGCAGAGCACTGTACTAAGCGCTTGGGAAGTACAAATTGGCAACATCTAGAGACAGTCCCTACCCAACAGTGGGCTCACAGTCTAAAAGACTGTTATTAGAGGGCCACCCGTGGCTGAGATGAAAAGGTTACGTGGGGGAGTATGGATACTCCCAACATCCTTAATGGCCGGTTGCTCCCAATCCAGAACTACAACCCCAGAACTATCAGCTCAGCGCACTGAAATTAAGAGCAGCGGGGGGTCAGTGTTCACCTGATCCCAACGCACATCCCCCTTTAAGGTGAACGGCTTTTCGATGAGCGAAATGAATGAAACTTCCCACTCTGATGCACCCTCCACCTCTGAAAGCCTTATAGACTGTGAGCCCAATGTTGGGTAGGGACTGTCTCTACATGTTGCCAATTTGTACTTCCCAAGCACTTAGTACAGTGCTCTGCACATAGTAAGCGCTCAATAAATACGATTGATGATGAGGAGGAAACGGCAGTCGCGTGAGCAAATGTCCATTTATGAGACTTTAGTGAGGAGCCGGTGCCCCGGGGGGTAGGGGCGGGCTCTGGGGTGGTTTGAAGCGATGACACCCAATCTCCACTTTGCTGTCCCGCCAGCACCTAATACAGAACACCTCCTCACCTTTCCCCGTCAACCCACTTTTCTCCCCAGCGCAGTCAACGACACTACCATCCTCCCCACCTCAGGTGCCCATATCCTCGGTTTCATCCTCGACTTCACTATCATTCAATTCTCACACCGTCAACCGCCAAGTCCCGCTGGCTCTTTCTGCACCACATTTCACCCGCAAGCTCAGGCCTTTTTGAGGCTCGACTACCGCCTTAGCCTCCTTGCCGGTCTCCCGGCCTCCAGCCTCACTCCTTGCGATCCGGTGCCCGGTTTCCTGAAACATTTTCTGACCCACATCTCTCCTCAGATCTCTCCCCGTGTCTCTTCACATCACACAAAAGCACCTCACAATCAGATTCAAGGCTCTCCACCACCCGGCCCTACCTCACCTATCTGTTCTCTTCTCCTGCTCCCTGTTTCTCCCAAACTGTCCTTCTAGCCATACCTCCCTCACAACCCTCCTGCCCCCTCACTCAGACTATTCCCTGGCTTGAACTCTCTCCCTAACCCCCACCATCAGCAGACCCCAGCTTTCCCCACATTTGAAACCTCCTAAAATCCCACCTGATTTCACCTTATTTGAAGCCTCCTAAAATCCCACCCGATTTTACCTTATTTGAAGCCTCCGAAAATCCCACCTGATTTAGCTTGCCCATTAAGCTTTCCTCAATTAATTTCCCCACCCCCTGAGCTATGTCATCCCTTCAGCCCACTCTAGCCCTTATGAATTTATTTACATCTTTCTCAGCACTCAATTATACAGCTGTACTCAGTTATTTATTTTGACCCCATTGCTCTAGTTGAAAATATTTTTATGTTTGTCTCCCTGTTAGAATATAAGCTGTCTCCCCCTTCTAGACTGTGAGCCTGCTGTTGGGTAGGGACTGTCTCTAGATGTTACCAACTTGTACTTCCCAAGCGCTTAGTACAGTGCTCTGCACACAGTAAGCGCTCAATAAATATGACTGAATGAATGAATGAATAAGCTCCTTGTGGGCAGGAAACATGTCACTTCTTTATTCTATACTTTCCCAGTACTTTGTTCTGTGCCACACTAAGTAGGCCCTCATTAAATGTTATTACTTATACTCCTACTAGCATCACTGCTACTACTACTATCATTGCTAGACTACAAGTTCCTTGATGGCAGTGACCGTGACAACTAATCAGTCAAAAGTATTTACTGAGTGCCTACTTAGTAGTGTGTACTAAGCGCTTAGGAGGAGGCAGCAGAATTAGATATGACCCTTGCCCTCAAGGAGTTTATAATCTAGTAGGAGAGAAAGACACTGAAATAAAGTGAAACTAGAAGGAAGGAATGAAGTACACATCTATTCTATTTATTTTATTTTGTTAGTATGTTTGGTTTTGTTCTCTGTCTCCCCCTTTTAGACTGTGAGCCCACTGTTGGGTAGGGACTGTCTCTAGATGTTGCCAATTTGTACTTCCCAAGCGCTTAGTACAGTGCTCTGCACATAGTAAGCGCTCAATAAATACGATTGATGATGATGACGATGAAGTATAACGCTCTGGACACAAGTGTGAGTGGACACACAGAAGCAGAGAAGCAGCGTGGCTCAATGGAAGGAGCACGGACTTTGGAGTCAGAGGGCATGGGTTCAAATCCCGGCTCCGCCACTTGTCAGCTGTGTGACTTTGGGCAAGTCACTTAACTTCTCTGGGCCTCAGTTCCCTCATCTGTAAAATGGGGATTAAGACCGTGAGCCCCCTTGGGACAACCTAATCACCTTGTAACCTCCTCAGCGCTTAGAACAGTGCTTTGCACATAGTAAGTGCTTAATAAATGCCATTATTATTATTATTATTATTATTAGAAAGCGTACAGGCCTGGGAGTCAAGGGACCTGGGTTCTAATACTGGCTTTGCCACTTGTCTGCTGTGTGACCTTGGGCAAATCTCTGGATCTCAAGTACTTCATTTGTAAAACGGGGGTTAAGAGTGTGAACCCTACGTGGGATAGGGACTTTGTCCAACCCAGTAATATTTTATCTACTGCAGCACTTATTTATGGTGTCTGGCACATAGTATGTGCTGAACAGTGCTCGGCATGTAGTAAGCGCTTAACGGATACCATTATTATTATTACTATTATTATTAATAATAATTATTATTAACAAACCACAAAAAAGTGCTATAGGGGAGTGTGAGTACCAAGGAGCTGAGGGAATGCAGAAATGCTGAATCAATCAATCATATTTATTGAGCGCTTACTGTGTGCAGAGCACTGTACTAAGCACTTGGGAAGTACAAGTTGGCAACATATAGAGACGGTCCCTACCCAACAGTGGGCTCACAGTCTAGAAGGGGGAGACAGAGAACAAAACCAAACATACTAACAAAATAAAATAAATAGAATAGATATGTACAAATAAAATAAATAGAGTAATAAATCTGTACAAATCTGTATTAAGCGCTTGGGAAGTCCAAGTTGGCAACATATAGAGACAGTCCCTACCCAACAGTGGGCTCACGGTCTAGAAGGGGGAGACTCTTTTAGACTGTGAGCCCACTTTTAGACTGTGAGCCCACTGTTGGGTAGGGACTGTCTCTATATGTTGCCAATTTGTACTTCCCAAGCGCTTAGTACAGTGCTCTGCACATAGTAAGCGCTCAATAAATACGATTGATGATGATGATGATGATGATGAGACAGAGAACAAAACAAAACATATTAACGTCTTTCGGGGAAACAGAGAGTGAGAAGATGAGAGATTAATGAGGGAAGACCTCCTGGAAGAGGTGGAGTTGGGGAGACAGAGAACAAAACAAAACATATTAACGTCTTTCGGGGAAATAGAGAGTGAGAAGATGAGAGATTAATGAGGGAAGACCTCCTGGAAGAGGTGGAGTTTGGGAGACAGAGAACAAAACAAAACATATTAACGTCTTTTGGGGAAATAGAGAGTGAGAAGATGAGAGATTAATGAGGGAAGACCTCCTGGAAGAGGTGGAGTTTGGGAGACAGAGAACGAAACAAAACATATTAATGTCTTTCGGGGAAATAGAGAGTGAGAAGATGAGAGATTAATGAGGGAAGACCTCCTGGAAGAGGTGGAGTTTCTACTGCACTCTCCCTATTCCTTAGTTTAGTGCTCAGTATAAAGGAGGCATTCAGTAATCTCCTACTGACTGACCGACCAACCGACCGGGTTTGCCAGAGTGGGTGAGCAGGTCCTACCTCCCGGTAGGCGCCCAGCTCACTGTCCGGGATTCCTGAGGGATAGGCGACAGTTTGCAGACCCTTCTCTCCCGGCAGCATGAAGTGCAGGGGCTCTGGGACGATGATGGAGGAGCCCTTCATGTACTTCCAGATGCAGCTCTCCAGGTCGGTGAGCTGGCGGTGGATTGCACCGACCAAGAGAATCCGAGCCCTGCAGGGAGGGGAAAGACAGCGTCTGTTTTCCCAGCCGGGGAACGGGCGCGGTGCCCGGTAACCTCATGGCCGTGCGGGAGGTATTATCTGGAGCTGCAGTCTCCACTGTCCACCTCTGCCAACTCTTTTTCAGGATTTCCAGACTGAGCCCCTTCCTTCCTCTCCCCCTTGTCCCCCTCTCCATCCCCCCAACTTACCTCCTTCCCTTCCCCACAGCACCTGTATAGATGTTTGTACATATTTATCACTCTATTTATTTTACTTGTACATATCTATTCTATTCATTTTATTTTGTTAGTACGTTTGGTTTTGTTCTCTGTCTCCCCCTTTTAGACTGTGAGCCCACTGTTGGGTAGGGACTGTCTCTATATGTTGCCAATTTGTACTTCCCAAGCGCTTAGTACAGTGCTCTGCACATAGTAAGTGCTCAATAAATATGATTGATGATGATGATGACTGTCTCTATATGTTGCCAATTTGTACTTCCCAAGTGCTTAGTACAGTGCTCTGCACATAGTAAGCGCTCAATAAATACGATTGATGATGATGATGATGATGATGACTGTCTCTATATGTTGCCAATTTGTACTTCCCAAGCGCTTAGTACAGTGCTCTGCACATAGTAAGCGCTCAATAAATACGATTGATGATGATGATGATGATGATTTCCTGCTGGGCCTGGCCACACTGGTGACTTACACTTGGTGGTTCTCCAGTCAGAAGATTCGTTCATTCAGTCATATTTATTGAGCGCTTAGTCACTTAACTTCTCGGAGCCTCAGTTACCTCATCTGTAAAATGGGGATGAAGCCTGTGAGCCCCATGCGGGACAACCTGATCACCTTGTATCCCCCCAGCGCTTAGAACAGTGCTTTGCACATAGTAAGTGCTTAATAAATGCCATCATCATCATCATCATCTAGAGACGGTCCCTACCCAACAGCAGGCTCACAGTCTAGAAGGGGGAGACAGGCAACAAAACAAAACATATTAACAAAGTAAAATAAATAGAACAAGTATGTACAAATAAAATAAATAGAGTAATAAATACGTGCAAACGTACAAAGATTGACGGCAAAGCCCCACCAGGCCTTTCCCTGCTTGCGGAAAATAATAATAATACTAATAATGATGACATTTATTAAGCGCTTACTATGGGCAAAGCACTGTTCTTTACGATTGCTAAATACGATTGGATGAATGACGTCGGACAGCCGGGGACGAGCGCTCGGGGCCAGAGGCGGACAGGCCCTCGCTCACGGGAACGCAGCGAGCCCCAGAGGCGAGTGCTCTGCACATAGTAAGCGCTCAATAAATACTGCAATTTCAGGCCCGATCAGGAAGAGGAGTCGAAACAAAAGGCTTCCAGAAAGGAAGATAAAAAGTCACAAGACCAGGTATGGCTCGAAATGGGTACGCCTTGTCTGCCCAGAGACTTATTTTGCTTGTACATATTTATTCTATTTATTTTATTTTGTTAGTATGTTTGGTTTTGTTCTCTGTCTCCCCCTTCTAGACTGTGAGCCCGCTGTTGGGACTGTCTGTAGATGTTGCCAACTTGTACTTCCCAAGCGCTTAGCACAGTGCTCTGCACACAGTAAGCGCTCAATAAATACGATTGAATGAATGAATGAATGCGATTGATGTTGATGATGATGATGAGTGGACAGGGACCAGAGTGGAAGAGGGGTGCTACACTGACCGCTGGCTCTTCTACGCAGGCTTTCTGCTGAGCCCCGTCAGAGTGGCCCTCTGGAAGGAACCATGGGTCCGTGAAGTCCACCCGGAGGAGACTTCAGTCAATCAATCAATCAATCAATCGTATTTATTGAGCGCTTACTGTGTGCAGAGCACTGTACTAAGCGCTTGGGAAGTACAAGTTGGCAACATATAGAGACGGTCCCTACCCAACAGTGGGCTCACAGTCACAGTTGAGCCAAAGCGAAGAACCCCGAGTCCCCCTCCTTGGGCCACCCCTCGATGGCTACCACCTGCGACCTTCAGCGGTCACCCACTCAGCCGCACGGCCCCTGAGGCTGAAGACTGCACGCCCAAAACACTCCTACCTGCCCCAAGGCTCTTCGGGAGCAACAAATGCAACCACGTCGATGGGCAGAGTCATGGTGACGTAGTGATGCCCGCCGCTTTCTCTCTCGATGACCGGGGCTACCGCGGGCCGGGACGTGGACATGGCCAGCATGAGGTCTATATTTACTATGTGCTGCTGCTGTGAAAATAATGATGATAATAATAATAATGATGGCATTTATTAACTGCTGTGAAAACAGTAATAATAACGATGGCATTTATTAAGCGCTTACTATGTGCAAAGCACTGTTCGAAGCGCCGGGGAGGTTACAAGGTGATCAGGTTGTCCCTCGGGGGGCTCACAGTCTTAATCCCCATTTGACAGATGAGGGAACTGAGGCCCAGAGAAGTGAAGTGACTGGCCCAAAGTCATTCAGCTGACAGTTGGCAGAGCCGGGTTTTGAACCCATGACCTCTGACTCCAAAGCCCGGGCTCTTTCCACTGAGCCACGCTGCTTCTCAACACACACAAACACTCTCACTCTCTCTTTTGTTAGACACAGCCTCTCCCCCGGCCTCCCTGGGCTGGAACAGATCAATCGAGCGATGATATTTATTGAGTGATGACTATGTGCAGAATACTGTCCTGATTCCCGCCCCCATGGAGCTTACAATCTAGTAGTATTGGTTGGGCATCTACTGTGTGCTGAGCACTGTACTCTTTGGGAAAGTCCAAAAGAGTTAGTCGGCAGGATTGCTGGCCTCAAGACTGTCTGGAGCCTCTTCTCTCCCAGAACCAGTCCATCCGTCCCCATCATCATCATCATCATCATCAATCGTATTTACTGAGCGCTTACTATGTGCAGAGCACTGTACTAAGCGCTTGGGAAGTACAATGAGGACCCCAACATCACAAACCCTAAGGAAATGAAAAAGTGAACAAAGCAGCTTGGTCTAGAGTATGAGCCAGAAGGACAGAATGACCTGGCTTCTACTGTGTCACCCAAGCGTGGCTTAGTGGAAAGAGCCCGGGCTTGGGAGTTGGAGGTCATGGGTTCTAATCAATCAATCGTATTTATTGAGCGCTTACTGTGTGCAGAGCACTGTACTAAGCACTTGGGAAGTACAAGTTGGCAACATATAGAGACAGTCCCTACCCAACAGTGGGCTCACAGTCTAAAAGTCTAAGCCCGCCTCCGCCTCTTGTCAGCGTTTGCCTTTGGGCAGGTCGCTTCAATTCTCTGTGCCTCAGTTACCTCTTCTGTAAAATAGGGATTAAGACTGTGAGCCCCATGTGGGATGATCTGATTACCTTGTATCTACCCCCGTGCTTAGAACGGCGCTTGGCACATTGATGATGCTGGCATTTATTAAGCGCCTACTATGTGCAAAGCACTGTTCTAAGTGCTGGGGAGGTTACAAAGTGATCTGGTCCCCATGGGGGGCTCACAGTCTTCATCCCCATTTTACAGATGAGGGAACTGAGGCACAGAGTAGTGAAGTGACTTACCCAAAGTCACACAGCTGCCAAATGGTGGAGCCGGGATTGGAACCCATGACCTCTGACTCCAAAGCCTGCGCTCTTTCCACTGAGCCTGCCATCATTATTACCTTAGGCAAGTCACTTAACTTCTCTGGGCCTCGGTTACCTCATCTGTAAAATGGGGATTATGACTGTGAGCCGCCTAAGGGACACGGACTGTGTCCAACCTAATTGCCTGGAACACAGTAAACACCTACTATAAAAAAAAGAAAAACTAGAAATCGCCGATCCATTCATTTTCCATTCAATCGTATTTATTGAGCGCTTACTGTGTGCAACGCACTGTTCTAAGCGCTGGGGAGGTTACAAGATGAGTCATTCATTCATTCAATCGCATTTATTGAGCGCTTACTGTGTGCAGAGCACACTTGGGAAGTACAAGTTGGCAACATATAGACGGTCCCTACCCAACAGCGGGCTCACAGCCTAGAAGGGGGAGACAGACAACAAAACAAAACATATACACCAAATTAAATAAATAGAAGGGCTCACAGTCTAGAAGTGGGAGACACACAACATAGAAACCAGATCAAATAAACAGAATAAATATGTCCAAGCAAAATAATTCTCTGGGCAGACGAGGCGTACCCATTTCGAGCCATACCTGGTCTTGTGACTTTTTATCTTTCTTTCTGGAAGCCTTTTGTTTCGACTCCTCTTCCTGATCAGGCCTGAAATTGCAGTAAGAAGGGGAATGTAAGACCCCGAATCGGCTTGGTTTCGGGGGGGGAGGGAGGGAGGGGGTCAGAGGGTGGGTTGTCGTTCGGCGGCGGACTCCGGGCAGACTCACTGGGTAAAGGGCAGGACGTCTCTGCAGGGGGACTGGTCCGTCAGCGCGGCCTGGACTGTGCTGGCACCACTGTTGGGCCAAAAGTAGGCCGCCCCGCGGCCGACCCCGAACACCAGGGCGTCGGAAGACAGCTTGGCCGCCAGGTCGCTCAGCACGTACTTTAACGCCTTCTTGGTAGAAAGGTCTAAAAAGGGGGAAAATAAGACAGCGTGGGCCGCTTACGGCATTCTCTACGGACCGCCCGACTCAACCCTTCCCAACGCGGGAAACGGGGGAGGGAGGGGGCGGGCTCCGTCCATCCGGGCTCCCTTTCGGCCTAAAAGTGGAGAAAGATGTTCGCCGTGATCATCGTCGCCATCAGTGGGATCTACTGAATGCTTACTGCGCGCAGAGCACTGTACTACACGCTTGGGAGAGTACAGGGAAGCAGCGCAGCTCGGTGGGAAGAGCCCGGGCTTTGGAATCGGAGGTCATGGGTTCAAATGCTGGCTCTGCCAACTGTCAGCTGGGTGACTTTGGGCAAGGCACTTGACTCCTCTGCGCCTCAGTTACCTCATCTGTAAAATGGGGATTAAGACTGTGAGCTCCGTGTGGGACAACCTGATCACCCTGTAACCTCCCCAGCGCTTAGAACAGTGCTTGGCACATAGTAAGCGCTTAAGCGACTGAGCCCCCTCCTTCCTCTCCCCCTCCCCATCCCCCCCGCCTAACCTCCTTCCCCTCCCCACAGCACCTGTATATATGTATATATGTTTGTACATATTTATTACTCTATTTATTTTATTTGTACATATTTATTCTAATTATTTTATTTTGTTAATATGTTTTGTTTTGTTCTCTGTCTCCCCCTTCTAGACTGGGAGCCCACTGTTGGGTAGGGACCGTCTCTAGATGTTGCCAACTTGTACTTCCCAAGCACTTAGTACAGTGCTCTGCACACAGTAAGCACTCAACACGATTGAATGAATGCCATTATTATTATCATTATTATTCATTCAATCGTATTTATTGAGCGCTTACTGTGTGCAGAGCACTGCACTAAGCGCTTGAAAAGTACAAGTTGGCAACATCTAGAGATGGTCCCTAACCAACAGCAGGTTCACAGTCTAGAAGGGGGAGACAGACAACAAAACATATAAACCAAACAGAATAAATATGTACAAGTAAAATAATTCTCTAGGCAGACAAGGCTTATTATTATTATTCTTATTACAACAGAGTTGGTAGTCATGTTCCCTGCCCACAGCAAGCTTACGGTCAAGAAGGGGAGGAGGGGGCAGGGTGATTGAGTGCTTTAAAGCCAAAGGTAAGAAGTTTCTGTTTGTTCAGGAAGGAAAATGAAGACACCCTGGTCACCAGCTCCCATTCTTTAATGCTCCCCAATTCACCTTCTTAGCAGCGCTTCGCACTCGCCTCTCCCGCCTCCAATCCTTGCTCCAGCCCTTCCTCCTGCCTGGGACCCTCCTCCTGTCCCCCAACTCAAATCCGCCTGCCCACGGCTCTCCCATCTTCAGAGATTCCAGAAATTCCACCTCCTCCATGAGGTCTTCTCCCGCTTGTTTCCGTCACCATGAGCACTTATTCAACTAGGGAACAATCAATTGATAATGACTGGGCAGCTACTCTGTGCAGACAGTACAGCACCTGTATATATGTTTGTACAGATTTATTACAGATTTATTTTACTTGTACATACCTACTATTCTATTTATTTTATTTTGTTAATGATGTGCATCTAGCTTTACTTCTATTTATTCTGACGACTTGACACCTGTTCACATGTTTTGTTGTCTGTCTCCCACTTCTAGACTGTAAGCCCGTTGTTGGGTAGGGACCGTCTCTATATGTTCCCAAGCACTCAGTACAGTGCTCTGCACACAGTAAGCGCTCAATAAATACGATTGAATGAATGAATGAAATGCAGAGCGCTCTTCTAAGCACTTGGAAGACGACAAAATAATTAGTAGACACGGCCCCTCAAGGATCTTGCAATCTAGTAGGAGAGGCAGACCTTAAAATAAATTGAAGATAGGAGGAAGCAGTGGCTTATAAAAATATGTACAACATTTCTGGGAGGGAGGTGTGGATCCAAATGCTTAGGCGACACAAAAGTGCCAAAGTGGAGAGATGAGAGATTCATCAGGAGAAGACTCTTAGTGGAGATGTGATTAGAGAAGATGGGGAGAGGAGTGATCTGCTGGATGGGAAGGGTGGGGGGAGTTCCGGGAAAGGGGCACTGCTTTTCAGCTTAGAGGAAAAATCAAAATTTTGGCGAGGCTCAGTTTTCTGATGTTCTCCCACGACGGGCTGACGTTGCTGCAGATTTACCATTAGTAGTGGCTAGCTGAAACGCCAGGTCCAGGCCTCCTCTTATTCGGAACAGAAGATCCATTGTCCCTGAAATCACCTGGAGTGGATAAAATGGAAATCCTTTCATTCATTCATTCCTATTTCATTCAATCGTATTTATTGAGCACTTACTGTGTGCAGAGCACTGTACTAAGCATTTATTGAGCGCGTCTGTGTGCAGAGCACTGATACTAAGCACTTGGGAAAATACCATACAACAATAAACAGACACATTCCCTGCCCACAGTGAGCTTACAGTCTAGAGGGGGAGACAGACATTAATAGAAATAAATGAATTACAGATATGTACATAAGTGTTGTGAGGCTGAAAGTGGGGGGATGAATAAAGGGACCAAGTCAGGGGGATCCAGACAGGAGTAGAAGGGGAAAGGAAAGCTTAGTCAGGGAATGTCCTTTTTCGACTTAAAAAATGATATTTGTTAAGCACTTATTATGTGCCAGGCACTGTACTAAGCTAATCAGGTTGGACACAGTGCATGTCTAATGTGGGGCTTAGAGTTTTAATCCCCATTTTACAAATGAAGTAACTGAGGCATGATATTTGTTAAGCACTTATTATGTGCCAGGCACTGTACTAAACTAATCAGGTTGGACACAGTGCATGTCTAACGTGGGGCTTAGAGTTTTAATCTCCATTTTACAAATGAGGTAACTTAGGCATGATATTTGTTAAGCACTTATTATGTGCCAGGCACTGTACTAAACTAATCAGGTTGGACACAGTGCATGTCTAACGTGGGGCTTAGAGTTTTAATCCCCATTTTACAAATGAGGTAACAGAGAAATTTTAACTTGCCCAAGATCACACAGCAGACGAGTGGCGGAGCCAACATTAGAAGCCAGGTCCTTCGAAAAGTACAGAGTTCTTCACATAATAATAATAATAATAATAATAATAATAATAATAATAATAATAGTATTTGTTAAGTGCTTACTATGTGCCAAGCACTGTTTTTTATTTGCAGACCACGCTCAATTCTCTTGTGGCCAGAGCTTCCAGTCAATCAATCAATCAGTGTTATCAATTGAGCACGTATTGTGTGCAGAGCACTGTATTAAAGTGCTTTTAGACTGTGAGCCCACTGTTGGGTAGGGACCGTCTCTATATGTTGCCAACTTGTACTTCCCAAGCGCTTAGTACAGTGCTCTGCACCCAGTAAGCGCTCAATAAATACGATTGATGATGATGAAGTGCTTGAGAGTACACCACCATAGAGTTGGTAGACATGATACTTGCCTACGAAAAGTTTACAGGCTAAAGGGGGGACACAGGCAATTGATCAATGGTTTTTTTACAGAGGTTGTGAAAAATTTGTAGAGGGGGAATTGCAGAGTGTAAGAATATGTACGTTAGTTCTGTGGGAATGAGAGGGGGGTGAATATCAAATGCTTAGTTCTTAAGGGGTATAGATCCAAATGCATAGGTGATACACAATGGAGGGAAAGCAGGGCTTAGTACAGTGCTCTGCACATAGTAAGCGCTCAATAAATACGATTGATGATGAGGGAAAACGAGGGCTTTGTCAGGGAAGGCTTCTTGGAGGTGTGATTTTAGGACGCCTTTGAAGGTAGGGAGAGCGGTGGTCTGTTGGATATGATGATGACGATGGCATTTGTTAAGCGCTTACTATGTCCGAAGCACTGTTCTAAGCGCTGGGTATGAAAGGGGAGGGAATTTTAATAATAATAATAATTGGCATTTGTTAAGCGCTTACTATGTGCAAAGCACTGTTCTAAGCGCTAGGGAGGATACAGGGTGATCAAGTTGTCCCACATGGGGCTCACAGTCTTCATCTCCATTTTACAGATGAGGGAACTGAGGCCCAGAGAAGTGAAGTGACTTGCCCAAGATCACACAGCAGACATGTGGTGGAGTCGGGATTCGAACCCATGGCCCTGCTGAGAGCTCACCTCCTCCAGGAGGCCTTCCCAGACTGAGCCCCTTCCTTCCTTTCCCCCTCGTCCCCCCCTCCATCCCCCCATCTTACCTCCTTCCCTTCCCCACAGCACCAGTATATATGTATATATTTATTACTCTATTTATTGATTTATTTATTTTACTTGTACATATCTATCCTATTTATTTTATTTTGTTAGTATGTTTGGTTTTGTTCTCTGTCTCCCCCTTTTAGACTGTGAGCCCACTGTTGGGTAGGGACTGTCTCTATGTGTTGCCAATTTGTACTTCCCAAGCGCTTAGTACAGTGCTCTGCACATAGTAAGCGCTCAATAAATACGATTGATGATGATGATGACCTCTGATTCCAAAGCCCAGGCTCTTTCCACTGAGCCACGCCGCTTCTCTGTGCTTCAGTTCCCTCATCTGTAAAATGGGGATTAAGACTGTGAGCCCCACAGGGGACAACCCGATGACCCTGTATCCCCCCAGCGCTTAGAACAGTGCTTGGCACATAGTAAGCGCTTAACAAATAGCACCATTATTATTATTATTATGTGGGACAGAGACTGTGTCCAACTCAAATTACCTTGTACCTACCCCAGTACTTAGCACAGTGCCTGGCACAGAGTAACTGCTTGACCATTAGAGAAGCAGCGTGGCTCAGTGGAAAGAGCCCGGGCTTTGGAGTCAGAGGTCATGGGTTCAAATCCCGGCTCAGCCAATTGTCAGCCGTGTGACTTTGGGCAAGTCACTTCACTTCTCTGTGCTTCAGTTCCCTCATCTGTAAAATGGGGATTAAGACTGTGAGCCCCCCGTGGGACAACCTGATCACCCTGTATCCCCCCAGTGCTTAGAACAGTGCTTGGCACATAGTAAGCGCTTAACAAATACCATCATTATTATTATTAGTAGTATTATGGTGCCTGTCCCACACGGGTTTCTCAGTGTAAGTATCTGGGGGAACAGGTTTATAGTCCCCACTTTACAGATGTGGTAACTGAGGCGCAGAGCAGAGACCTGCCCACGGTCACCCACCAGGCAAGTGGCATCATCATCATCAATCGTATTTATTGAGCGCTTACTGTGTGCAGAGCAGTGTACTAAGCGCTTGGGAACTACAAATTGGCAACATAGAGAGACAGTCCCTACCCAACAGTGGGCTCACAGTCTAAAAGAGCTGGGATTAGAACCCAGGTCTCCTGCCTCTCAGTCCTGTGTTTTACCACTAGGCCAGGCTTATTCGGGAGGGGGAAGGAAAAAGAGAAGGGAGAACGGGAAAAGAAGATTCATTCATTCATTCAATCGTATTTATTGAGCGCTTACTGTGTGCAGAGCACTGTACTAAGCGCTTGGGAAGTCCAAGTTGGCAACATATAGAGACGGTCCCTACCCAACAGCGGGCTCAGTCTAGGAGACAGACAACAAAACAAAACATATTAAAGAAATAAAATCAATAGAATAGTAAATATGTACAAATAAAATAAACAGAGTAATAAATAAACATATTTATTACTCTATTTATTTATTTATTTATTTATTTTACTTGTACATTTCTATCCTACTTATTTTATTTTGTTGGTATGTTTGGTTCTGTTCTCTGTCTCCCCCTTTTAGACTGTGAGCCCACTGTTGGGTAGGGACTGTCTCTATGTGATGCCAATTTGTACTTCCCAAGCGCTTAGTACAGTGCTCTGCACATAGTAAGCGCTCAATAAGTACGATTGATTGATTGATTGATTAATAAATCTGTACAAACATATAGACAGGTGCTGTGGGGAGGGGGAGGAGGGGGAGAGGAAGGAGGGGGCTCGAGAAAAGGATCCCTGAGCCCTTCTCTCCTTTCTCAGTGAGAAGCAGCGTGACTTCGTGGAAAGAGCAAGGGTTTGAGAGTCAGAAGTCATCATCATCATCATCATCAATTGTATTTATTGAGCGCTTACTATGTGCAGAGCACTGTACTAAGCGCTTGGGAAGTCCAAATTGGCAACATCTAGAGACAGTCCCTACCCAACAGTGGGCTCACAGTCTAAAAGGGGGAGACAGAGAACAAAACCAAACATACTAACAAAATAAAATAAATAGAATAGAAATGTACAAGTAAAATAAATAAATAAATAAATAGAGTAATAAATATGTTCAAACATATATACATATATAAAGTCATGGGTTCTAATCCCAGCTCTGCCACCTGTCAGCTGAGCAACTTTCGGGCAAGTCACTTAACAATGATGGTGTTTGTTAAGCACTTACTATGTGCCAAGCACTGTTCTAAGCGCTGGAGTAGATACAAGGTTCTCAGTTTGTCCCACGTGGGGCTCCCGGTCTTAATCCCCATTTTACAGATGTGGCACAGAGAAGGTAAGTGACTTGCCCCTAGTCACACAGGTGACAAGTGGCACAGGTGGGATTAGAACCCACGACTTCTGACTCCTAAACCCATTATTCTACCACGAAACCACACTGCTCTGTGCCTCAGTTACCTCATCTGCAAAATGGGGATGAAGACTGTGAGCCCCATCTGGGACAAACTGATGATCTTATATCTCCCCCAGCGCTAACAACAGTGTTTGGCACATTGCAAGTGCTTAATAAATACCATCATTATTATTATTGTTATTTCCGGCTTTCTCTTCTGCCAAATTAGCCAGAGCCGCAGGCACCCGGGAAGGCTGACGTGGCTTAGTGGCAAGAGCCTGGTCTTGGGAGTTGGAAGTCATGGGTTCTAATCCCGCCTCCACCACTTGTCTGCTGAGTGACCTTGAGCAAGCCACTTCAATCAATCAATTGTATTTATTGAGCACTTACTGTTTGCAGAGCACTGTACTAAGTGCTTGGGAAGTACAAGTTGGCAACTTCATGTCTCTGTGCCTCAGTTCCCTCATCTGGAAAATGGGGATGAAAACTGTGAGCCCCACCTGGGACAACCTGATGACCTTGTATCTCCCCCAATGCTTAGAACAGTGCTTGGCACATAGTAAGTACTTAATAAATACCATCATTATTATTATTTCCGGTTTTCCCTTCTGCTAAATTAGCTCCAGAGACGCCCCCCCACCGAAGGTTGACGTGGCTTATTGGCAGGAGCGCAGGCTTGGGAATCAGCTGTCATTCATCCATTCATTCAACTGTACTTATTGAACGCTTACTGTGTGCAGAGCACTGTACTAAGCGCTTGGGAAGTACAAGTTGGCAACATATAGATACGGTCCCTACCTAACAACGGGCTCACAGTCTACAGAAGCAGCGAGGCTCAGTGGAAAAGATCACGGACTTTGGAGTCAGAGGTCATGGGTTCAAATCCCGGCTCTGCCAATTGTCAGCTGTGTGACTTTGGGCAAGTCACTTAACTTCTCTGGGCCTCAGTTCCCTCATCTGTAAAATGGGGGTGAAGGCTATGAGCCCCCCGTGGGACAAACTTGCAACCTCTGCAGCGCTTGGAACAGTGCTTGGCACGTAGTAAGCGCTTAATAAATGCCATCATTATTATTATTATTATTATTATTATTGGGGGGGTAGACAACAAAACAAAACATGTGGACTGGTGTCAAGCCCTGTCATGGGTTCTAATCCCGCCTCCACCACCTGTCAATTAATCAATCAATAGTATTTATTGAGCGCTTACTGTGTGCAGAGCACTGTACTAAGCGCTTGGGAAGTACAAGCTGGCAACATATAGAGACGGTCCCTACCCCACAGTGGGCTCACAGTCTAGAAGTCTGCTGTGTGACCTTGGGCAAGCCGCTTTAAGTCTCTGTGCCTCAGTCCCCTCATCTGGAAAATGGGGGTGAAGACTGTGAGCCTCCCCGGGGGACAACCTGATCACCTTGTAACCTCCCCAGAGCTTAGACATACTATTTTATTTTGTTAGTACGTTTGGTTTTGTTCTCTGTCTCCCCCTTCTAGACTGTGAGCCCGCTGTTGGGTAGGGACTGTCTCTATGTGTTGCCGACTTGGACTTCCCAAGCGCTTAGTGCAGTGCTCTGCACACAGTAAGCGCTCAATAAATACGATTGATTGATATTGATAGAATAGTGCGTTGCACCTAGTAAGCGCTTAACAAATACCATCATTATTGTTGTTACGTGGCCCCTGAGGCCTGAGTAGGGACTGTCTCTATGTGTTGCCAATTTGTACTTCCCAAGCGCTTAGTACAGTGCTCTGCACATAGTAAGCGCTCAATAAATACGATTGATGATGATGAGGGGGCAGCTTGGGGAGACTCACCATGCCCGGAAGGGATCCTGCGATGGAAAACGATGGCTTCGGGGGCGGGAGAAACCAGGAAAAACGGCTAGGACGCAAGAAGGGGGGGACAGGCCTAGGAAGAGAGGACTACAACTCCCAGAATGCCCTTCGCCAGGGAGGCCTACACCTCCCAGAATGCCCTTCGCCCCGACCATCCCCCTCCTCGGACCGTACCATCCTCGCTGAATCACGGGGGGGACGGGGGAGGAGGAAAGGGAGAAGGGGACAGGAATCTGAGGAAAATTATTTTCCACAGATTTCCTACTTTAGGGAATTCTGTTTCGAAATATCGGGGGGGGGGTTCTGGAAATCACCCCAGACTTCGAGGGGCTGGGAGGAGACGGGGTGACCCCTGAGGTGCGGGGTGAGCTCGCCCTGGTCCAGGGTTGCTATGGCAACGAGGCGCCGAGGAGAAGGAGCAGGGAGGGGAGGCCGACATCCCCGAGGCCCGACAGGGCCGAGAAGGGGGCGTGAGTGACCGCTCCTGGGCCGAATAATAATAATAATAGTAATAATAATAACATTTATTAAGCGCTTACTATGTGCAACGCACTGTTCTAAGCGCTGGGGAGGTTACAAGATCATTCATTCATTCAGTCGTATTTATTGAGCTTGGTTTTGTGCTCCGTCTCCCCCTTTTCGACTGTGAGCCCACTGTTGGGTAGGGACTGTCTCTAGATGTTGCCAATTTGGACTTCCCAAGCGCTTAGTACAGTGCTCTGCACATAGTAAGCGCTCAATAAATACGATTGATGATGATTGAGCGTTTACTGTGTGCAGAGCACTGTTCTAAGCGCTGGGGAGGTTACGAGATCATTCATTCATTCAGTCGTATTTATTGAGCTTGGTTTTGTTCTCCGTCTCCCCCTTTTCGACTGTGAGCCCACTGTTGGGTAGGGACTGTCTCTAGAGGTTGCCAATTTGTACTTCCCAAGCGCTTAGTACAGTGCTCTGCACATAGTAAGCGCTCAATAAATACGATTGATGATGATTGAGCGTTTACTGTGTGCAGAGCACCGTTCTAAGCGCTGGGGAGGTTACAAGATCATTCATTCATTCAGTCGTATTTATTGAGCTTGGTTTTGTTCTTTGTCTCCCCCTTTTAGACTGTGAGCCCACTGTTGGGTAGGGACTGTCTCTAGAGGTTGCCAATTTGGACTTCCCAAGCGCTTAGTACAGTGCTCTGCACATAGTAAGCGCTCAATAAATACGATTGATGATGATTGAGCGTTTACTGTGTGCAGAGCACTGTTCTAAGCGCTGGGGAGGTTACAAGATCATTCATTCATTCAGTCGTATTTATTGAGCTTGGTTTTGTTCTCTGTCTCCCCCTTTTCGACTGTGAGCCCACTGTTGGGTAGGGACTGTCTCTAGATGTTGCCAATTTGTACTTCCCAAGCGCTTAGTACAGTGCTCTGCACATAGTAAGCGCTCAATAAATACGATTGATGATGATTGAGCGTTTACTGTGTGCAGAGCACTGTTCTAAGCGCTGGGGAGGTTACAAGATCATTCATTCATTCAGTCGTATTTATTGAGCTTGGTTTTGTTCTCCGTCTCCCCCTTTTCGACTGTGAGCCCACTGTTGGGTAGGGACTGTCTCTAGAGGTTGCCAATTTGGACTTCCCAAGCGCTTAGTACAGTGCTCTGCACATAGTAAGCGCTCAATAAATACGATTGATGATGATGATTGAGCGTTTACTGTGTGCAGAGCACTGTTCTAAGCGCTGGGGAGGTTACGAGATCATTCATTCATTCAGTCGTATTTATTGAGCTTGGTTTTGTTCTTTGTCTCCCCCTGTTAGACTGTGAGCCCACTGTTGGGTAGGGACTGTCTCTATATGTTGCCAATTTGTACTTCCCAAGCGCTTAGTACAGTGCTCTGCACATAGTAAGCGCTCAATAAATACGATTGATGATGATGATGATTGAGCGTTTACTGTGTGCAGAGCACTGTTCTAAGCGCTGGGGAGGTTACAAGATCATTCATTCATTCAGTCGTATTTATTGAGCGCTTACTGGGTGCAGAGCAGTGTTCTAAGCGCTGGGGAGGTTACAAGATCATTCATTCAATCGTATTTATTGAGCGATTACTGTGTGCAGAGCACTGTACTAAGCGCTTGGGAAATCCAAGTTGGCAACATCTCGAGACGGTCCCTACCCAACAGCAGGCTTATCATCATCATCGTCATCATCATCAGTCGTATTTATTGAGCGATTACTGTGTGCAGAGCACTGTACTAAGCGCTTGGGAAGTCCAAGTTGGCAACATCTAGAGACGGTCCCTACCCAACAGCGGGCTCACGGTCTAGAAGGGGGAGACAGACAACAAAACAAAACATATTAGCAAAATAAAATAAATAGAATAGTAAATATGTACAAGTAAAATAGAGTAATAAATATGTGCAAGTAAAATAAATAGAGTAATAAATCTGTACAAACATATACAGGTGCTGTGGGGAAGGGAAGGAGGTAAGGCGGGGGGGGGGCGATGAGGAGGGGGCTCGAGAAAAGGATCCCTGAGCCCTTCTCTCCTTTCTCATCATCATCATCAATCGTATTTATTGAGCGCTTACTATGTGCAGAGCACTGTACTAAGCGCTTGGGAAGTACAAATTGGCAACATATAGAGACAGTCCCTACCCAACAGTGGGCTCACAGTCTAAAAGGGGAAGACAGAGAACAACACTGCTTCTCAGTGAGAAGCAGCGTGACTTCGTGGAAAGAGCACGGGTTTGGGAGTCAGAAGTCATGGGTTCCAATCCCAGCTCTGCCACCTGTCAGCTGAGCAACTTTTGGGCCAGTCACTTAACAGTGGTGGTGTTTGTTAAGCACTTACTATGTGCCAAGCACTGTTCTAAGCGCTGGAGTAGATAGACGATCAGGTTGTCCCACAGGGGGCTCACGGTTTTAATCCCCAGTTTGCAGATGAGGTAACTGAGGCACAGAGAAGTTAATAATAATAATAATAATAATGGCATTTGTTAAGTGCTTACTATGTGCAAAGCACTGTTCTAAGTTAAGTGACTTGCCCAAAGTCACCCAGCTGACAATTGGCAGAGCCGGGATTTGAACCCATGACCTCTGACTCCAAAGCCCGGGCTCTTTCCACTGAGCCACGCTGCATCGCCCCATCCCCCAAACAAACAAACAAATGTACAGCTTTGGGGGGCAAACCGTCAATAATAATGATGATGGTATTTGTTAAGCACTTACTATGTGCCTAGCACTGTTCTAAGCGCTGGGATAGATACAAACGGCGTGGCTCGGTGGAAAGAGCACGGGCTTGGGAGTCAGAGGACATGGGTTCAAATCCCGGCTCTGCCAATTGTCAGCTGTGTGACTTTGGGCAAGTCACTTAACTTAGTGACTTAAGTGACTTAATAATGATAGTGTTGTTTAAGCGCTTACTATGTGCAAAGCACTGTTCTAATAATAATAATAATGGCATTTATTAAGCGCTTACTATGTGCAAAGCACTGTTCTAAGCGCTGGGGTAAATACAAATGGTGTGGCTCAGTGGAAAGAGCACGGGCTTTGGAGTCAGAGGTCTTAATAATAATGATAGCATTTTTAAGCGCTTACTATGTGCAAAGCACTGTTCTAATAATAATGGCATTTATTAGGCGCTTACTATGTGCAAAGCACTGTTCTAAGCGCCGGGGAGGTTACAAGGTGATCAAGTTGTCCCACAGGGGGCTCACAGTCTTAATCCCCATTTTACAGATGAGGTAACTGAGGCTCAGAGAAGTTAAGTGACGTGCCCAAAGTCACACAGCAGACATGGGGCAGAGCCGGGACTAGAACCCATGACCTCTAACTCCCAAGCCCGGCCTCTTTCCACTGAGCCACGCTGCTTCTCTTATTATTATTGTTATTACTGCAAGGTAATCAGGTTGTCCCACGTGGGGCTCACAGTCTTCAACCCCATTTTACAAATGAGTAAACTGAGGCACAGAGAATCAATCAATCAATCGTATTTATTGAGTGCTTACTGTGTACAGAGCACTGTACTAAGCGCTTGGGAAGTACAAGTTGGCAACATCTAGAGACAGTCCCTACCCAACAGTGGGCTCACAGTCTATAAGGGGGAGACAGAGAACGAAACCAAACATACTAACAAAATAAAATAAATAGAATAGATATGTACAAGTAAAATAGAGTAATAAATATGTACAAACATATATATATATATATACAGGTGCTGTGGGGAAGGGAAGGAGGTAAGATGGGGGGGATGGAGAGGGGGAAGTGATGTGACTTGCCCAAGGTCACCCAGCTGACAAGTGGCAGAGGCGGATTTGTTAAGCGCTTACTTTGTGTCAGGCACTGTACTAAGCGCTGGGGTGGATACAGGCGAATCGAGTTGGACACAGTCCCTGTCCCACGTGGGACTCCCAGACTCAATCCCCATTTTGCAGATGAGGCAACCGAGGCACAGAGAAGGGAATTGATTTGCTTATGGTCACACAGCAGACAAGTGGCGGGGGCAGGATTAGAACCCATGACCTGCTGACCCCCAGGCCTGGGCTCTATCCTGTAAGCCATGCTGCTTCTCCCCTCCGCGGCCGGACACCCCTCTTCTCCCCACCCTGCCCAGCAACCGAGAGCGTTTATTCCATCGTATCTATTGAGCACTTAGTACAACACAACGACAGACAGACACATCCCTGCCCACAATGAGCTCAAACGAATGGTTTCGTCTCCATCGCTCTCCTTCTGTCTCTCTGGCCGCTCACTCACAATCTCTTTCGCAGGGTCCCACCCCGAACTGTGGGAGTCCATCAAGGCTCCGTTCTGGGTCTCCTCCTGTTCTCATCATCATCATCAATCGTATTTATTGAGCGCTTCCTGTGTGCAGAGCACTGGACTAAGAGCTTGGGAGCCCACTGTTGGGTAGGGACTGTCTCTATATGTTGCCAATTTGTACTTCCCAAGCGCTTAGTACGGTGCTCTGCACATAGTAAGCGATCAATAAATACGATTGATGATGAAGTAGGCAACATATAGAGACAGTCCCTACCCAACAGTGGGCTCACAGTCTCCCTCTGCACCCACTCCCTTGGAGAAGTCATTCGCTCCCATGGCTTCAACTACTATGTCTATGTAGAAGACACCCAAATCTACATCTCCAGCCCTGATCTCTCTCTCTCTCTGCAGTCTCACATTTCCTCCTGCCTCCAAGACATCTCTGCTTGGGGGATCACCTCCCCCTCGTCCCCCTCTCCATCCCCCCCCATCTTACCTCCTTCCCTTCCCCACAGCACCTGTATATATGGATATATGTTTGTACATATTACTCTATTTATTTATTTACGTGTACATATCTATTCTATTTATTTTATTTTGTTAGTATGTTTGGTTTTGTTCTCTGTCTCCCCCTTTAAGACTGTGAGCCCACTGTTGGGTAGGGACTGTCTCTAGATGTTGCCAATTTGTACTTCCCAAGCACTTAGTACAGTGCTCTGCACATAGTAAGCGCTCAATAAATACGATTGATGATGATCTCTCTCTCTCTCTCTCTCTCTCTGCAGTCTCACATTTCCTCCTGCCTCCAAGACATCTCTGTTTGGGGGATCATCTCCCCCTCATCCCCCTCTCCATCCCCCCATCTTACCTCCTTCCCTTCCCCACAGCACCTGTATATATGTATATATGTTTGTACATATTTATTACTCTATTTATCTATCTTACTTGTACATATCTATTTATTTTATTTTGTTAATATGCCTGGTTTTGTTCTCCGTCTCCCCCTTCTAGACTGTGAGCCCACTGTTGGGTAGGGACCGTCTCTATATGTTGCCAACTTGGACTTCCCAAGTGCTTAGTACAGTGCTCTGCACACACTAAGTGCTCAATAAATATGATTGATTGATTAAAATAATAAAATAAAAAATACACGATTGATTGATTGGAATTAGACATGGCTTCTGTCCCTTGGGGGGCTGAGAGCACTGCACACGGTTTCAGTGATATTAACACAGGTTTCATCCTTAAATGGTAGGTTTTTGCCGGAATATAAGAGAACTAAGATTTCCCTGAGGAGAGACAAGGACGAGGAGATCCAGCCATGCCTTCCGAGGGGAAATCCGACATGGATAGGATCGGCCTCTTCAGTGAGATGGGGTACATCACCATTGGGGACCGATATGTTTCCCACTATAACCGTAAGTAGATGAGGGTTTGTTTTCTGGTTTTTTTTTTTGGCTGCCCAAAAGTTTGAATTCTGACGGGAGTGGGTGTAAGAAAACATCTGTCAAAGACTTTCTTTCTAAATCTGAATCCTCAAGTAATCCTCGAGGAGCAGCGTGGCCCAGTGGAAAGGGCCCGGGCTTTGGACTCAGAGGTCATGGGTTCAAATCCCGACTCCGCCAATCGTCAGCTGTGTGACTTTGGGCAAGTCGCTTCATTTCTCTGGGCCTCAGTTGCCTCATCTGTAAAAATGGGGATTAAGACTGTGAGCCCCCCGTGGTACAATCAATCAATCAATCAATCGTACTTATTGAGCGCTTACTATGTGCAGAGCACTGTACTAAGCGCTTGGGAAGTACAAATTGGCAACAAACAGAGACAGTCCCTACCCAACAGTGGGCTCACAGTCTAAAAGGGGGAGACAGAGAACAGAACCAAACATACCAACAAAATAAAATAAATAGGATAGAAATGTACAAGTAAAATAAATAAATAAATAGAGTAATAAATATGTACAACCATACATACATATATACAGGTGCTGTGGGGAAGGGAAGGAGGTAAGATGGGGGGGATGGAGAGGGGGACGAGGGGGAGAGGAAGGAAGGGGCTGATAACCTTGTAACCTCCCCAGCGTTTAGAACAGTGCTTTGCACATAGTAATGATAATAATAATAATGGCATTTATTAAGCGCTTACTATGTGCAACGCACTGTTCTAAGCGCTGGGTAAGTGCTTAATAAATGCCATTATTATTATTATTATTACTATTATAATGATGGGATTTAACCCTCAGCCTCACAGCAGTGATGTACATTTATTTATGTTAATGTCTATCTCCCCCTTAGACTATGAGTTCCTTGTGGGCAGAGAACGTCTACCAATTTTGTTGAACTGAACTCTCCCAAGCGCTTAGTAGAGGTCTGCACACAGTAAGCGCTCAGTAAATACCACTGATTGATTGATTGTGCTAAGCACTGTGCTCAGAAGTGGGATAGATCGTCATCATCATCAATCGTATTTATTGAGCACTTACTGTGTGCAGAGCACTGTACTAAGCGCTTGGGAAGTCCAAGTTGGCAACATATAGAGACAGTCCCTACCCAACAGCGGGCTCACAGTCTAAAAGGGGTAGACAGAGAACAAAACCAAACATACTAACCAAATAAAATAAATAGAATAGATATCATCATCATCATCATCAATTGTATTTATTGAGCGCTTACTGTGTGCAGAGCACTGTACTAAGCGCTTGGGAAGTCCAAGCTGGCAACATCTAGAGACAGTCCCTACCCAACAGTGGGCTCACAGTCTAAAAGGGGGAGACAGAGAACAAAACCAAACATACTAAGAAAATAAAATAAATAGAATAGGTATTCTATTTCTTCCTCTCCCCCTCGTCCCCCTCTCCATCCCCCCCATCTTACCACCTTCCCTTCCCCACAGCACCTGTCTATATGTATATATGTTTGTACATATTTTTTACTCTATGTATTTATTTTACTTGTACATATCTATTCTATTTATTTTATTTTGTTAGTATGTTTGGTTTTGTTCTCCGTCTCCCCGTTTTAGACTGTGAGCCCACTGTTGGGTGGGGACTGTCTCTAGATGTTGCCAATTTGTACTTCCCAAGCGCTTAGTGCAGTGCTCTGCACATAGTAAGCGCTCAATAAATACGATTGATGATGATGATATGTACAAGTAAAATAAATAAATGAGAAGCCACACGGGCCCCTTGTCCCGCTGGGATTTTCCCCCGCTTCCATTCCCCACCCCCTTTCCCGCTCTGACCCACCTCAGCCGCACCCCAGCCAATATGTTGCCAACTTGGACTTCCCAAGCGCTTAGGACAGTGCTCTGCACATAGTAAGCGCTCAATAAATACGACTGATGATGATCACTTTGCTCCGTCCGAAGGCCCGTTCAACGAAGCCGCCAGCAAGAAGAAGCAGATGCTCCCCGGAGGCACCAAGGTGATGTCCGACCTCCAGCCGGGCTACTTCGAGCCCCGTTTTGTCAGGATCTTCGAAGGCGAGGGCTACACGAATAGGAACCAACTTCGGAGACGGTATCTGGTGGAGGAGTCCAAAAAGAACCTGGGCAAAGCCTTCCTGCCCAGTAGTGGAGAGAAGAAGCCGTAAGTGTCGGGGAAGGGGACATCCCCCTTCCTCCTCTTTAGCTTGGAAGCATCCCCTCCCATCCCTCAAAAAAACCCCCGTGAGAAATCATCTTCGTCCACAATGGTATTTATTGAGTGCTTACTGTATGCAGAACACTCTGTCAAGCGCTTACTGTACTAAGTGCTCAATAAATACGACTGATGATATGTATATATATATATATATGTGTGTGTGCGTGTGTATATACCTGTATATGTTGTACATATTTAACTGTCTCTATATGTTGCCAATTTGTACTTCCCAAGCGCTTAGTACAGTGCCCTGCACATAGTGAGCGCTCAATAAATACGATTGATGATGATGACAGTACAGCAGAATTGGCAGACGCGCTCCTCGCCCACACGAGCTGTCAAGCTAGAGGGGGAGACGGATATTAATATAAAATAATGTAATGTATTATATAATATTATATAATTATATATCATCATCATCAGTCATATTTATTGAGTGCTTACTATGTGCAGAGCACTGTACTAAGCGCTTGGGAAGTACAAATTGGCAACATATAGAGACAGTCCCTACCCAACAGTGGGCTCACAGTCTAATATATATATATTATATCATATATTATATTATATTATATAAATATATTATAATATATAGTACATATGACATATTATAATATATAATTTATATGATATATTATATAATATATATTGATATAAATTAATAAATAACTTCTAATAATAGAATTTAAAGATAATAATAATAATTGCATTTATTAAGTGCTTACTATGTGCAAAGCACTGTCCTAGGCACTGGGGAGGTTCCAAGGTGATCAGGTTGTCCCACGGGGGGCTCACAGTCCTAATCCCCATTTTACAGATGAGGGAACTGAGGCCCAGAGAAGTTAAGTGACTTGCCCAAAGTCACACAGCTGACATCTTACCTCCTTCCCTTCCCCACAGCACCTGTATATATGTATATATGTTTGTACATATTTATTACTCTATTTATTTTACTTGTACTTATTTATTCTATTTATTTTATTTTGTTAGTATGTTTGGTTTTGTCCTCTGTCTCCCCCTTTTAGACTGTGAGCCCACTGTTGGGTAGGGACCGTCTCTAGATGTTGCCCACTTGGACTTCCCAAGCGCTTAGTACAGTGCTCTGCACACAGTAAGCACTCAGTAAATACGATTGATTGATTGATTGACAATTGGCGGAGCCGGGATTTGAACCCATGACCTATGACTCCAAAGCGCATGCTCTTTCCACTGAGCCAAACGGCATTTGTTAAGCACTTACTATGTGCCAAGCACTCTTCTAAGCACTGGGGTAGATAAAAGCTAATCGGGTTGGACACGGTTCCTGTCCCCCATGGGGCTTACAGTCTTAATCCTCATTTTACAGATGAGGGAACTGAAGCACAGAGAAGTAAAGTGACTTGCCCAAGGTCACTCAGCAGACAAGTGGTGGAGCCAGGATTAGAACCCAGGTCCTTTTGACTCCCAGGCCCCACTTGGCCATGCTGATGTGAGCCTGATGTCCGCACTGCACCTCTGTCATTTGGGCGAGTTTCAACCCCAAAATTAATCAGAATATGGGGAAGGTCTCAGTCCACGAATAGTATTGATCAATCAATCAATCAATCAATCGTATTTATTGAGCGCTTACTGTGTGCAGAGCACTGTACTAAGCGCTTGGGAAGTACAAGTTGGCAACATATAGAGACGGTCCCTACCCAACAATGGGCTCACAGTCTAGAAGGGGGAGACAGAGAACAAAATCAAACATATTAACAAAATAAAAGAAATAGATATGTACAAGTAAAATAAATGAATAAATAAATAGAGTAAAAAAATAAATTAATAAATAGAGTAATAAAATAAATAGAGTAATAATAATTGATGGCGTGCCTACTCTATGCAGAGCACTAGATTAAGTGTTTAGGAGAGCCCAATAGAGTTATTCATTCATTCATTAAATCATATTTATTAAGCGCTTACTGTGTGCAGAGCGCTGTATTAAGCGCTTTGGAAAGTACAGTACAGCAATAATGAGCTCACCATCTAGTTAGCAGACCTGATCCATGCTTTCAGAGACCTTACAGTCTAGTGGAATTGGAAGCGTTCAACCGAGGTCTGTTTCCGTTTTGTTCCTTGGGAATTCCGGATTTCCCCTTCCTCAGTTTCTCTCCCATCTCGTGAGGCAATCAATCAATCAATCAATTGTATTTATTGAGCGCTTACTGTGTGCAGAGCACTGTACTAAGCACTTGGGAAGTACAAGTTGGCAACATCTAGAGACAGTCCCTCCCCAACAGTGGGCTCACAGTCTAGAAGGGGGAGACAGAGAACAAAACCAAACATATTAACAAAATAAAATAAATAGATATGTACAAGTAAAATAAATGAGTAAATAGAGTAATAAAATAGAGTAACAAAATAAATAGAGTAATAAAATAAATAAATAGAGTAATAATAATTGATGGAGTGCCTACTCTATGCAGAGCACTAGATTAAGTGTTTAGGAGAGCCCAATAGAGTTATTCATTCATTCATTAAATCATATTTATTAAGCGCTTACTGTGTGCAGAGCGCTGTATTAAGCGCTTTGGAAAGTACAGTACAGCAATAATGAGCTCACCGTCTATTTAGCAGACCTGATCCATGCTTTCAGAGACCTTACAGTCTAGTGGAATTGGAAGCGTTCAACCGAGGTCTGTTTCCGTTTTGTTCCTTGGGAATTCCGGATTTCCCCTTCCTCAGTTTCTCTCCCATCTCGTGAGGCAATCAATCAATCAATCAATGTCGTATTTATTGAGCGCTTACTGTGTGCAGAGCACTGTACTAAGCGCTTGGGAAGTACAAGTTGGCAACATATAGAGACAGTCCCTACCCAACAGTGGGCTCACAGTCTAAAAGGGGGAGACAGAGAACAAAACCAAACATATTAACAAAATAAAATAACTAGAATAGATATGTACAAGTAAAATAAATAGAGTAATAAATATGTACAAACATATATACATATATACAAGTGCCCCAACAACTGCCTGATAGAGCTATTGGTAAGAGTCCTGCCATTAGTAGTGGTTTGCAGTCTCGACTGGCTTCACCATCCCGAATTTTCATTCATTCAATCGTATATATTGAGCGCTTACTGTGTGCAGAGCACTGGACTAAGCGCTTGGGTTGATCAGAGAGTAAAAATACACATTTTAAAGATGAAAATGGTATCACAACGGTGTCTGTTTTATGGAGTAAAATAGGAAGTGACTTTGCCGCTCGTCTGCTGCGTGACCTTGGGCAAGTCGCTTCACTTCTCTGTGCCTCAGTTCCCTCATCTGGAAAATGGGGATTTATTTATTTATTTATTTATTTATTTTATTTGTACATATCTATTCTATTTATTTTACTTTGTTAGTATGTTTGGTTTTGTTCTCTGTCTCCCCCTTTTAGACTGTGAGCCCACTGTTGGGTAGGGGCTGTCTCTGTGTGTTGCCAATTTGTACTTCCCAAGCGCTTAGTACAGTGCTCTGCACATAGTAAGCGCTCAATAAATACGATTGATGATGATGATGATGATGACTGTGAGCCCCGTGGGGCAGGGACAGTGCCCCACCTGATCTGCCCTGGCATTTAGAACAGCGCTTGACGCATAGTTAGCGCTTAACGAATACCGTCATCATCATCAGCTTTTAGACTGTGAGCCCGCTGGTGGGTAGGGACTGTCTCTGGATGTTGCCTACTTGTACTTCCCAAGCGTTTAGTCCAGTGCTCTGCACACAGTAAGCGCTCAATAAATACGATTGATTGATTGATTGATTGATCAGCGTCATCCACGCTCGCTAAACTCTGTGGCTACTGATAGCGGGAAGGTTTCTGCGAGGCAGTTGAGTGGTGGGCCTTTCCCTGACTTCCGCGTGTTCTGAACCGTCTAAGGAGCGGACTAGGAAGCTACTACGGGACCATCGGAGGCCCGTGCCCCTTCTTCAGCAGACAAGCCAGAGCCAGAGACAAATATCTTGCTCCTGGGAAGAATATATACACAAACCCAGGCAAGAAAGGCAGCGGATACGGGTGAGTGTTTCTCCACCTTCCCCCAAGCCTTTTTCAACCTCACGGGGTGTTCATTCACCCCACCAGGGCCGCCTGAACCCCCACGTCCTCAGTGTGGATTTTCCTTCCACAGGTATCCCAACCTCACCATCGGCAAGCAGCTTACGCACTCCTCGGATTTCTATGACACCGCCAAGGACAATCTGAAGGTAAAACAACGTGACGTCCCGTGTGGAAAATTGCGTGAGATGGAAGGCGTTTTTTTTCCCGGCTGTGGAGAGTTTAGCTTGTTAAAGACCAGCGTAGTTCATGGCTTTTAGACTGTGAGCCCACTGCTGGGTAGGGACTGTCTCTATATGGTGCCAACTTGTACTTCCCAAGCGCTTAGTACAGTGCTCTGCACACAGTAAGCGCTCAATAAATACGATTGATGATGATGGCCAAGATTAAGGGTTCCTCGTGGGGACGGGTGACTGATAAAAAATGCCAATCAATCGATCCCCCCCCGCCTTACCTCCTTCCCTTCCCCACAGCACCTGTATATATGTATATATGTTTGTACATACATATTTATTACTCTATTTATTTATTTATTTATTTATTTTACTTGTACATTTCTATCCTACTTATTTTATTTTGTTGGTATGTTTGGTTCTGTTCTCTGTCTCCCCCTTTTAGACTGTGAGCCCACTGTTGGGTAGGGACTGTCTCTATGTGATGCCAATTTGTACTTCCCAAGCGCTTAGTACAGTGCTCTGCACATAGTAAGCGCTCAATAAATACGATTGATTGATTGATTGATTTGTACGTATTTATTACTCTATTTATTTTACTTGTACATATCTATTCTATTTATTTTATTTTGTTAATATGTTTCATTTTGTTCTCTGTCTCCCCCTTCTAGACTGTGAGCCCACTGTTGGGTAGGGACCGTCTCTATGTGCTGCCAACTTGTACTTCCCAAGTGCTTAGTACAGTGCTCTGCACACAGTAAGCGCTCAATAAATACGACTGATTGATTGATCCATATTTATTGAGCACTTATCGTCTGCAGAGTACTTTACTAAGTGCTAGGGAGAGTACAATGTAACGGTAGACACGCTCCCTGCCCACAAGGAGCTTGCAGTCTAGATGGGAAGACGGACATTGGTATTAATAAATTACGCACGTGTGCATAAGTGCTGTGGGGCTGAGGGAGGGGTGAATAAAGGGGGTAAAGGAGAAGGGAGTGGAAGAAGAGGAAATGAGGGCTTAGTTAGGAAAGGCCCCTTGGAGATGTACTTTTAAATAAGGCTTTGAAGATGAGGAGAGTGATCATCCATTGGATATGAAGAGGGAGCTGGTCCCAGGCCACAGGCAGGATGAGGGATCAATCAATCAATCAATCGTATTTATTGAGCGCTTACTGTGTGCAGAGCACTGTACTAAGCGCTTGGGAAGTACAAGTTGGGAACATATAGAGACAGTCCCTACCCAATAGTGGGCTCACAGTCTAAAAGGCCTCTTGGAGATGTACTTTTAAATAAGGCTTTGAAGATGAGGAGAGTGATCGTCCATTGGATATGAAGAGGGAGGAGGCCACAGGCAGGATGAGGGATGGGTGAGGGGTGGGCAGTGAGAGACACAAGATTGAGGTTACAGGGAGTGGGTTTCTTATGGTATTTGTTGAGCGTTTACTAGGTGTCAGGCACTGTACTAGGCACTGGGGTACGTATAGGCTAATCAGGGTGGACACAGTCCCCGTCTCACATGGGGCTCACGGTCTTAATCCCCATTTTACAGATAAGGTAACGGAGGCACAGAGAAGTTAAGCGAGTTGCCCAAGGTTACACAACAGAGAAGTGGCGGAGCTGGGATTAGGACCCAGGCCTGTGCTCTAACCACTAGGCCATGCTTGAAGGGCCTTCCCTTCAAGGCCCTACTGAGAGCTCACCTCCTCCAGGAGGCCTTCCCAGACTGAGCCCCCTCCTTCCTCTCCCCCTCGTCCCCCTCTCCATCCCCCCCTTCTTACCTCCTTCCCTTCCCCACAGCACCTGTATATATGTATATATGTTTGTACATATTTATTACTCTATTTATTTATTTTACTTGTACATATCTATTCTATTTATTTTATTTTGTTAGTATGTTTGGTTTTGTTCTCTGTCTCCCCCTTTTAGACTGTGAGCCCACTGCTGGGTAGGGACTGTCTCTATATGTTACCAACTTGTACTTCCCAAGCACTTAGTGCAGTGCTCTGCACACAGTAAGTGCTCAATAAATATGATTGATGATGATGCTTTCCCAGTATGGTACAGTGCTCTGCACATAATAAGCGTTCAATAAATACCTTCGATTGTGTTCGTTGAGTGAGATGTGCTGAGCAGTGTGAATTGGAGGTGAGGTCACTGATAGCCCAGTTTGCATCCAGCCCGGTGCCTGGCCTACTGGGTGAGCTCGAGCCCGTCAGCCAACCTCTCTGAACCCCAACCTCCCCAACCACGGAATGAGGGACGTCATTTCTGCTCTCTTTCCTTTATTAGACTGTTTGGATCTGAGAGACAGAGACAGGGACTGAATCTGACCCGATCACCTGCAAAGTGCTTGGCCCACAGTAAGCACTGAATTGATACCGGGACTAACGGGAGCAGGGCAGGCCATGTTAGAGAGTGATGGCGCCGTTCGGGCACAGGCGAACTGAGCACTCTTAGTCTTCAGACCATCAGTGCTTTGCACGTAGTAAGCGCTAACAAATCATCATCGTCATCATCAATCGTATTTACTGAGCGCTTACTGTGTGCAGAGCACTGGACCAAGCGCTTGGGAAGTACAAGATGGCAACACATAGAGACGGTCCCTACCCAACAGCGGGCTCACAGTCTAAAAGGGGGAGACAGAGAACAAAACCAAACATACTAACAAAATAAAATTAATAGAATAGATATGTACAAGTAAAATAAATAGAGTAACAAATATGTACAAACATATATACAGGTGCTGTGGGGAAGGGAAGGAGGTAAGATGGGGGGGGTGGAATGCCATCATTATTATTATTAACTAGGCCACTGGCCTGGTCAGACAAAGGCCAGAAAAATCTGGCAGGCTCATGTCCAGCCTTACCTGTTCCTTGGGTCTCTTATCTCTCTCTCTTTCTCTCTTTCTCTCAACATTGGGCAAGTCACAACTTCTCTGGGCCTCAGTCACCTCACCTGTAAAATGGGGGTTAAGGCTGTGGACCTTATGTGGGACAGGGACTCCCAGACTGAGCCCCTTCCTTCCTCTCCCCCTCGTCCCCCTCTCCATCCCCCCCCATCTTACCTCCTTCCCTTCCCCACAACACCTGTATATATGTATATATGTTTGTACATATTTATTACTCTATTTATTTATTTATTTTATTTGTACATATCTATTCTATTTATTTTATTTTGTTAGTATGTTTGGTTTTGTTCTCTGTCTCCCCCTTTTAGACTGTGAGCCCACTGTTGGGTAGGGACTGTCTCTATATGTTGCCAACTTGGACTTCCCAAGCGCTTAGTACAGTGCTCTGCACATAGTAAGTGCTCAATAAATACGATTGATGATGATGATGATGATTAGCCGGTATCTACCCCAGCACTTAGAACAGTTCTTGACACACAGTAAGCACTTAAATACCATTATTATTACCCCCACCCCCCTGCAGTCAGGAATAAACCACTCTTCCCAGAGACACAAGCCTAAGTGTCATTTGCCCGAACAAATGGAAACCAATGGGGAAACCTGTGTGATTCAAATACCATCATTATTATTATTTTGTTGGGTAGGGACCGTCTCTATATGTTGCCAACTTGTACTTCCCAAGCGCTTAGTACAGTGCTCTGCAAACAGTAAGCGCTCAATAAATACGATTGAATGAATGAATGAATCTAGTACAGTGCTGGGCACTCAGTAAGCTCTCAGTAAATACCATTGATTGATTGGTTGTTAAATTCTCCCCCTTTTAGACTGTGAGCCCACTGTTGGGTAGGGACCGTCTCTATATGTTGCCAACTTGTTCTTCCCAAGCGCTTAGTACAGTGCTCTGCACACAGTAAGCGCTCAATAAATACGATTGATGATGATGATTCCTGGGAACTCAAGGTTGGGACCTCGGGCTCGGCCCGGAACTTGGCCAGAGGGAAAGAATTTCGCTCCTAGGAGAGCGTCAACGAACTAAATCCATCTGAGGCCGAGACGGAGGCTTGAATTGAAACAGGGCTCGCTTCAGTTTAGTGAGCTAGAGAAGCGGCATGGCCAGATGGAACGAGCATGAGCCTGGGATTCAGAGGACCCGGGTTCGGACACCGGGGCTGTGTGTCCTTGGGCAAGTCGCTTCACTTCTCTGTGCTTCCGTTTCCTCATCTGTAAAATGGGGATTCAATAGCTGGTCTCCCCCGCTACTTGGACTGTACAGCACTGTACTTAGTACAGTGCTCTGCACACAGTAAGTGCTCAGTAAGTACGATGGATTGATTCATTGATTGTCTGAGCTAATTATCTTGTATCCCCTCCACCTTACCTCCTTCCCCTCCCCACAGCACCTGTATATATGTATATATGTTTGTACGTATTCATTACTCTATTTTATTTGTACATATTTATTCTATTTATTTTATTTTGTTAATATACTTTGTTTTGTTGTCTGTCTCCCCCTTCTAGACTGTTGGGTAGGGACCGTCTCTATATGTTGCCAACTTGTACTTGCCAAGCGCTTAGTACAGTGCTCTGCACACAGTAAGCGCTCAATAAATATGAGTGAATGAGTACTGTGCTTTGCATAGCGCTTGGTACAGTGCTTTGCACAGGGTAAGCGCTCAATAAATACTACTGAATGAATGAACATAGAAAACATTTAACAAATACCGTGTTGCCAACTGTACTTGCCAAGCGCTCAGTACAGTGCTGTGCACACAGTAAGTGCTCAATAAATATGATTGAATGAATGAATGAATGAGTACTGTGCTTTGCATAGCGCTTGGTACAGTGTTTTGCACACGGTAAGCGCTCAATAAATACTACTGAATGAATGAACATAGAAAACATTTAACAAATACCGTGTTGCCAACTGTACTTGCCAAGCACTCAGTACAGTGCTGTGCACACAGTAAGTGCTCAATAAATATGATTGAATGAATGAATGAGTACTGTGCTTTGCATAGCGCTTGGTACAGTGCTCAATAAATACTACTGAATGAATGAACATAGAAAACACTTAACAAATACCATTCTTATTATTATCGGGGTGGGTAAGCGAGCTGCCAACAGGTCACCCGTCGTGTGCCCGATTTTCAGAAAGAGATGGAAGCCCACCGCAGCCGGCTCAAAGGGACCGCTTTCAAGCTGAACCTGCACCCAAAGGAATACTTCAACCCCAACCCTTATTTCCTGGAAAACCCTCTGCCCCCACTGAAGAAGCGAGAGAAGGCCAAACACACGGGTCTGCCATTTAAACCAACTTCACCCCCTAAAAAGGTGGGCTGCGGGCATCACTGGGGTCGGGTCACGGGGCAGACATCAAGCGCAGAAAGACAAATGGTCAGTGCCCCAGGATGGCCAGAGGAGTTGAGATGGTTTCTCCCAGATAATAATAATAATAATGGCATTTATTAAGCGCTTACTATCTGCAAAGCACCGTTCTAAGCGCTGGGGAGGTTACAAGGTGATCAGGTTGTCCCATGGGGGGGCTCACAGTCTTCAAGCGCTCAATAAATACGATTGATTGATTGATTGATTGATTCATCCCCATTTTACAGATGAGGGAACTGAGGCCCAGAGAAGTGAAGTGACTTGCCCAAAGTCACACAGCTGGCAAGTGGCAGAGCTGGGATTAGAACGCACAACCTCTGACTCAGTCAATCAATCAATCAATCGTATTTATTGAGCACTTACTGTGTGCAGAGCACTGTACTAAGCGCTTGGGAAGTCCAAGTTGGTAACATATATAGACAGTCCCTACCCAACAATGGGCTTACAGTCTAGAAGGGGGAGACAGAGAACAAAACCAAACATACGAACAAAATAAAATAAATGAATAGATATGTACAAGTAAAATAAATAAACAGAATAATAAATATGTACAAACATATATACATATATACAGAAAACTAATGGTACAAATTCAACTCTACCAAGTAGAGAAGCAGCGTGGCTCAGTGGAAAGAGCCCGGGCTTTGGAGGCAGAGGTCATGGGTTCAAATCCAGGCTCTGCCAACCGTCAGCTGGGTGACTTTGGGCAAGTCACTTCTCTGGGCCTCAGTTACCTCATCACATCTAGAGAAGCCCGTGCTCTTTCCACCAAGCCACGCTGCTTCTAGCAGAAGGCGGGTGGGGTGGAGAAGGTGGGCAGTCCACAGCAGCTACAAAAATCCAATGGGATAGTGTAAGGATTATGATAAAACCCTCTTCCCATCCCCTGGGAAGCAGCGTGGCCTAGGGGAAAGAGCATGGGCCTGGGATTCAAAGGACCTGGCTTCTAAATCCTGGCTCCTCTACATGCCTGTTGTGAATTTAAGCAAGTCATTTCACTTCTCTGGGCCTCAATGCCCTCATCTGTAAAATGGGGACTAAGACTGTGAGCCCCATCTGGGACAGGGACCATGTCTAACCCGGTTATCCTATATCTACTACAGCGCTTAGGACAGCGCTTGGCACATAGAGAAGCAGCGTGGCTCAGTGGGAAGAGCACAGGCTTGGGAGTCAGAGCTCATGGGGTTCCGCCACTTGTCAGCTGTGTGACTTTGGGCAAGTCACTTCACTTCCATGAGCCTCAGTTACCTCATCTGGAAAATGGGGATTAAGACTGTGAGCCCCATGTGGGACAACCTGATCACCTTGTATTCCCCCCAGCGCTTAGAACAGTGCTTCACACATAGTAAGCACTTAACAAATACCATCATCATCATTATTATTATTATAGTAAGCACTCAACAAATACCATTATTATTATTAGGGCCAACCAAGGACGTTTGGGTACGTGTGTGTTTTGGGGGCTGTTTTCGGGGGGTTGGGGGGCATGTGTGATGGGGGTTAGAATAGACTTGATAAACAGCCATAGTTATTTTCAGGACTCTCACTGGGCCATTCGTGGAACATGCCAAGTGGTTCCTGGGCCGGAAATATTCCCTGCTGATGGCAGAGCCCTAGCAGGCAGAGCCAGGATACAGCTCAGGTCTCCCGATTCCCAGAGAATGAGCAGGGAAGTGGGCAGAGTTGGCACCAGGTTCCTGCTAGCCCCTGGGGCCAGGCTCTCCTGCTTCCTCCCAGATCTTCCCTTAGCAGCTCGGAAGACCCTCGCGGGCATTTTACCAGCAAGCTGCATTTTCCGTTTGTCCTTCAGCCAGGTGGCATGAAAGCTGGCACGTTTGACCCGTACCCTGCCCATTCCAATGAACCTTTTTCGGTGAAACCACCCCAAACCATCGCGAAGAAATCAGGAAAGATCTTCCACCCTCCCAGTGGGCCCAAAAGCAGACCAATCTCCAGTATAATGGCCACCAACATCAAAAAGTAAGTTGAGTCTTGGCCCTGGGGAGTTGCCGGGGAGGGGTGGAAGGGTGGCAGAAGGAATTCTCCCTGGAAGCTGTGGGCTTCCCGGGATGGTTAGTCCGGAAAGCCGAGCCCGGGCTCAGGAAGGATACGTAGAGGAACCCTAACGCAGATCCAGTGGACACCCTCTCCCCGCCCCTCCTCCCTTTCTCCGCGCTTCTTCCTCCTACCTGGGAGCCCTTTCCTCTCCCCACACATCCCGGCTTTAGTAGGAGCAGTGGTGATGGCATGTACTGAATGCCCACGGGGTGCGGTGCACTGGACTGAGCACCCGGAGGACACGGCGGAGCTCAGGGCCACACTGAGGCTTGGGAGAGGGTTGAGCCGGAGGCACCAAAGCCTGGGGATGCTGAATCGGCCTGCATCATCCAGGCACGCGAACAAAGCGGTTTCTTTCCTGCAAGGAGAAGCCCTGGTTAGTCAGAACTCTCGTTTTTCTCTCCATTGACCCCTAGCCCTCATCCTGCCTCCGGCCTGGATCATCCTCCCTCCCCAAATCCAACAGACAGTGACTCCCCCCCTCTTCCAAGCCTTATTGAAAGCCCACCTCCTCCAAGAGGCCTTCTCAATCTAAACCCTCCTTTCCTCTTCTCCCACTCCCTTCTCCGTCCCCCTGACTTGCTCCCTTTGTTCCTCCCCTCTCCCAGCCCCATGGTACTTATATATGTAGCTGTAATTTATTTGTACTGATGTTTTCTCTCCCGCTCTAGTCTATAAGCTCGTTGTGGGCAGGGAATGTATCTGTTTACAGCAGTGCTGTACTCTCCCAAAGTGCTTCTGCACAAAGTGCTCAATAAATACAGTTGAGTCAATCAATCAATCGTATTTATTGAGCGCTTACTGTGTGCAGAGCACTGTACTAAGCGCTTGGGAAGTACAAGTTGTCAACATATAGAGACGGTCCCTACCCAACAGTGGGCTCGCAGTCTAGAAGGGGGACTAGATGCGGGGGGTTGGGGAAATAATAATAATAATAATGAATGGGCAGACTGAATCTAGCAGGGAAGGTACGCACTTCTCTCTCGCTTCCTCGTCCCGGGTCATTCGGTTTCTCACATCAAGGCCTCCCGGCCAGTCAGAAGCACTGAAATCATCAGATTCAAACCATTTTCAGGATTTTTTCACGGTCATAAAAAAAGGTGAAGTTGATGTATAGACGTTGAATAATACCTATCAATCAATCAATCGTATTTATTGAGTGCTTACTTTGTGCAGAGCACTGTACTAAGCGCTTGGGAAGTACAAGTTGGCAACATATAGAGACAGTCCCTACCCAACAGAAGCAGCGTGGCTCAGTGGAAACAGCCCGGGCTTTGGAGTCAGAGGTCAGGGGTTCAAATCCCGGCTCCGCCACTTGTCAGCTGGGTGACTCTGGGCAAGTCACTTCACTTCTCTGGGCCTCAGTTCCCTCATCTGTAAAATGGGGAACTGTGAGCCCTATGTGGGACAACCTGATCACCTTGTAACCTCCCCAGCGCTTAGAACAGTGCTTTGCACATAGTAAACGCTTAATAAATGCCATTAAAAAAAAAAAAAAAAACCAGTGGGCTCACAGTCTAAAAGGGGGAGACTGAGAACAAAACCAAACATACTAACAAAATAAAATAAATAGAATAGATAGGTACAAGTAAAATAAATAGAGTAATAAATATGTACAAACATATATACGTATATGCAGGTGCTGTGGGGAAGAGAAGGAGGTAAGATGGGGGGGATGGAGGGGGGACGAGGGCCTATACCTAGGCCTTTACAATGCAGTACGGTATAGTGGATGGAGCACGAGCCCGAGAGTCAGAAGGTCACGTGCTCTAATTCTGGCTCCGCCACGTCGGCTGTGTGACCTTGGGCAAGTCACTTCACCTCTCTGTGCATCAGTTACCTCACCTGGAAAACGGGGATTCAATAGCTGGCCTCCCTCCTACTTCAACTGACACTGTATGCGCCATGTGGGACAGCGACTGTGTCCAACCCGATTTGCTGGTGTCCACCCCAGTGCTTGGCACAAAGTAAGCACTTAATACCACATTTATTAACAAATACCATAATGGTTTTATGATGCCTACAGCCACCAAGTTAACATGTCTGTTTTGCTTTTAAATTTCAGATCATTAAATGCAGTGAATTACAAGAACGCAACTATGATCTCCTATTAGCACCGAAGAGAGCGGGGACGCCTGGCCCGGTGGTAGAAATCGATGAACAATTTGTAGTCACTGTCTGAATGAAATTAAACAACGGGAAGCCTGTGGACGTGACCAATTTAGTCTTCATCTTTTTTCTTGTTCATGATGTTTTTTATAAATAAATGTTATTAATGGCTGTTTATAAAGTGGAAATGGATTAATGCTGGGTTTTTTTATTTGAAGGAAGTAGAATCAGATCAAAAGAACTCATTGTTTGGAACTTGCAAAGCTGTAAAATCACACATCTCCAAGAGACCTTCCTTGACTAAACCCTCATTTCCTTTTCTCCCACTCCCTTCTGTGTCACCCTTATATTTGGTGTCACCCTTATACTTGGTTTCACATCCTTTATTCACCCTTCCCTCAGCCCCACAGCACCTATGCACAAATGTAATTAATTTATTATTAATATTAATGTCTGTCTCCCCCTCTAGACTGCAAGCTTGTTGTGGGCAGGTAATGTGTCTACCAATTATGTTATATTGTACTCTCCCAAGAGCCTTCTACAGTGCTCTGCACACTGTAAGCACTCAATAAATATGATTGATTGACTTTTTTGGCCCCTAATGTTTGTGCTGGGGAATTCTGGGTTCCGAGGGTTGTCGGTGGAAGGAGAGATACCATCCCGAAATTTGTTCCCCGTTCCTGGACATAGTAAACAACGAGCTTTATGGGGAATGGAGATTTATTAATTTTTTATGGTATTTGTTAGGCACTTACTATGTCATCATTTCTGTCATTAGCAATCAGAGTCCATGTCTCTGGACATACCTAATAGATCAGCGCTTAGTACAGTGCTCTGCACACAGGAAGCGCTCAATAAATACGATTGATGATGATGATCAGAAAATATTTTGCTGTTGCTGACCCCTCTAAAAACTTCAAGTGATAAATGACCAACCAGCAGAAACTCTTGTATTTTGGAGGACGCTCCGGCATTATTGCCGTTTCCATCTGGACCTGCTCCCCTCTCTGCCTTCTAGACTGTGAGCCCGTTGTTGCCTCTATATGTTGCCAATTTATACTTCCCAAGCACTTAGTACAGTGCTCTGCACACGGGAAGCGCTCAATAAATACAATTGAATGAATAAGCCTCTGTCTGTCTTGTGACATATGGTTGAGTGGACATTTTCTGGTCTGGTTATGGCAAGACGGAGACCTAAAAGTGTACAAAACCTTGAAGAGAACAAGCCCCAGTCACATGGCTGAGGAGGACCTCTTTCTCTTCCTCTCCCTCTTTCAAGAGACTGGGAAGGACCTCTTTCTCGTCCCTTCTCTCTCTCTCTTTCAAGATGTTAAATTTGTGACCTTAGAAGTCAGTTGCAGAGTAGAACTGCATGTTGTATTGTCCCAGGAAAATCTTACTTAGGGCCCTCGTGAACCGCACGCCTCACAGGCAGAAAGACAAGCTCATACCTTCTAGGACACCCAACTTTCCCTCAATTTGTGACCTTGTCCTGGGGTTGCTCCCCTGCCTCAGTCAGGTACCCCCAGAGTTGCTTGATGGCCCAGGTAAATGCTTGCCACCCGGCAACACCTTCCCCTGGTCTCATTCTTGCCAGTCCACTCTTCTGGTCACCCTGTCGACCCGACCTCGGGCAGAACCTCCACGTGGCCAACGTTCAAGCTTAGGTCGTACACTTCTGTGCCAGACTGGTCAGCAGGCTAGTGAGGAAATTTGGGGTTTGGGCTAGAGAGAGAGGTTGGTCTGCCCATCCCAAGCCCGCGGCCAGGGAAGGTGAGACCTCTTCCAGTGAACACACAATCCGCTGCCCCTCCGTGCAGCTCCTACTTGCAACAAAGTCTGGCCTTGGACATTAGGTGAACCCAACTCCCGCATCCAGTTACAAACCTGGATGAAAGGATGGAGAGGGATTGAACCAGAAAAGATCCAGAGATCTGAACAATAATAATAATAATAAATATGGTATTTGTTCAGTGCTTATTGTGTGCTAGGCGCCGTACTAAGCGCTGGAACAGATACAAAGTAATCAGGTTGGACACAGTCCCTGTCCCGTGTGGGGCTCACAGTCTCAATCACAGTCTGAATCCGCTGCCTCGGCTCTCTCCAGACCCTAAAGCCTCCTGACTCTTCTTCCTACCCGGAGGGGGACACAGCAGAAACTCCCACTGAGGTCGTAATGAGTATCCTTATAATGCTAAATATTCCCATAAGTAATTTGGGGGGATTTAAAAGAAAAAAAATAAGGAAAATTGATTTTTAAATAGGGTGTGAAAATTTATTAGCATTTCTTTGAAGAAAGATCTGACTGCAGTTTAACTGGAATGCCTGGGAGAAAAAAAAAAAAAGATAGTTTCTTTTTAAGTGAGGAAGTTCTTGAGAAATTATTATTAATGACAATAATAATTGTATTTTTTAAGTTCTTACTATGTGTTAAGCACTGAACCAAGCACTGGAGTAGATACAAGAAAATCAGGTCAGACCCAGTCCCTGTCCCGTGTGGGCTCACAGTCTAAGAGGGAGGGAAATCAGGTTTTAACCTCAATTTTAGGAGAAGCAGCATGGCTTAGAGGAAAGAGCCAGGGCTTGGGAGTCAGAGGTTGTGGGTTCTAATTCTGGCTCCCCCACTTGACAGCTGTGTGACCTTGAGCAAGTCACTTCGCTTCTCTGTGCCTCCTATGTAAAACACGGATTAAGTTGGTAAGCCCCATGTTCAATCATTCAATCGTATGGAGTGCTTACTGTGTGCAGAGCACTGTACTACGTGCTTGGGAGAGTTCAATACAATCTGTGGGGCAGGGACTGTGTCCAACCCAATTAGCTTGTATCTATTCCAGTGCTTAGATCCAGGACCCGGCTCCGCCAATTGTCAGCTGTGTGACTTTGGGCAAGTCACTTAACTTCTCTCTGTTCCTCAGTTACCTCATCTGTAAAATGGGGATTAAGACTGTGAGCCCCACATGGGACAACCAACCTGATCACCTTGTATCCTCCCCAGCGCTTAGAACAGTGCTTTGCACATAGTAAGCGCTTAACAAATGCCATTATTATTATTATTACCCTTTGTCTGTCTGCCCAGGATCACAGGGTCGTCGTTAACCGCCCCCAGAACCTCAACCACTGCCTCTTTCCCCCTTCCCCATCTCTCGGGCGGCCAAGGCCAGAGACTAGTTGTGACTTCCCTTCCCTCATTTCCTCTTCTCCCTCTCCCTTCTGTGTCACCCTTGCACTTGGATTTGTACCATTTATTAATAATAATAATAATAATATTGGTATTTAACTGCTATGTGCCAAGCACTATTCTAAGCGCTGGGGTAGATACAAGGTCATCAGGTTGTCCCACGTGGGGCTCACAGTCTTAATCCCCATTTTACAGATGAGGTAACAAGCACAGAGAAGTTAAGTGACTTGCCCAAGGTGACACAGCTGACAAGTGGTGAAGGTGGGATTAGAACCCATGTCCTCTGACTCCCAAGCCCGTGCTCTTTCCACTAAGCCACGCTGCTTCTTTATTCACCCATCCCACAACCCCATAACACTTACTGTACTTCCCAAGCGCTTAGTACAGTGCTCTGCACACAGTAAGCGCTCAATAAATACGATTGATGATGATGATGATATACATATCTGTAATTCTTTTTTTTATATATTAATGACTGCCTCCCCCTCTAGACTGTAAGCTCATTGTGGGCAGAGTCTACCAACTCTGTTACATTGTACTCTCCCAAGCGCTTAGTACAGTGCTCTCCACATAGTAAGTGCACAATAAATAGAACTGATTGAGTGCCTAGCACCTAGTAAGCACTTAACAAATATTATAATAATGACACGAATACTATTACTACTAGTAATGATAATGATGGTATTTGTTAAGCACTTATAATGTGCCAGACACCATATTAGCATAAAATAATCAGGTCAAAGATAGTTCCTGTCCCATATAGAGCTCATAGTCTTTAGAATACCACCTTGTACTAGTCTAAAATTTTTTTTTGGGGGGGGGGTTATCAAAATAAAAGTAATACCCTAATCATTCTATAGTAAAGAATTCCAGTGAAAAATTCAGAACGATATAGTGCCCAGACAGATTGGAACAAACCCAAGTGTACTAAGCCAACTCTTCGGTGCACACCTTCTGAAGTTTTTGGCTTGGAGGCTGGCTTTTCTTCACAGCTCCCGATAGACTTTTCAAACCAATATTTCTTCTTTCTTGAAATGTAACCCAGTTTGACTGAATCACCGTACTGGAGGGAAATGTCATCACTTAGAAGGCGGTAGTCTCCGCCGAAATGTCTCATTTGGAACTGCAACGCATCCTTCTCGTTTTCCACAGTCCGTAAGCAGTTTTCCAGGAGGAGCTTGTCTTCCATAAGCCTCCGGACGTTGCTTTCACACTCCAGGTTTTCTTGGACGCGTTTCTTTAGTTCTTCGTTTAGCATCCGGTTGTTGGCTTGGAGATCCATCACCATCTCTGAAAGTACCTCACATTCCCTGCCCACATCAGACAGGCCGTTCTTGAAAATGCTGGTTTCCGCTTTCGCGTTTTGCAGTTCTGCCCGCAGTTTCTCCGCTGCGCTGGCCTGGGGCAACCAGGCATCTCCAGACTCTGTCTCCAGTTTCTGCCTTGCCAAGCCCCGATGCCGCAGCGTGGCTTCCAAGTTCACTTTCTCCTCCGTTATCGCCCGCATCTTCAGGAGGAGAGCCTCTCGTTCTGATCGCGCGACGCTCTTTTCTTCTTGCAGTTGCTGTAAAGCCGTCTGATTTTTTTCCAGTTCCTTTTCGAGGGCGGTCTTTTCCATCGCAAGCTGCTCCGCTCTCCTCTCTAGTTTCTGATTTTCCTCGCACAACAAGGAAGCGTTTTTCTTTGCGGCGGCTACGGCTTCGTTCAGCCTCTCGTTTTCTTCAACCGCTCCTGCCTTCTCGTTTTGAACGGTCTCCTTTTTACTTTTCAGGTCTTCTATGGTCTGCATCAGGTGCTGTTTCTCAGTACAGCGCTGGTGGCTTTCCGCTTCCAGAGTTTTATTTTGCCACTGAAGTTCCTTGTAGCTCTTTATTAACTTGGCCAGTTCTTGGGCACAGCCCCTACTGCCTTCTTCGGCTTTAGCCAACCTGACCTGAAGATCTTTCTTACTTCCTACTAACTGCCCGATTGTCTTCTCGTATTCTGCATTTTTCTCTCTCACAGATTTCATCATGTCAACCAGGGGCTTGATGTTCATCTTTAGAGTTAGATTTTCACCCTCTAATTCCAACAGCTTCTTCTGGGCTTGCGTGGCTTCTTTAAGGGAACTCTGCAATTGCTGGATTTTGGCAATGTACTGATCGGTCCTAGTTTTGACCGTGTCGGATGCCTCGTTTTCTGGTTCTGCAGAACTCGGTTTCTGCTTCTCTCTATCTATGGCATGTTTTGAGCTATCAACTAGGGAGGAAGGGTCCTTTGGCCCCTGGCAGGCTAAAGGGAAAACCCCTAAATAGTCTTCTGCTTGCATAGTTACATGGCCAAGATCTGACAAACCATCTCTCTCGGCTATCCGCCCACATTCACGGCAAAGGTGCATGCTGCTTCCTTTAAGGGCAACAATAACAGAATTTAATTTCTTTATCGAAGCCTCGAATTCCGAAACTCTCCCGGATTGTGTGCCATTTGGTGTCTCTCTCGTAGTTCTACAACTTTCTCTCACAGCCTTTTCTGTATGCTTTTTGAACGGGCCTTCTGAACTCTCACCCTGAGCTCCTGTAACATGTTTTAAGGTCCGAAGGTCCGATCCAAGTATAAGATCCTTTTCCTGTGACTTTTGAGACCCTTCTTTCGCTAGTTTGGCAGATCCGCACATGCCTTCCAAGTCTTCCCAGAGTTCGGGCGTGGGAAAAGGCAGAATTTTCTTCGATTCATCCAAAATGATTTTCGCAGTAGAGGTCACCAGGCTTTGATTCGGGAAAGGCTGAATGCTATCGAGGTTGTCACAATCTTTCAATCCACTGCATTTTTCTGAAGGGCTCCCAATTTTTACCAAAGTCTCCGTCTTCCTAATTGAGATATCTTTTAGTGGGATGTAGGTTGGATTATTCATGCCTTGGATGAAGTTACCAGCAACAGAATTAGACTTTTTTCCCTCAGAGGGAGCCAGGTTGAATTTTTCAAAATAAGAAGTTTTCTCCTTGGAAAGACCACCTTCTGAATTCTCTTTAGGCTAACACAAAGGACATGATGTAAGAGGCTATTAGTCAGATTATTAGTCATTACCCAAACCACCTGATTTGTGGTGGGAATCTATGTGACAAGCCCAACTGGGCATAACTGACCTATTTCTGTTATTATTATCACTATTATATTCCTACTATTATTATTGTATTCATTTAGCACTTACTATGCATCAGGCACTGTACTAAGCGCTGGGGTGGCTACAAGCAAATTGGATTGGACACAGTCGCTGTCCCATATGGGGCTCACAGTCTCTATCCCCATTTTCAGATGAGGAAACTGAGGCACAGAAAAGTTAAGTCACTTGCCCAAGGTCACACAGCAGACAAGTGTGGCTCAGTAGGAAAGAGCCCGGGCTTTGGAGTCAGAGGTCGTGGGTTCAAATCCCGGCTCTGCCAATTGTCAGCTGTGTGACTTTGGGCAAGTCCCTTAACTTCTCTGTGCCTCAGTTACCTCATCTGTAAAATGGGGATTAAGACTGTGAGCCTCACCAGCGACAACCTGATCAACCTGGTAACCTCCCCAGCGCTTAGAACAGTGCTTTGCACATAGTAAGCACTTAATAAATGCATTATTATTATTATTATTATTATTTAAGTGGTGGAGTCAGGATTAGAACCCATGACCTACTGACTCCCAGGCGAGTGCTCTATCCACTACAGCATACTGCTTCTCCTATCTCTGGAGCACAGAATGCATTTATGGCATTAAAGTCTAAACCCAAGAAGTTTTCAGAAAATCTAATTAGGTACGTTTCATTACTAGTATGTAAGCTCCTCCTCTAAGCTATGTGTCTACCAACTTTGTTTTTTATCATTTAATTTGTCACTGGTAATCAATCAATAGTATTTACCGAGCGTTTACTATGTGACAAGCACTGTATTAAACCTTGGGAGAGTACAGTACAGAGTTGGAAGGCATTTCCCTGCCAGAAATGAGTTTACAGTCTAGATTCTGTTGTAATGCCCTCCCCTAAGCACTTAGTATATAGTACTTTGCACAGAAAGTGCTTCTTTCAAGGTATTTGTTAAGCACTTACTATGTGCCAGGCTAAGCACTGAAGCAGCGTGGCTCAGTGGAAAGAGCCCGGGCTTTGGAGTCAGAGGTCACGGGTTCAAACCCCAGCTCCGCCAATCGTCAGCTGTGTGACTTTGGGCAAGCCACTTAACTTCTCTGTGCCTCAGTTACCTCATCTGGAAAATGGGGATTAAGACTCTGAGCCCCACGTGGGACAACCTGATCACCTTGTAACCTCCCCAGTGCTTAGAACAGTGCTTTGCACACAGTAAGTGCTTAATAAATGCCATCATTATCAGTGCTTAGAACAGTGCTTTGCACATAGTAAGCACTTAACAAATGCCACCATCATCATCATCATCACTGGGGGAGAAACAAGGTAATCATTCATTCATTTATTCAATCGTATTTATTGAGTGCTTACTGTGTGCAGAGCACTGTACTAAGTGCTTGGGAAGTACAAGTTGGCAACATATAGGAACGGTCCCTACCCAACAGCGGGCTCACAGTCTAGAAGGGGGAGACAGACAACAAAACAAAACATATTAACAAAATAAAATAAATAGAATAAATATGTACAAGTAAAATAGAGTAATAAATATGTACAAACATATATACATATATACAGGTGCTGTGGGGAGGGGAACGAGGTAAGGTGGGGGATGGGGAGGGGAGATTGGACAAACTGGACAAAAATCAGATTGGACAAAGTCCATGTCCCATGTGAAGCTCACAGTCTTAATCCCCATTTTACAGATGAGGTAACTGAAGCACAGAGAAGTCAAACGACTTGCCCAAGGTCACAGAGCAGATATGTGGCAGACCTGGAATTAGAATCAGGTCCCTTTTGACTGTGCTTTATCCACTAGGCCATGCTAATTCTGAGAACCAAATGCCCAGCTACTTTTTGTTAAAAAAAAACCCCCAATATTTGGTAAGTATTGTTCTACGGCCTGGGGGAAATATAAATTAATTAGATCAGACACAGCCTCTGCCCCACATGGGGCTCACAGCCTAAGTAGGAGGGAGAATACGTATCAAACTCCCTTTTTACAGATGAGGAAACTGAGGCACAGGGCAGGGAAGTGACTTGCCCAAGGTCACACAGCAGGTTAATGGAAGAGCTGGGATTAGAACCCAAGCACTCTGACTCTCCTTCCACTAGACCATGCTGCTTTTAGGGCGCAGTGATAGTCATCATCATCATCAATCGTATTTATTGAGCGCTTACTATGTGCAGAGCACTGTACTAAGCGCTTGGGAAGTACAAATTGGCAACATATAGAGACAGTCCCTACCCAACAGTGGGCTCATAGTCATCCTTGTCATTGCCTCCCCACCCCCAGTGCAACCTGGGCCTGGGGAAGAATTGGACTGAACCACAAGTTGACTTTGGAAACCCCTGAATTCCCCATCAAGCCGATGGTTTCCGAGAGGGAATTGGGTTAGGAAACATACCAAGATCCTTTCAGCTGGCGGGCTGGAGAGCAAAATCTTTTCGGAACAGATCTGAGGATACTCCATCTCCACAATATTTTTACTGAGTATTTCACTGATTTCAGACTGTACCTGAAAATGTATTCGGAACATCGGTTTCTCGGAACAGATTTAGAACGTGATCGATGGACAGGAACACTTTGGAATGCTACATTTTTGAAAGCTATACCATTGAAAAATATGAATGACTACTATATTTATTTTATTTTGTTAGTGTGTTTGTTTTGTTCTCTGTCTCCCACTTTTAGACTGTGAGCCTACTGTTGGGTAGGGACTGTCTCTATATGTTGCCAACTTGGACTTCCCAAGCGCTTAGTACAGTGCTCTGCACATAGTAAGCGCTCAATAAATACGATTGAGGATGATATTAATTTCAAAGCAAGCAATCTCCAGGTTCTAGGTACCTAAAGTTCCCCTCACCCAATTATTTGATTATAACATCCATAAAGCTTGTATAAAATTTACCGAGGCTCCTGACACTTAGGGGGTGTCTCCCAAGCTTCGGGGACCCCCTTCGTGTGGGCCTGTCTTGGTCTGTCAGTCTCATTTGGGAACCTGGAGCTAGTTTTAGAACAGAGATCTCAGGATGGGGACTTGGGTCAGGCCCTCTCCTCTAAAGCCTCCAGTGGTTGTCCATCCGCCTCAACATAATAATAGTAATAATAATAATAATAATAATAATAATAATAATAATGGTATTTGTTAAGCACTTACTATGTGCAAAGCACTGTTCTAAGCGCTGGGGAGGTTACAAGGTGATCAGGTTGTCTGACGGGGGGGCTTACAGTTTTAATCCCCATTTTACAGATGAGGTAACTGAGCCCAGAGAAGTGAAGTGACTTGCTCAAAGTCACACAGCTGACAGTTGGCGGAGTCGGGATTTGAACCCATGACCTCTGACTCCAAAGCCCGGGCTCTTTCCACTGAGCCACGCTGCTTCTCATAAAACAGAGATTCCTCACCACTGGCTTTAAAGCACTCAATCAGCTCGCCCCCATCTCCTACCTCACCTCCCTCATCTCCTAATAATAATAATAATAATAAGCAATCAATCGTATTTCTTGAGCGCTTACTGTGTGCAGAGCACTGTACTAAGCGCTTGGGAAGTACAAGTTGGCAACATATAGAGACAGTCCCTAACCAACAGTGGGCTCACAGTCTAAAAGGGGGAGACAGAGAACAAAGCCAAACATACTAACAAAATAAAATACAATAGATATGTACAAGTAAAATAAATAGAGTAATAAATATGTACAAACATATATACATATACACAGGTGCTGTGGGGAAGGGAAGGAGGTAAGATGGGGGGGATAGAGAGGGGGACGAAGGGGAGAGGAAGGAAGGGGCTCAGTCTGGGAAGGCCTCCTTCCCAGTAATAATAATAATGGCATTAAGCGCTTACTATGTGCAAAGCACTGTTCTAAGCGCTGGGGAGTTACAAGGTGATCAGATTGTCCCACAGAGGGGCTCACAGTCTTAATCCCCATTTTACAGATGAGGTAACTGAGGCCCAGAGAAGTGACTTGTCCAAAGTCACACAGCTGACAATTGGCGGAGCTGGGATTTGAACCCATGACCTCTGACTCCAAAGCCCGGGCTCTTTCCACTGAGCCACACTGCTCAGTGGAGAAGCAGTTTGGCTTCTCTAATGCAGCCCAAGCCGAGGTGGCCAAGAGTGGCGGGCCAAATGACCCCTGAGGTGGCTGAGGGCGGCAGGGCCGGTGCAATCGATCGACTTCTGCTGCAGCAGGAACCCCCTGAAGATTGGCACTGGAAAGTCTGACCCCTTTGACTGGGCATCCTGATGTGCCAGTGGCCCAACTAATGGAGGGAATGTTGTACAGGAGCACGGTGGGGATGGACAGAGAGGGAAGGGAGAGGAGGGGTGAAAACAAAACAACTCAAATAGACCCAGCAGGAGTGAATCTGAATTAGTCTAGATCCTCTGCCTCCTGGAAAGTAATAATCAAAGCCCTACTGAGAGCTCACCTCCTCCAGGAGGCCTTCCCAGACTGAGCCTCCTTTTTCCTCTACTCCCCCCCGTCCCCCCACCCTACCTCCTTCCCCTCCTCACAGCCCTTGTATATATTTGTACAGATTTATTATTCATTCATTCATTCAATCGTATTTATTGAGCGCTTACTGTGTGCAGAGCACTGGACTAAGAACTTGGGAGAGTACAATAGAACAATAAACAAGGTAATCAATCAATCAATCCTATTTATTGAGCGCTTACTGTGTGCAGAGCACTGTACTAAGCGCTTGGGAAGTACAAGTTGGCAACATATAGAGACGGTCCCTACCCAACAGTGGGCTCACAGCCTAGAAGACTATGCTATAATAAATGCTATCATTATATTAGTACGGAGCGCCACTCCTCCCCAGTGCACCTTTTTCTTTCAATCAATAATATTTATTGAGCGCTTACTGTGTGCAGAGCACTGTACTAAGAGCTTGGGAGAATACAACGGAACCGAGTTGGTAGACCTGCTCCTTAACCCCAAGATGTCTTGGGATGTTCGGCCAAGAGCTACGGTAAAAATCTCCCAATGGGGTCCATTTCTCTTCCCCTTATCCAAGCCCATCTTTGCACGGCCCAGAGAGTCATCATCATCATCATCAATCGTATTTATGGAGCGCTTACTACGTGCAGAGCACTGTACTAAGCGCTTGGGAAGTACAACTTGGCAACATATAGAGACAGTCCCTACCCAACAGTGGGCTCACAGTCTAAAAGGGGGAGACAGAGAACAAAACCAAACATACTAACAAAATAAAATAAATAGGATAGATATGTACAAATAAAATAAATAAATAGAGTAATAAACATGTACAAACATATATACATATATACAGGTCGAGATTCACAGCCGATTTAGGAATTAAAAAAAAAATCATACCATGTTAACATTCTGCAACGTCTTCAATCGAAGAGCCTGGAATGATTCCAGTTGATGTTGTAGGACCTAGAATTGTAAAATAAGGTAAAAGGGAAGAATTTCGTGCTTGTAGTTGCAGATACACACCAGTTTTCACACACTGACATAAGAGAAGAAAGAGGGTGCGTTGTTTGGGTTCAAAGAGTTGGGCTTTTCTGTAAGGTCAGATACAGAGATTGTCAGAGGGGAAGGAATACCAGTAGATTATCCCAGCAGTATTGGCAATGGTATCAATCAATGGTATTTACTGAGCACTTACTGTGTGTAAAGCACTGTGTTAAATGCTTGGAAGAGTACAACAGAGTGTATTATTATTATTATTATTATTTTGGTATTTGTTAAGCCCTTACTATGTGCCAAGCACAGTTCTAAAGCACTGAGGTAGAGAAGCAGCGTGGCTCAATGGAAAGAACACAGGCTTGGGAGTCAGAGGTCATGGGTTCAAATCCCGGCTCCACCAATTGTCAGCTGTGTGACCTTGGGCAAGTCACTTCTCTGGGCCTCAGTTACCTCATCTGTAAAATGGGGATGAAGACTGTGAGCCCCCCGTGGGACAACCTGATCACCTTGTAACCACCCAGCGCTTGGAACAGTGCTTTGCACATAGCAAGCGCTTAACAAATGCCGTCATTATTATACAAGTTAAGCAGGTCGGACGCAGTCCCTGTTCCACATGGGGATCACAGTCTTCATCCCTATTTTACAATAGAGGTAACAGGCACAGAGAAGTCAAGTGACTTACCCAAGGCCACACAAGGCAGAGGAGTGGCGGGATTAGAACTCAGGTCCTTCTGGCTCTCAGGCCCGTCCTCTATCCACTATGCCACGCTGCTTCTCCAAAGTACTTACTGCGTTCCAGACACTGATCTAAGCGCTGGGGTATTTGCGAGCTAATCGGGTTGGACACAGTCCATTATAAGAAGTGGGAGATGAAGAAAGAGCAGAAGAATGTTTAACAATGAAAAAGCTGAATACTTGAATATAAACAGACCCTTTAGGCATTGTGGATGGACATAAAATACTCTTCAAATTCAGGATTTATTGACAGCAGTGATCAACTTACTTTTAAAGCTATCTGTGACTGGGCTTGCTCCTCTGATTCTGAAATATTACCAAAATGAAGAAGAAAAAGTAAACTCTACCATTCTAATTCTTATCCAGAATTTCACAGATTCAACAATGAACCATGGACTTTATCTCCCTTCGAGGCTCAGAAGTCTCAGAAAGTCACTCTGACAAAATAGGATGGTGGGGAAAATATGACCCCTTCCTCCCTTCAAGGCCCTGCTGAGAGCTCACCTCCTCCAGGAGGCCTTCCCAGACTGAGCCCCTTCCTTCCTCTCCCCCTCGTCCCCCTCTCCATCCCCCCATCTTACCTCCCTCCCTTCCCCACAGCACCTGTATATATGTATATATGTTTGTACATATTTTTTTACTCTATTTATTTATTTATTTAATTTATTTGTACATATCTATTCTATTTATTTTATTTTGTTAGTATGTTTGGTTTTGTTCTCTGTCTCCCCCTTTTAGACTGTGAGCCCACTGTTGGGTAGGGACTGTCTCTATATGTTGCCAATTTGTACTTCCCAAGCGCTCAGTACAGTGCTCTGCACATAGTAAGCGCTCAATAAATACGATTGATGATGATGATGATGACCCAACAGATCTTGAATTAGGGTCACAGTTTGGGGTTTGTTTTTTTAATGGTATTTGTTAGGCACTTACAATGTGCCAGACACTACTAAATAAGGGAGCAGTAACAAGATAATTATGTTGGACACAGTCCTTGCTCCTCATGGGTTTTACCATCTAAATCAGAGGGAGGAGGACTTCCTCTCCATTTTACTCCATTTTACTCCAGTAAAATCTCCATTTTACAGATGCGGTAACTGAGGGCCAGAGAAGTTAAGCAACTCCCGCTGAGTGCTCAGGGCTCTCGCCTCCCCTGAGGAGTGGAGTCCGCTGCGTACGTTACACCCAAAAGACCCAAATTCACTCTGGGAGGGAAATTGGACGGGATAATAAAAGCTTGCTTGGGAAAACGATCCTCTGAGTAATTCTTTACGCGACTCTTAGCGGTGTTTTGGCCGGCATCACTGATGACCTTGTATCTACCCAGAACAGCGCTTGGCACATAGTAAGCACTTAACAAATACCATCATTTTACAGGTGAGGTAATTAATTATGTGCTAAGCACTGTATTAAGCGCGTGGGAGAGTACAATAGAGCAGAACTGACTGATTAGTAAGGCTGAGGTCATTGTGAGCCCCACATAGGTCAATTTGATGACCTTGTATCTACCCAAAACAGTGCTTGGCACATAGTAAGCGCTTAACACATACCATCATTTTACAGGTGAGGTAATTTACTATGTGCTAAGCACTGTATTAAGCACGTGGGAGAGTACAATAGAGCAAAACTGACTGATTAGTAAGGCTGAGGTCATTGTGAGCCCCATGTACATCAACCTGATGACCTTGTAGCTACCCAGAACAGTGCTTGGCACATAGTAAGCACTTAACACATACCATCATTTTACAGATGAGGTAATTTACTATGTGCTAAGCACTGTATTAAGCGCGTGGGAGAGTACAATAGAGCAAAACTGACTGATTAGTAAGGCTGAGGTCATTGTGAGCCCCATGTACGACAACCTGATGACCTTGTAGTTATCCAGAACAGTGCTTGGCACATAGTAAGCGCTTAACAAATACCATCATTTTACAGGTAATTTACTAAGTGCTAAGCACTGTATTAAGCGTGTGGGAGAGTACAATAGAGCAGAACTGACTGATTAGTAAGGCTGAGGTCATTGTGAGCCCCACATAGGACAACCTGATGACCTTGTATGTACCCAGAACAGCGCTTGGCACATAGTAAGCGCTTAACAAATACCATCATTTTACAGGTGAGGTAATTTACTATGTGCTAAGCACTGTATTAAGCATGTGGGAGAGTACAATAGAGCAAAACTGACTGATTAGTAAGGCTGAGGTCATTGTGAGGCCCATGTAGGACAACCTGATGACCTTGCGTCTTTCCAGAACAGTGCTTGGCACATAGTAAGCGCTTAACAAATACCATCATTTTACAGGTAATTTACTATGTGCTAAGCACTGTATTAAGCGCGTGGGAGAGTACAATAGAGCAGAACTGACTGATTAGTAGAGCTGAGGTCATTGTGAGCCCCACGTAATAATAATAATAATAATAATGGCATTTATTAAGCACTTACTATGTGCAAGGCACTGTTCTAAGCGCTGGGGGTATACAAGATGATCAGGTTGTCCCACAGGGGGCTCACAGTCTTCATCCCCATTTTATAGATGAGGTAGCTGAGGCCCAGAGAAGTTAAGTGACTTGCCCAAAGTCACACAGCTGACAAGTGGCAGAGCCAGGATTCGAACCCATGACCCCTGACTCCAAAGTCCGCGCTCTTTCCACTGAGCCACGCTGCTTCTCTCATGCAGGGCAACCTGATGACCTTGTATCTATCCAGAACAGTGCTTGGCACATAGTAAGCGCTGAACAAATACCATCATTTTACAGATGAGGTAATTTACTATGGGCAAAGCGCTTGGGAGAGTACAATTGATTGAATGATTGATAGTAAGCGCTTAACAAATACCATCATTTTACAGATGAGGTAATTTACTATGTGCAAAGTGCTTGGGAGAGTAGAATTGATTGAATGATTGATAGTAAGCGCTTAACAAATACCATCATTTTACAGATGAGGTAATTCACTATGTGCAAAGCGCTTGGGAGAGTACAATTGATTGAATGATTGATAGTAAGCGCTGAACACATACCATCATTTTACAGATGAGGTAATTTACTATGTGCAAAGCGCTTGGGAGAGTGCAATTGATTGACTGATAGTAAGCGCTTAACACATACCATCATTTTACAGATGAGGTAATTCACTATGTGCAAAGCGCTTGGGAGAGTACAATTGATTGAATGATTGATAGTAAGCACTTAACACATACCATCATTTTACAGATGAGGTAATTCACTATGTGCAAAGCGCTTGGGAGAGTACAACTGATTGAATGATCGATAGTAAGCGCTTAACACATACCATCATTTTACAGATGAGGTAATTCACTATGTGCAAAGCACTTGGGAGAGTATAACTGATTGAATGATTGATAGTAAGCATTTAACAAATACCATCATTTTACAGATGAAGTAATTCACTATGTGCAAAGCACTTGGGAGAGTACAATTGATTGAATGATTGATAGTAAGTGGTTAACAAATACCATTATTTTACAGATGAGGTAATTCACTATGTGCAAAGCGCTTGGGAGAGTACAATTGATTGAATGATTGATAGTAAGCGCTTAACACATACCATCATTTTACAGATGAGGTAATTTACTCTGTGCAAAGCGCTTGGGAGAAGCAGCGTGGCTCAGTGGAACGAGCGTGGGCTTGGGAGTCACAGGTCATAATAATAATAATAATAATGGCATTTATTAAGCGCTTACTATGTGCAAGGCACTGTTCTAAGCGCTGGGGGTATACAAGATGTTCAGGTTGTCCCATAGGGGGCTCACAGTCTTCATCCCCATTTTACAGATGAGGTAACTGAGGCCCAGAGAAGTTAAGTGACTTGCCCAAAGTCACACAGCTGACAAGTGGCAGAGCCAGGATTCGAACCCATGACCCCTGACTCCAAAGTCCGTGCTCTTTCCACTGAACCACGCTGCTTCTCTCACGCAGGACAACCTGCTGACCTTGTATCTATCCAGAACAGTGCTTGGCACATAGTAAGCACTGAACACATACCATCATTTTACAGATGAGGTAATTTGCTATGTGCAAAGTGCTTGGGAGAGTACAATTGACTGAATGATCGATAGTAAGCGCTTAACAAATACCATCATTTTACAGATGAGGTAATTCACTATGTGCAAAGCACTTGGGAGAGTACAATTGATTGAATGATTGATACTAAGCGCTTAACAAATACCATCATTGTACAGATGAGGTAATTTACTATGTGCAAAGCGCTTGGGAGAGTACAATTGATTGATTGATTGATAGTAAGCGCTTAACACATACCATCATTTTACAGATGAGGTAATTCACTATGTGCAAAGCGCTTGGGAGAGTACAATTGATTGAATGATTGATAGTAAGCGCTTAACACATACCATCATTTTACAGATGAGGTAATTCACTATGTGCAAAGCACTTGGGAGAGTACAATTGATCGAATGATTGATAGTAAGCGCTTAACAAATACCATCATTTTACAGATGAGGTAATTTACTATGTGCAAAGCGCTTGGGAGAGTACAATTGACTGAATGATTGATAGTAAGTACTTAACAAATACCATCATTTTACAGATGAGGTAATTCACTATGTGCAAAGCGCTTGGGAGAGTACAATTGATTGAATGATTGATAGTAAGCGCTTAACACATACCATCATTTTACAGATGTGGTAATTCACTATGTGCAAAGCACTTGGGAGAGTACAATTGATTGAATGATTGATAGTAAGCGCTTAAATACCATCATTTTACAGATGAGGTAATTTACTATGTGTAAAGCGCTTGGGAGAAGCAGCGTGGCTCAGTGGAAAGAGCGCGGGGTTGGGAGTCGCAGGTCATGGGTTCAAATCCCGCCTCCCCCACATGTCTGCTGGGTGACCTTGGGCAAGTCACTTCACTTCACCTCAGTTCCCTCATCTGTAAAATGGGGCTGGAGACTGTGAGCCCCGCGTGGGACAACCTCATCTCCTTGTATTCCCCCCAGCGCTTAGAGCAGTGCTTTGCACATAGTAAGCGCTTAACAAATACCAACATTATTATTATTATTATTATTATTATTATTGGGAGAGTACAATAGAGCAGAACTGAGTGATTGATTAGTAGGGGTTGAGGTCAGTGGGCTCGGGGCGGTGGATGGGAAACCCTCGGGCCTCACCAGGCCTCATGGCCGCCGCCCGCCCTTCGCCCGCTCCTCCGTCCTGTCCCTCACGGGTTGCCGGGCAACAGAGGAGCGAGGTGCGCAGGCGCACGAGGAAGGCGGACGTGAAAAAGCGCTGGCGCGCGGGCCCCCCCGAGCCTTTTCCCGCCCTCCGCGCGCGCCGCTCGGCCCTAGCCGTGGGTTGCCGGGCAACAGAGGCGCGAGGCGCGCAGGCGCACGAGGAAGGCGGACGCGAAAAAGCGCTGGCGCGCGGGCCCCACCCCGAGCCTTTTCCCGCCCTCCGCGCGCGCCGCTCGACCCCAGCGGTGGGTTGCCGGGCAACAGAGGCGCGAGGTGCGCAGGCGCACGAGGAAGGCTGGCGCGCGGGCCCTCCGAGCCTTTTCCCGCCCTGCGCGCGCGTTGCCGGGCAACAGGGCCGCGGAGAGCGCGCGCTCGGGACTGGTCAAAGTTTGGGAATTGGGATATTCATTCATTCATTCAATCGTATTTATTGAGCGCTTACTGTGTGCAGAGCACTGTACTAAGCGCTTGGGAAATAAATCATACTGATAGGATCTCTTAAATTAATGATGGGAGTCTGTTAAGGGATCTGTTAAGCGCTTAGAACAGTGCTTTGCACATAGTAAGCGCTTAATCAAATCAATCAATCGTATTTATTGAGCGCTTATTGTGTGCAGAGCACTGGACTAAGCGCTTGGGAAGTCCAAGTTGGCAACATCTAGAGACAGTCCCTACCCAACAGTGGGCTCACAGTCTAAAAGGGGGGAAACAGAGAACAAAACCAAACATACTAACAAAATAAAATAAATAGAATAGATATGTACAAGTAAAATAAATAGAGTAATAAATATGTACAAATGCTGTTATTATTATTATTTTTACAGATACAAGGTCATCAGGTTGTCCTCCATACAGTCTTTGTGTCACACACTATTCTAAGTTCTGGGGTAATAATAATAATAACGTTTATTAAGCACTTACGATGTGCAAAGCACTGTTCCAAGCGCTGGGGAGGTTACAAGGTGATCAGGTTGTCCCACGGGGCACTCACAGTCTAGAAATCCCCATTTTACAGATGAGGTAACTGAGGCACAGAGAAGTGAAGTGACTTGACCAGAGTCACTTTGGGTGAGAAGCAGCGTGGCTCAGTGGAAAGAGCCTGGGCTTCGGAGTCAGAGGTCATGGCTTCAAATCCCAGCTCTGCCATGTCAGCTGTGTGACTTTGGGCAAGTCACTTAACTTCTCTGGGCCTCAGTTACCTCATCTGTAAAATGAGGATTTCTAGACTGTGAGCCCACTGTTGGGTAGGGACCATCTCTATATGTTGCCAACTTGTGCTTCCCAAGCGCTTAGTACAGTGCTCTGCACACAGTAAGTGCTCAATAAATACAATTGAATGAATGAATGAATTAAAACTGTGAATCCCCCCGAGCCCCCCGTGGGACAACCTGATCACCTTGTAACCTCCCCAGCGCTTAGAACAGTGCTTTGCAGATAGTAAGCACTTAATAAATGCCATTATTATTGTTATTATAGATACAAGGTCATCAGGTTGTCCTCCATACAGTCTTCATCCCCATTTTACAGATGAGGTAACTGAGGCCCAGAGAAGTGAAGTGACTTGCCCAAAGTCACACAGTTGACACTTGGCAGAACCGGGATTAGAATCCACGATCTCTGACTTCAATAATAAGTAGTATTTGTTAGGCAGGTATATAATAATAATAATAATGACATTTATTATTATTACTAATAATAATAATGGTATTTGTTAAGCGCTTACTATGTGCAAAGCACAGTTCTAAGCGCTAGGGAGGATACAATGATAGCATTAATTAAGCGCTTACTATGTGCAAAGAACTGTTCTAAGCACTGGAAGGTGATCAGGTTGTCCCATGGTGGGGGCTCACAGTCTTAATCCCCATTTTATAGATGAGGTAACAGGCACAGAGAAGTTAAGTGACTTGCCCAAAGTCACACAGCTGACAGTTGGCAGAGCAGGGATTTGAACCCATGACTTCTGACTCCAAAGCCCATCCTCTTTTCACTAAGCCACACTGTTTGACAAGCACTCTGGCCTAGTGGATAGAAAACGGTCCTGGGAGGCAAAAGGGTCTGGTTTCTTATCCCAGCTCTGCCACTTGTCTGCTGTGTGACCTCGAGTAAGTTGCCTAACTTCTCTGAGCCTGTTACCTAATATGTAAATCTGGGGTTAAGATTGTGAACTCCATGTGGGATAGTCTAGTTGTTTTGTGTTGTCTGTCTCCCCCTTCTAGACTGTGAGCCCACTGTTGGGTAGGGACCATCTCTATATGTTGCCAACTTGTACTTCCCAAGCGCTTAGTACAGTGTTCTGCACACAGCACTCAATAAATGATTGAATGAATAATATAATAATAATGATGGCATTTATTAAGCGCTTACTATGGGCAAAGCACTGTTCTAAGCGCTGGGGAGGTTACAAGGTGATCAGGTTGTCCCTCAGGGGGCTCACAGTTTTAATCCCCATTTTACAGATGAGGTAACTGAGGCCCAGAGAAGTGAAGTGACTTGCCCAAGGTCACAGCTGACAAGTGGCGAAGCCGGGATTTGAACCAATGAATGAACATAAGCACTCAATAAATACAATTGAATGAATGAATGACAGAATGTGTCCAACCCGATTTGCTTATATCCACTCCAGCACTTAGAACAGTGCTTGGCATATAGTGAGTGCTTAATACCCCAATTAGTATTATTTTATTATTACTAACAATAATAATAAGGACTTACACTATTCTAAGTATTGTAATAATAATAATGGCATTTATTAAGTACTTACTTTTTTTAATGGCATTTATTAAGCGCTATGTGCAAAGCACTGTTCTAAGCGCTGAGGAGGTTACATGGTGATCAGGTTGTCCCACGGGGGGCTCACAGTCTTCATCCCCATTTTACAGATGAGGGAACTGAGGCCCAGAGAAGTTAAGTGACTTGCCCAAAGTCACACAGCTGACAAGTGACGGAGCCAGGATTTAAACCCATGACCTCTGACTCCAAAGCCCGTGCTCTTTTCCACTGAGCCACGCTGCTTCTCTAATAAATAATAATAATAATGATGGCATTTATAAAGCGCTTACTATGTGCAAAGCACTGTTCTAAGCGCTGGGGGAGTTACAAGGTGATCAGGTTGTCCCACAGGGGGCTCACAGTCTTAATCCCCATTTTCCAGATGAGGTAACTGAGGCCCAGAGAAGTGAAGCGACTTGCCCAAAATCACACAGCTGACAATTGGCAGAGCTAGGATTTGAACCCATGACCTCTGACTCCAAAGCCCGTACTCTTTCCACTGAACCACACTGCTACTCTAAGCAGCTTACTACTGTGCTAAGCACTGGGGTCGATAAAGCACAATCACATCAAATGCAGTCCCTGTCCCACGTAGGGCTCATAGGCCAAGGTAGGAGGGAAAACAGGTATTGAAATACCATTTTGTGGGTAAGAAAATTGAGGCTCAGAAAAGTTAGGGTCAAAGAGCAAGCAAAACTAGGGCTGGGATTATCATCATCATCATCATCAATTGTATTTATTGAGCATTTACTGTGTGCAGAGCACTATACTAAGCGCTTGGGAAGTACAAGTTGGCAAATTAGAGCCCTCAGGTCATCTGACAGCCAGAGCCTTGATTTTTTCACTAGGCCATGCTGTTTCCCGTAGTTTTCTGATCGGCCTGCTGCTTACCATATGCCTCTTGCCTTCAAGAGTTGTTTGGGAAAGGGCTAGCTGGTTCTCTCAACTGCTACCGGAGGCCTAAAAATGGCCATTTTCCTCTTCCTGGGCTCCTGTTGGGTTCACATGGGCTCTTACTTGAGGGCAGCACAGGTGCAATGACTCCAGATAAATGGGAGACCAATTCAGCAGCTGGAGGAAGTTTGCTTATTGCGGTGTTTCGGCCGACTTGGCCCAACTGCAGGGAAAGCTATCTTCATCCGAGAGGACTAAAAAGTTCACTCCAAGAGGAGGAAATGATACCCAGTGACAGCTGAGACCCAGCCACCAGAAACATCCGAGTCACAGTGTCCTGGATTCCCAACCCTCCACATAATTGCCCCGTTCCTCAGCGGTGCCCACAGATCTCACCTGTCGAGGGACAGCTGAACATGGGAGGATCCGCGGACGGGCTAGGAGCCAGGACAAGAGCAACAAACATGGGCGCTCTATTCTTAGCAATCCCCTGGCACCCAAAAGAAATGCTTCTGGCTTGATCGCTTTCTTAGCCTTGCCTTTCGGTTCCACGAATGACACTTTGTAGGATAATATGGGAAAGGGCAAAAGTGCAATTTCCTGGTCCATAACCCGTGTCTTAAACCTAGTCCCCATCTACTCCATTACCGCAATCTTTCTAGCCTCCGCTTCTGGAGGTATTAACCGATCTGGGTTTCAAAGGGCAGCCTGGCCTGATGGAAACAGTCCAGAAGCAGATGCAGGAAATCAGGAAATCCTGATTCTAATCCCAGCTCTGCCACGACCTGCCGGGTGATCTCGAGCAAGTCACTTAATCAATCAATCAATCGTATTTGATTAACCTCTCTGGGCCTCCCTGCCTCCTCTGGAAAATGGAGACTCTCTCAGATTGGGTCTGACAGGAACTGGGTCTGACGTGATTATCCATTCTGGCACTTTTCACATAATAAGTGTGACTGATTGATAATGAGTACCATTGTTATTAAAGATTTAACTATGAAAACAGTATTCCTTTCTCTTTGGGGGCAGCAGTATTCACTAAAGACTATCAGTGAGCAGAGAAATCTGTTAAATTCCCACCTAAATTCAAGACTATCTCTACCCTGGAGGAACTTTCATTCTGAATAAAATTAAAAATTAAATATGATGGCATTTGTTAAGTGCTTACTATGTGCCAGCACTCTTCAAAGCGCTGAGGGGGGATACAAGGTAATCAGGTTGTCCCACATGGGGCTCACAGTCTTAATCCCCATTTTACAGATGAGGTAACTGAGGCCCAGAGAAGTTAAGTGATTTGCCCGAAGTCACACAGCTGGTGAGTGGCAGAGCTGGGATTAGAACCCAGGACCTCTGACTCCCAAGCCCTTACTCTTTCCACTAAGCCAAGCTGCTTCTCTAATAGAACAAAAATGAACCACATCAAAACACGTAACGGAAACCACGCTGTATTGGGAAGGAGATTCTAGGAAGGGTGAGGGAAAACTGATTTTAGTATTGTTTGTAATAATAATGATGGCATTTGTTAGGTTTTTACTATGAGCTAAGCTGTGTTCCAGTCTGGCGTAGCTACAGGAGACCTGGGACAGGGACTGTGTCCAACCCAATTTGTTTGTATCCCCCCTCAACACTTAGTATAGTACCTGGCACTTAGAAAGCGCTTAACAAATCCCACTATTATTATTACGAGGGAACTGAGACACAGAGAAGTTAAAGCAAATTGCTCAAAACAGCAGAGAAGTGGTGGAACGGGAATTAGAACCCAGGTCCTTCCGACTCCCAGGCTCATAGTCTATCCGCTGGGCCACGCTGCCTCTCTAATCTTTGAGGCAGTAGCTGAATTATATCCTGACAGGTTTCCTATTAAATCTTTCCTCTGTCTCTCCTTCCCCAGAGATGGTAAAAGCAGCAACAGGGACAGCTGCCAGGAGTCTAGTTGTTGCACGAAGCGGAGTATAAACAACCTCTTAGGAGGGAGAGCAAAGAGATATTTGATTCTCCCTATTTTGAAGCGTGTGTAATTCCAGCTGGGTAGCACACAAATCACCACGGAATTCCCGCCGGCAGACCCCTGGCCGCCCCCCACCCCTCCGCCCACCTCCGCTGAGTTCATGAACCTGAACTAATGAGCACCTTCACAAGATTAGAGATGGGCATCCCCAGAACAGAACCCATGTTCATTTTATATTCCTGAAAACCAAAGTTATCCCAACCAGGAGCAGAGGTGTCCTGTGTGAGGGTTGGTTTGGTTTTAACTCTTCAGGGCAATGGCGGTGGCATTTACTGGACCTGGGTCTCTCTGCCTCTGCTTCTCAATGGGTCCATTCCCCTGTACCAAGCACTTGAGAAAGTATCACCCGAAGATGTGACAAGGTCATTCATTCATTCAATTGTATTTATTGAGTGCTTAATGTGTTCAGAGTACTGTACTAAGCACTTGGAAAGTACAAAGATTCCCTAATGAGTCCCGGAACAGGGGAAAATCAAGCAGATAAGAAAGCTTTTGCTCAAGAGAGGTACCTGGCTCTAAATGTCCACCCTTTTACCATCAGTCTCGACTGGATTACTGCATCAGCCTCCTCTCCGATCTCCCATCCTCCTGTCTCTCCCCACTTCAGTCTATACTTCACGCTGCTGCCCGGATCATCTCTGTGCAGAAATGCTCTGGGCATGTTACTCCCCTCCTCAAAAATCTCCAGTGGCTACCAATCAACCTATGCATCAGGCAAAAACTCCTCACTATCTGCTTCAAGGCTGTCCATCACCTCTCACCCTCCTACCTCACCTCCCTTCTGTCCCTCTCCAGCCCAGCCCGCACCCTCCGCTCCTCTGCCATCGCTAACCTCCTCACTGGGCCTTGTTCTCGCCCGTCCCGCCATCGACCCCCGGCTCACGTCCTCCCACTGGCCCAGAATGCCCTCCCTCTGCCCATCTGCCAAGCTAGCTCTCTTCCTCCCTTCAAGGCCCTACAGAGAGCTCACCTCCTCCAGGAGGCCTTCCCAGACTGAGCCCCTTCCTTCCTCTCCCCCTCATGCCCCTCTCCATCCTTCCATATTACCTCCTTCCCTTCCCCACAGCACCTGTATATATGTTTGTACATATTTATTACTCTATTTATTTATTTTACTTGTACATATCTATTCTATTTATTTTATTTTGTTAGTATGTTTGGTTTTGTTCTCTGTCTCCCCCTTTTAGACGGTGAGCCCACTGTTGGGTAGGGACTGTCTCTATAGGTTGCCAACTTGTACTTCCCAAGCACTTAGTACAGTGCTCTGCACACAGTAAGCGCTCAATAAATACGATTGATTGATTGATTGATTGATTGATATAGAAGTAGTGAGTAGTGGCTTTTGGTAGGAGCTAGTGTTTTGGGGTAGTAAGCAGTGGGTATTGGGTAATGAGTAGTGGGCAGTAAGTAGTGGGGTAGAATGGGGGTAATAATGTTGAGTAGTGAAGGGTGGTATTGAGTAGTGAGTAGTGGTGTTGGGCAGTGAGTAGTGTCGAGTAATAATAACGATGGTATTTGTTAAGCACTTACTATGTGTCAGGCACTGTACTAAGCACTGGGGTGGATACAATGATGGCATTTATTAAGCACTTACTACGTGCAAAGCACTGTTCTAAGCGCTGGGGAGGTTACAAGGTGATCAGGTTGTCTCACGGGGGCCTCACAGTCTTCATCCCCATTTTACAGAGGAGGTATCTGAGGCCCAGAGAAGTGAAGTGACTTGCCCAAAGTCACACAGCTGACAATTGGCGGAGCCGGGATTTGAACCCATGACCTCTGACTCCCAAGCCCGGGCTCTTTCCACTGAGCCACGCTGCTTCTCTACAAGAAATCAAGCCAATACAAATTGGATATAAGTAAATCAAGCTGGACACAAGCAAATCAAGTTGGACACAGTCCCTGCCCTATGTCGCGGGCAGCTCCAGTCTCACTGTAAATTTTAGTCTAGACTGAAAATTCATTATGATCAGGGAACATGTCTGCCAACTCTGTTATATTGTACTCTTCCAAACACTTTGAACAATGCTCTGCACACAGTAAGTGGTTTGCTGTGTGACCTTGGACAAGTCACTTAACTTCTCTGGGCTGCAGTTACATCATCTGTAAAACGGGGCTTAAGACTGTGAGCCCCGTGTGGGCTCGGGGTGTCTAACCTGATTATCTTGTGTCTACCCCAGAGCTTAATACCTTCCTTAGTACTGATTGATTGATTTTACATATATTCATATATATGTGTATACACACACGTGTAGGGTGTGCGTGTGTGGTATGTAGGCATGTGTATTGGCCTACTTTGGCGTTTTAGCCTATGCTGCATTCTCTCGGAAGGGATTATGGAATGAGAATTTGGCCTACTAAGTGTAGCTAACCGTAATATTATTTTCTCAAGCCCACAAAAATAGTTTTGCTGCAGCTGCAGATATAGGAATAGTTTGCTGGTGTGTAAACTTGCACCTGTTGAACAGCTGAAGGATCAAAGAAGTTGCCTTATGTCTAAACTTAGTAGCCGCTCCCGCATCTCAAAATAATTGCCACTCTACAGGCTTGTCACTTGGAGTAAATATCCAAACATCGGAACTATGGGAGGGTCAGATTGAAGCTATTCCTCAAAATGGGTGCCCAGACTACTCTTGAGCTAAAATGCCTTGTTATGATATTCTTGTGGAAAGTGTAGACATGAACTTATGTACATATCTTTAAATTATACGTTATAAATTACTTATTTAATCCTATTCACGTCTGTCTCCCCTTCTAGATTGTAAACTCATTATGGGCAAGGAGTATTCTTGTGGAAAATGTAGACATGTACTTATGTACTTATCTTTAAATTATACGTTATAAATTACTTATTTAATCCTATTCACATCTGTCTCCCCTTCTAGATTGTAAACTCATTATGGGCAGGGAGCATGTCTGCTAGTTCTATCGTATAGCACCGTCCCAAATACTTAGTACAGTGCTCCGCGCGTAGTAAGTGCTCAATAAATACCATTGATTGACTGGCTGATTTGGGTTCTGAAGGAAAAGGGAAAATCACAGACAAGGTATTTGAGGTATGATCTTTTGGAATTTTTGGTGATTGGGATAAAACCTTAGTTTAAAGTGCGCTGAATGGATACCTCCGCATTAACCCTGTCAAGCATAGTGATACATGTTTATTATGAGTGTTGCATGATACATCTCAAATTAAAACTAAAGAAGAGTTTTATTTTTTAATAAACACGGTAGTTGAAACAAACACAGTAGTATTGTAACGCAAAATGGCTGCTCTCTACTGATTCTATTTGTGCAAATGTCTGGCTGAGAGGGGAAAAAAATTAACAGGAGCAGTATCCGGATCCAGCTACATGGGGGATAAGCCATTTTAAATTTTCTTAATACAAGATAGTAGATGGCATACAGAATTGTATCGCTTTAAACACTATTAAATTACTTGGGTAGCCTCACAGATGACACGATTGCCAAACTCAACGCATTCGAAGCCTTCTTAATAAACACCTGCCTCTCCTAAGCTCCACGTCACAAAGAAATCATCAGTTCAAAGACGACGGAGGGCATACGGCTTTCCACCCTTCTCCTTCCCAAAGCGGGGGGTGCCTGTCTGGGTGGCCTGAGTGTGTGTGTGTGTACACGTATGTGGGTGTACACGTGCGCAGGCGTGCTTGTGCAGGTGCGTGTACGCGGGCGTATGGGCACGGGTGCGTGTTTCGTCTGAGACGCTTAGGCTTTTGGATAAACGGTCACCGTGTCGTACCCCTCCGGAGGACGGGTGCGAGCTCGAGCGTGGGTTTCACAATACAACTGCCCCTCCACGACAAAGTAGCCCTTTTGCTTCAGGTTGAGATTGCAGTCGGCGCACACGAAGCACTCGGGATGCCGGTACTTATCCCGTGCCTTCACCACGGCCCCGCTGCAGGGAAAAAACAAGGAAGAGTGAGAGGAGCAGCTTGGCCTAACGGGAAAAAGTATCGGTCTGGGATTCAGGGGACCCAGGTTCTAATCATAACGCTGTCAGTTGCCTGCTTTTCGACTGTGAGCCCACTGTTGGGTAGGGACTGTCTCTATGTGTTGCCAACTTGTACTTCCCGAGCGCTTAATACAGTGCTCTGCACACAGTCAGCGCTCAATAAATACGATTGATGATGATGATGATGATGATGATGACCCCTGGTCAGGTCACCTAACTTCTCTGGGCCTCAGCTTCCTCATCTCTAAAATGGGGCTTAGTGCCTGCTAATAATAATAATAATAATAATGATAATAAATATGTATTCTTATTATGGTGCTTGTTAAGTACTTACTATGTGCCAAACACTGTTCTAGGCTCTGGGGAGGATACAGGGTGATCGGGTTGTCCCACGTGGGGCTCACAATCTTCATCCCCATTTTCCAGAGGAGGTCACTGAGGCCCAGAGAAGTGTACAGATTTTTTACTTTATTTATTTTACTTGTACATATTTACTATTTTGTTAATGCTGTGCATATAACTTTAATTCTATTTGTTCTGACGATTTTGACACCTGTCTACGTTTTGTTTTGTTGTCTGTCTCCCCCTTCTAGTATATATCTATCTATCTATCTATATATGTAGATATATATCTATATATCTTTTAGACTGTGAGCCCACTGTTGGGTAGGGACCGTCACTATATGTTGCCAACTTGTACTTCCCAAGCGCTTAGTACAGAGTACAGTGCCCTGCACACAGTAAGCGCTCAATAAATACGATTGATTGATTGATTGATTCAAAGCATTGGGATAGATACAAGTTAATCAAGTTGGACACAGTCCGTGTCCCACTTGTGGCTCAAACTTTTAGAGGACGTGGGTTCTAATCCTGGCTCCGTCACTTGTATGTTGTGTGACCTTGGTGATCAATCAGTCAATCAATCAATCGTATTTATTGAGCGCTTACTGTGTGCAGAGCACTGTACTAAGCGCTTGGGAAGTACAAGTTGGCAACATATAGAGACAGTCCTTACCCAACAGTGGGCTCACAGTCTAAAAGATGATGATGAGAAGCAGCGTGGCTCAGCAGAAGGAGCCCAGGCTTTGGAGTCAGGGGTCATGGGTTCAAATCCCGGCTCCACCAATTGTCAGCTGTGTGACTTTGGGCAAGTCACTTCACTTCTCTGTGCCTCAGTTCCCTCATCTGTAAAATGGGGATTAAGACTGTGAGCCCCCAGTGGGACAACGTGATCACCTTGTAACCCCCCCAGGGCTTAGAACAGTGCTTTGCACATAGTAAGTGCTTAATAAATGCCATTATTATTATTATTATTATTATGATAAGTGCTTACTATGTGCCAAGCACTGTTCTAAGCGCTGGGGTAGATACAAGGTAATCAGATTGTCCCACATGGGGCTCACAGTCTTAATCCCCATTTTACAGATGAGATCACTGAGGCGCAGAGAAGCTAAACTGCTTGCCCAAGGTCACACAGCAGATAAGTGGCGGAGCTGGGATTAGAACCCACGACCTCAGGCTCCCAATCAGTCAATCAATCAATTGTATTTATTGAGCGCTTACTGTGTGCAGAGCACTGTACTAAGCGCTTGGGAAGTACAAGTTGGCAACATATAGAGACAGTCCCTACCCAACAGTGGGCTCACAGTCTAAAAGACCGGGTTTTTTCCACTAAGCCATGCTGCTGTTCGCCCTCTTATTTAGACTGTGAGCCCCAGGTGGGATGAGGACTGTGTCAAACCTGATAATCTCGTATTTAATTAAGAACAGTGCTTGACACATAGTAAGCACTTAACAGATATAATGATAATAATAAGGCAAATCCATCATTCAAGTACAATAGTGGGGCTGGGACTCTGAGGGCCCTCATGAATCATCATCATCATCATCAATCATATTTATTGAGCGCTTACTGTGTGCAGAGCACTGTACTAAGCGCTTGGGAAGTACAAGTTGGCAACATATAGAGACAGTCCCGTTCATTCATCCCTCATGAATGAACGACTGTTCACCTGCATTCAGCTGCCTGAAAGACCCAAGGTTGGCACAGGATTTCAATTGAGGTTTCTCTCTGATGGGAGGTGGCGGGGTGTTTATGTGTGAGAAGGTCGGGGAGGGGAAGTGTGTGGGAATAATATAATAATAATAATAATGGCATTTATTAAGCGCTTACTATGTGCAAAGCACTGTTCTAAGCGCTGGGGAGGTTACAAAGTGATCTTCAGTTACCTCATCTGGAAAATGAGGGATTAAGACTGTGAGCCCCCCGAGGGACAACCTGATTACATTGTATCCTCCCCAGCGCTTGCACAAAGTAAGTGCTTAATAAAATGCCATTATTATTATTATTATCAGGTTGTCCCACGGGGGCTCTCAGTCTTAATCCCCATTTTACAGATGAGGTCACTGAGGCCCAGAGAAGTGAAGTGACTTGCCCAAAGTCACACAGCTGACAACTGGCGGAGCCGGCATTTGAACCCATAACCTCTGACTCCAAAGCCCGGGCTCTTTCCACTGAGCCACGCTGCTTCAAATGTAGTCATTAGACATCTCCTCCAAGGTAATCATATCAAAGTCCCCATCCCACAAGCGGCCTACTGTCTCTAATTGCTTTCTCTTAATTAGGATTAGGCCATTTGTCCCCGACTGTGTTCAGCCTCATTTACTTGTATCATTCCCCAGTGCTTAAAATGGTGCTTGGCACATAGAAAGCAAACTCTAGACTGTAAGGATATGGAATGTGTCTACTTATTCATCATCATCATCATCATCAATCGTATTTATTGAGCGCTTACTATGTGCAGAGCACTGTACTAAGCGCTTGGGAAGTACAAATTGGCAACATATAGAGACAGTCCCTACCCAACAGTGGGCTCACAGTCTAAAAGGGGGAGACAGAGAACAAAACCAAACATACTAACAAAATAAAATAAATAGGATAGATATGTACAAGTAAAATAAATAAAGAAAGAAAGAAAGAAAGAAAGAATAATACTTATTCTGTTGTATTGTACTATTCCAAGAGCTTAGTACAGTGCTCTGCACATAGTAAGCACTCGATAAATACCACTGATTAACAAATACCGTATTTATTAAAAAATCCCCCATCTCTCCTTGCCTGGTCTGGAGGCTGCACTTGGTGATTTTCTTTCACCCCCAGCTCCACTGGGAAGAATCGATTGAGAGGAAAACTCCTAATCTGGGGTCAAATTTTACATCCTCTGCTCCCAGGATTGCCAGTTGCATACAGCAGCAGGGCTTAGTGACAAGAGCGTACGTTTGGGAGTCAGAGGACGCGGGTTCTAATCCCGTCTGCTGTAGGATCTCGGGTAAGCCATTTAACTGCTCTATGCCTTGGTGACCTCATCTTTAAAATGGGCATTAAGACTGTGAGTCCCATGCGGGACAACCTGATTACCTTGTATCTAGCCCAGTGCTTGGCACGTAGTAAGGTCTTAAATACCATAATTAATCCAGCTCCAAGGAGCTTGCAGGCAGGTGAATATCATCTACTTGTACTTCCCAAGCGCTTAGTACAGTGCTCTCTCCACCCCTCTCTATCCCATCTTACCTCCTTCCCTTCCCCACAGCACCTGTATATATGTATATATGTTTGTACATATTTATTACCCTATTTATTTATTTATTTATTTTATTTGTACATATCTATTCTATTTATTTTATTTTGTTAGCATGTTTGGTTTTGTTCTCTGTCTCCCCCTTTTAGACTGTGAGCCCACTGTTGGGTAGGGACTGTCTCTATATGTTGCCAATTTGTATTTCCCAAGCGCTTAGTACAGTGCTCTGCACATAGTAAGCGCTCAATAAATACGATTGATGATGATGATGATGATGCTCTGCACACAGTAAGCGCTCAATAAATACGATTGATGATGATGACGATGATCTAAGTGGTTCTCCTCTTTCCTGGCTTCGGTCCCAGCCTGGAGCGGTCTGGGGAAATGCAGGCTTTGACTGGCCGGGAATGACAGTGATTGAAAAAATACCGTTTCCATCCAAAGTTCAGGTGGGTTCCGACTCTTGCATACACTAAGTGTGAGTGAGGAAACGAGCCCACTGTTGGGTAGGGACCATCTCTATATGTTGCCAACTTGTACTTTCCAAAGTGCTTAGTACAGTGCTCTGCACACAGTAAGCGCTCAATAAATACGATTGATTGATTGATTGATTCCGCTCAGGGCCTCTAGTTCAGCTACAGCAAGTGAAGATGGCTCAGTTCTGCTTTAGGAACAGCTCGAGGTTCTGGTGCAATCCCACCCAAAATGCCAGCTGCGTTCAATTCGGACTCTAGACCTCAGTAAACTGTTCCCCAGATTTCTTATATATAAACATCTCAATCTCAGGGCGGCAGCAGAAAACCCTCTAAGCCGCATTTCAGAGGTTCTGGTTTGCTTTTCTCATCATCATCATCATCATCAATCGTATTTATTGAGCGCTTACTATGTGCAGAGCACTGTACTAAGCGCTTGGGAAGTACAAATTGGCAACATCTAGAGACAGTCCCTACCCAACAGTGGGCTCACAGTCTAAAAGGGGGAGACAGAGAACAAAACCAAACATACTAACAAAATAAAATAAATAGAATAGATGTGTACAAATAAAATAAATAAATAGAGTAAAAAATATGTACAAACATATATACATATATACAGGTGCTGTGGGGAAGGGAAGGAGGTAAGATGGGGGGGATGGAGAGGGGGGCGAGGGGGAGAGGAAGGAAGGGGCTCAGTCTGGGAAGGCCTCCTGGAGGAGATGAGCTCTCAGTAGGGCCTTCTCAGGTTTATAAATGATACTTACACAATACCGCTGCCACATTTGTCGCACAACGGCAACTTCTGGACACCTCCGGCTCCGGCCCCAGGTTTCGTCACGGGGGCCCGCACGCTTCTTGTCCCGACTGGCCGATCTTTTGGAAAACAAAATGTTGGTTCCTGTCTCAAGTGCTGGAGCAGACTAGTGATCCAACCACCCAGGCCCCCCCTCTCAGACAGCATTAGAACAGGGGAGATGGACCCACGAGGTGACTATAGGCTGAACGTCCCCCGATATCCTGGGATCTTGAAACCACAAATCCCAGATGCAATGGGCTCCACGCTGAGCCTCCTCTGTCTGGACATGGATTTCCAGGTATTTACAGTGAGCAAGGGCAGCAGGGCATAGGCGGAAGGTGGGCTGACCGCGGCTCCACGACAGTCCCAATTTTTTTCTAAAATTCCTCAGGACCATCTGTGAAATCTAGGACTGTCCCAATCAAACCAGGATGTATGTTTTGGTTTGCCTGATTTTGAGGCAATGTTGCCAGCTTGTACTTCCCAAGCGCTTAGTACAGTGCTCTGCACACAGTAAGCGCTCAATAAATACGATTGATTGATTGATTGAGGCACGCACTTCGATCTCAGGACCTGCACAAAGGAATCTTTAGGCTGTGGCTCCAAGGAAAATAGCAGACCAACATGGAATTAAGCAGGAGAAACCACCCAAAACCAAATTTGCAGCAGGAGGGATTGGGAAAAAGACTGAGACGTTAAGGGTGGTGGGATCCTGGCTCAGGTAACCAAGCGCCTTCTGTAGACTGTAAGCTCATTGTAGGCAGGGAATGTGTCTTTTTATTGTTATAATGTACTCTCCCAAGTGCTTAGTACAGTGCTCTGCACACAGTAAGTGCTCAATAAATACAGTTGAATGAATGAATGAATTAATAATATGGAGATTTGGGGGAAAACAGGGAAACCACAGTCTCTCTGGGAATCTGGAGGGCGAGGGAACACGTGGCCTACACTAGGGCACTGATGCCAACTGATCCTCTTTCCTATTACTATTATTGCTAATAATAATGATAATCATGATGATATTTGTTAAGCACTTACTATATGTCGAGAACTGTATTAAATGCTGGGGTGGATACAAGATAATCAGGTTGGATACAATCAACCCCTGTCCCATATGGGGCTCACAGTCTAAGCAGGAGAGAGAACAGTGATTGAATCTTCATGTGACAGGTGAGGAAACTGAGGCACGGAGACGTGAAGTGACTCATCCAAGGTCACGCAAGAGGCAAGTTCCCAGGTCTCCTGCTTCCCAGGCTTGTGCCCTTTCCACTAGGCAACACTGCTTCTTCATTCGTTCATTCAATCAATCGCATTTATTGAGCGCTTACTGTGTGCAGAGCACTGTACTAAGCGCTTGAGCATTGTACTAAGCTTCTTACTTACAGAACTTACTCACAATACACAATCCCCTTCCTTCCTCTCCCCCTCGTCCCTCTCTCCATCCCCCATCTTACCTCCTTCCCTTCCCCACAGCACCTGTATATATGTATATATGTTTGTACATATTTATTACTCTATTTATTTATTTATTTAACTTGTACATATCTATTCTATTTATTTTATTTTGTTAGTATGTTTGGTTTTGTTCCGTCTCCCCCTTTTAGACTGTGAGCCCACTGTTGGGTAGGGACTGTCTCTATATGTTGCCGACTTGTACTTCCCAAGCGCTTAGTACAGTGCTCTGCACACAGGAAGCGCTCAATAAATACGATTGATTGATTGATTGAATACAGAAGCACTGTACCGCGCTTCTTATACTTGCCCATTTCCAACTGCGTGGCGACATAGGAGAAGCACTGTGAGCCCGCTGTTGGGTAGGGACCGTCTCTATATGTTGCCAACTTGTACTTCCCAAGCGCTTAGTACAGTGCTCGGCACACAGTAAGCGCTCAATAAATACGACTGATTGATTGATTGAGAAGCAGCGTGGCTCAATGGAAAGAGCCCGGGCTTGGGAGTCCGAGGACATGAGTTCAAATCCCAGCTCCGCCACTTGTCAGCTGTGTGACTGTGGGCAAGTCACTTAACTTCTCTGTGCCTCAGTTTCCTCATCTGTAAAATGGGGATGAAGACTGGGAGCCCCCTGTGGGACAACCTGATCACCTTGTAACCTCCCCAGCGCTTAGAACAGTGCTTTGCACATAGTAAGCACTTAATAAATGCCATTATTATTATTATAGGTCAACAGAACTGAAGGATAAAGATGGATGAGTCCCGGGCGGGCCGGGGTCCCCACCTTGGGGAGTTTCCTGAGCCCCGTCCATGATGGCTCCCCACACCAACCCCCCTCAAGCAGGCCCCAGGGGTGCTCACCAGGGTCATCGTTGACCATGTCCTGGAGCACCTTGAAGGAGCCCGACTGGCGAGGCTGAGTCGGCTGGTCCTGGTCGTCGTGAAGCATGCGGTACACATCAGAGCCCTGGGGTGGCACGGGGGACGTCGAGTCACTGACAGGGGAGGAGAGAGGGAGACATCAGCGCCCAGGACGGGGCAGGCGGCCAGGGGCCATCTCCAGATGTGGAATGGGGGTGGGTCGCCCCAACACATCTTAGCCACATCCTTCAAGAGAATTCCAAATCCCTGCCCCCCAAAGCAGGTTGTCACTTGGGACACATATATACCTGTATATATGTTTGTACATATTTGTTACTCTATTTATTTATTTTACTTGTACATATCCATTCTATTTATTTTATTTTGTTAGTATGTTTGGATTTGTTCTCTGTCTCCCCCTTTTAGACTGTGATCCCACTGTTGGGTAGGGACTGTCTCTAGATGTTCCCAACTTGTACTTCCCAAGCGCTTGGTCCAGTGCTCTGCACACAGTAAGCGCTCAATAAATATGATTGATGATGATGATGATGATGACAAAAGATACTGCCCCTGACGTTCCAACATTTCACTTTAAATGCCCCTCTTCCCATCCTCTCCCTTGACCCCCCCACCCCCAGCCTCCCAAATCCACACAGCGGCAGCAGACACAATAGGCGAGAAGATGGAGGGCAGGGAACAAGTACGTTGCTTCCCAATCCTTCAATCAGTGGTATTTACTGAGTACTTACTGTGTGCACAGCACTGTGCTAAGTGCTTGGGAGAGAACAATACGTGATCTCTTTTAGACTGTGAGCCCACTGTTGGGTAGGGACTGTATATGTTGCCAATTTGTACTTCCCAAGCGCTTAGTACAGTGCTCTGCACATAGTAAGCGCCCAATAAATACGATTGATGATGATGATGATCTCTGCCCACAAGGAGCTCACAGACAAGAGGGTGGTGCTTCTCTTGGTGTCTCCCAAGTGTT